>NC_060157.1:15461987-15635326 GCF_021292245.1 Micropterus dolomieu
CCTTTCATCACTTCCCAGGAAACTCAACAAACGTAACCTATTGGCCTCAGGTGAAGATACCAACGATGGTCGTTCAGTCTTGGCCACAGGTAGTCTTAACGACTGTAACGACTGTCGTCACAGCAACAAGGAACACTAACGAACCAGCGGTATCGATGACCCGGGCCAACGACCCCACTGAGGTTAAATAGCTGAGTTTCCCTGCCAGTCAGTCAGAACTGAAGAAGTCCTTTGGATGAGGGACGAAACGTCTTCCAGTATCTTCAACCAAGTCCAGTTGCCCTTGATTTTAACCTTCGTTGGATAACTATGACCTGGATGACTGAGAATCTTCATAGACATCTAGGCTTAAGGTTGGTCGCTCTTGTGTGGCCTGACCCGCTGGATGTCATAGTAAAGTTGTGCAACTATAGCTTTATAAAATACAGTGTAGGTAGCTTCCAAATATTAGCTCTGATTTAGAGAGAAAATGTTCTGTATGTCACTTTATATTATACCTCAGCGTCTGGTCTCACCAATTAATGTTGGTCTATACAAGTGCATTATATGATATAAGTTTTACTGTGCCCCCAAGATCGTAGTTTGTTTTTACTACCTTATTTATGTGTTTAACAGCAAATCAATAAACACTGTACCAAACTGGTACATACCCAATGCAGTGTTCAAAGCGGTTGTGGGATGCTCCAGGAAAAACAAAGTAGGCTCCGCCAAGCTGCTTGAGGTTTCGTAGTCTCTGGAACTGAGGCGTGTCGATGATTTTGATGAGAAGTGGGTGCATCTCCACGTGGCCGTGGATGGGATCATTAAACACCTGGAAGAAGACAGGACAACAAACAGTTATGAAAACGATTCATAAATCAAAACAGAAGAGTGTCAATATATCAGCCTCTGTGTTTATCTTTGGGTGGGTATAACAAAGACAGAAAATATACACCACACTGAAAACAACACTTTTGTTTTTGCCCCCATATTTTTCACAAATCGGTCAAAAAACTGTTATGAGCACTTCTCCTTTGCCGAGATAATCCATCCACCCACCCACAGGTGTGGCATATCAAGATGATGATCAGACAGCATAGGTATTGCACAGGTGTGCCTTAGGCTGGCCTAATGCAACAAAAGTGTTGCATTTATAATTTTGTTCAGTGTATAACAATTAATCCAAAATGCAAAATAAAACAAGACTGGCGGAGGTAAAAAGCAGTTCCACTCTCTGTCACCTCTTGTCTTTAGCAGTGCCTCTTGCAAAGCTACAGGCCCACTGCTTGAGGAACTAAGTGAAGGCTAACATGGACTTACAGTTCAGTAATATAGCTAAGTGCCTGGCCACAGAATGCTTTAAATTTGATAATCAATTTTAGAACAAACCAGCCAGTGTAAAGAGCAGGATGAAACTGGAAACAAATGCAAAGCTTCCTCTTTTGCTAAGAGGTCTCTGAAAGACCCATAAGATTCATCCTCAGGGATCTAGCAAGTCTAGCAAGTCTTTCACTTCACACAATCTTCCCCTTTCCTCCAGGCTTGTAACCTTGATCTGTCTTTTTTTGTCTGGGCGCTGAGAACAACAAAAAAAAAGAATGACCATCTGTGTTTCCTTCACTGACCCTGGCATATTTTCACAGGTCCTTGCTGTTTATCCTACAAGCTTCTCTTTATTCTATTGTGTCTTTCGTATCTCCTAACACTTGCACGTGCAGCATTGTGAAACGGCTGATACCTTATTTGGCTCAGCTTCTATCTGCCAAAGCTTCCTGAGGCTGTGTAGCATCCGCAGCCGGTCACCAAGGTACCTGGACAGAATAAAAATTGAAATATGGAGGATGAAAGGAGTGAAAGAGCTGAAGAGAGCGTGACGTGGGAGTGGACATTTGCACAAAAATACTCCTGTCCCGTCCCAATCCAATGAAAATCTGTTCTTGCCCTTGAGTATTGTTGTTGACTCATTTCCTCCTACTCAGCACCCTGGGTAATTTCTTAAAATCCCACAACTCCAGTTTAACACAAGAACATACTTACTCAATGCCAATCTTCTCCAGGTCAGCATCCTTGAGATACCGCAGCCCGACACCTGTGATTTTTTGTGCTGGATAACAAAGCAAACATAATTGTTTTGATGTTGGCTTATATGCCACAACACACAAATGTGGACAGCTGCATGGATAGACATACTTATTTAGGCATCCAGTAGCTTATAGGACACATACAAAACACAAATACACACAAGAATGTAAGAATAACAATAAAAACACAGCAGTGAAGTGATAGTTTAGCCACCTGAGCTACTACAGAGAGCTGTCACTATGCTAACAGAAGCAGTGCAAATGCAAGGTGATTGCAAAGTAAAGAATAATGATTAACTTACTGTGTTAATAAAAAATATAACTTGAAGATAATTAAATATATAAACATGCACAAGGCTGAAATAGCCAGCAACTGACTGTCCAGCAGCCTAATGACAGACTGTTGATCAGCATTTATTTTCACACCGCCATTGACTGGAAGAGAGACAAAACCCTCCCTCAGTGTGATGAGCAGGACTGAGGCGGCAGCCTGCCACTGAACAGGCTCCTTTGCATGGTGAGTGTGCTGTGCAGAGCGTGGCGCTGATTATAAAGCAGCTTACTGCATTTAGTCCAACGATGACATTAAACGCTGTCTGTTTAAGCTAGCGAAGCTGAAAACCAACCTCTAAATGTTCCTTCCCATTCTCCAAGACCTTCTCTTCGCAGGTACCGACACGCTTCCTCAACTCCCCATCGCATGTAGTCCGAGTCCAGCACCGGGACCAATGACATTCTCTTCTCCGGCGTTTTGAAGCTCTCGTCAGGGGTCAAAACCGCCTCGCGCGGTCGTTTTCGGTTCTCCATGTTGACGTGACAAACAGGCGGTAATCTGGATTTCTAATCAGAAGCATAAATAGCCGCCAAGTTACGACCGCCACGGCTGATCGGACAGCTCTGCACAGAAGACACTCGGGCGGTGAAAACACCCGGGTTTTGTTTCTACGCCGGCTGCGTCAAGGTGAACTGAAATACAAACACGTTTCCGGTTTTTGCCTTCAAAATATAAGTGTATGGAAACCGTCTTTGAAACTTCTTGACTTAGCTGGCTGAATAAAGCCGGCTACACCAGTGGTGGACGAAGTCTTCAGATCCTTTACTTCAGTAAAAATAATAATACAACACTGTGAAAATACTTTACTACACGTAAAAGTCCTGCATTGAAAATGTTAGCCTACTTAAGTTTGTAAGTATAATCATGAAAATGTACTTGAAGTCTTACAAATAAAAGTACTCAATGCAGAAAAAATGCCCCTTGTGACCTTTATACTATTTTATATCATTAGATTGTTATTATTAATGCATTAATGTAAGGCAGGATTTTATTGTTGTTGAGATGGATCTCATTTTGAACTATTTTGTATCGGACAATGATTATTTTTATGACGGATTAATCTGCTGTTTATTTTCATTAATCAATTGATTGTTTGAAAAAAAATCTGAAAAGATTGAGAAATGTCATCACAATTACCCAGAGCACAAAGAGACACCTTCACAATGCTTGTTTTGTCCAATAAACAGTCCAAACCTAAAAATGTTGACAATAGATTAAACTTACATTTAAATAATTAAAGGAAAAGCAGCAAATTTTGACATATGATGCTGGAAGCATGACATTTTCTTTACGTTTTCTGCACACAAATTTTGTTATCTAAACCTTTCAGCTATTTGTTGAAACGGTTGGGTAGCTGGGAGGCCTCTCCATAGGGGCTCAAAAACTGTTTCAGGGGAAGCTCAGTGAACGGAAGTAAAACAATATTGCATTATCAAAATATGATCACGCAGCATAGCCTACGTGTGTGATTTGGTTAAAGAGAGTTCAGAGATAGTTTTAGGGAACTGTTTTTCCCACTTTATCACAGTCAGAAACTAATTAATGCTTTAGCATTGAAAATATTGAAAGAAAAATATGAAAGACATGAGGTCAAAGGTGACCCTGAATACAATGAATGGAGTTTCCAATAGGATACTAAAACCCTTGTCTTTAAGATAGCATATTTCAATCTAAAAACCAAGAGAAGAAATGTTGTGGTTAGGATCAGATGCCAATGGACAACAGTAACACTTTTTTTTTCATTGGTGGATATTTATGACAGTGTTATACTTGCTTTGCCACTGTACAGAAAGTTAGAAACAAACAAATACACAAAATCTATTTTGTGAACACGTTATGATTTTATATTAGAAGTGAAACATCCATAGACTGTATATAAAAAGGAAACACCATGCTTCTGGTACATAACTTGCTACATGCAGATAACTTGACTACATGCAGATCCTCTTTGCCCGGCAAGCGAAGGGTGGAGCCAAACATAGTTGAGCCAATGAGGCCAGAGTGTTGACGCCAGCAGTCCTGATAACACTCAGCGACGACAGTGAAGTGCAGGACATGCAGTGCTGATAGTTCCTATCTGCGTTTTGCAATTAAAGTATGATAAACTTAGATAATTTAGAACCACGTGGTTAGGAGCACATTAAGTGTACTCTTCTTGGTAGCATCCACTACAATAGCTTATATGACACCGGCCTACTTTGTGTAGCCATAGATGAACGGAAAGCGGTAACTCTGGGCCAGCAGCACTTTAATCGCCCAGGCGTCCACATATTGAAGGAAACTCATATCATAGGCGGAAATCACGGGGGGGACATGTCATCCCCCTATCTGAGCCCCCCCTTAAAAACCATCAAATAATATAATGATATATACTTAAAACAAATGTGTAAAAAGTAAAACAATACAAACGCAAATAATGCAAACAATAAAGTGCTTTTTAAGTTTAGAAACATTTTGAGTCCCCCTTTCTCTTGCCTCACAGTGGTTTGGTCCACTGCCCTCTCACAGGAGTCCTGTGGCAGAAAACCAGTTGAAATTAGAGATGAAACGGTATGAAAATTTCATATCAGGATTATAGTGACTAAAATTATGACGGTTATCAGTATTATCACGGTATTGTAAAAATGTGCCAACAAATATTCAAATGTAGGCTACTGATGCACACACTGAAACCATTTCAACAAGTTTTGTATTGAAAACTACAAATACAATTGCTGTTTTGTTTGCATAAAAAAAATAAATAACAGAAAACACCTTTTGTAAACATATGAAAATCATCAAAGTGTGCATTATCAAGATTTTATATTTTATATTATATAGCCTAGATAATACAATGATCCCGTGGACAATTACATGAAAACAAATAAGTCTTTAGAAGACAGTGATAGTAACTGCAATGAGCCCAAAAACTGACATAAATACAGAGGCGTCTGTAGCGTTTGTAGATATGCTGGTTGGTTGTCTAAACTGCGTAATGTGTTATCATGTGCAGTAACGGCCCTGCAGTGGACGAATAGACTCTGCCGACATTTATGGCAAGCCATTAGTGGCTTGCCATTAGTTTAGCCATTAGTTTTCGCGTTTTGTTAGCAAAACATGCTACATGTTTTTTGGCACTAGAGCGGCTAACACTGAGAGCTTCAGTTTACATGCTTGTTAGCAAGTCAGAGAGACAAACCAAACCTAAAAGTTAACTCACCCTGCGTTCACTATAAGGTAATTTTCTTCAATCAAGTTTCCCTCGGCGATCTCCCAGCAAGCAATTTCACGGTTAAAAGATGTCTAATAGACGTCTAAACAGAACTCAGACGTCTAGGCTAAAACAGGGCTGAATTTGGGCTGTCAGTGAAAGTTTGGTAGACGTCTAACCATAGCCCATAAATAGTCTAGTCATCCATTAGACTTCCATTGAACGGCTACATATAGACGTGTATTAGATGATGAAAATGGGTCGAGGCTAAAACAAGGTTGAATTTGGGCTGTTAATAGACGTCTAACCATAGCTCAAGAATAGACCAAATACACAGACTACATATCTACCTCTATAGACAACAGAACAGTGGTTCAGAATAGTGATTGTTTTTACTTAAACATGGTTCTCATAAATGGTAATCTGTCCAAACAAATTAAATATAAAGATTTTATTAAGAAAAAGGATTACAAGGTAGACAACTTAAGATAATACAACATGATGAACTATAAAGGAATTATTGATAAAATATTATTATAAATACAAATACAAACTATTTTAACAACATGCGGTAATAAAAACATAAATAATGAGAAAATAAATGGGTTGCTACATCCAAATCTAGATCTTCATCTAAGCTGCTACTTGATGCAGCAAGAGCATCAGATGGGTCTCTCGGTTGGCGCCAGTCTCTCGGTTAAATGGGATCCGTAACTGTTGAATATGTAAGAATAAGAATATAAGTAAACACATAATTGACTACCATTTTCCCATAAGACATGACTACTATCAACAAATGAATTTAAATGAAAACATACACTATATTTCTAATTATTCTAATGAAGGTAAAAAAAAGAAAAGAAAATTTCATTTATAACGTTTTTTTCATTTAAATTAAAAGCCCTTATTTATTAACTTTCTGACCCATTTACCGCTATGGAAAATATAAAGATACTTGAACAGGACACATGTTTTAGCCATCATGTTGCATTAGAACAACCAAATAGACAATTGGGAAAGCTGCTTTAATTCTTTTGAGAGAGCTATGTGCTTTGAATGTAATGTGTTCTGTTCTGAATATTTATTGTTGTAACATTACTTTGTTGACTGTATGCTGGATAATTTGCAATAAATATTTAGTGTCAAAAGTCAAAAACTCATATTTTCACATCATAATGATCGAACGTTAGTGAGTAAAATATATATGTGGCTTTCATTACAAAATTATAATAGGCATGGTTGTGCATGTTTCATGTTCACCCCCTTTGAATTCAAGAGTTTTTAATGGTGCGTTCCAGTTGACATGGGAAGTTGGGATTTCCGAGTTCAAAGGTTCAAAGGGAACGCCCCCTTAAGTCGGGATTCCGACTTGGGAAGTCGGGAGAACCGCACTACCCCGACTTCGTGATCCAAGATGGCTGTCGGGGTATCAACAGTTAGTGAAAGCTGTAGTTTATACTGTTTATTAGCACTTCTGTGTACTTGTGACTCATATAAATGTTTGTACACAAAGTGCTGTCCAACAGCTGTCTGTGGATGTGTTGCTACAGTGTTTAGTGTGAATAAATACCGCAGAATGCGTTTTTTTAAATCAACTGGCGTATCAATAGCTAACCTGGCTAGTTACAAACAGCTGGCCTAGCGAGGTTTTCTGACTTGTTAACTGGAACGCCGTCAACTCGGGTGTGACGCATAGACTGTATATAAGAAATGGACGTAGTCATCGTGACGTCACCCCGTTGGTTTGTGGACTGCCGTTTTGAAGCCTCGAGTTTGGCCGATAGGTCGCCGCCATGTCGAGTTTTTGCAACCAGAAAGTTCCTGGAAGTGACGATACGGCGGACCAAACGGCCGTGTGCGGAGCTAGCTAGCTTGCTTAGCTAGGTGCAACTGTAACTCTCGTTAACTGTCATTTTAATAGGGCTGATAACTTTGTCAAGCGAACAGCAGTCTTAAAACTAAATGTACTCACCAGAGAAAGCGAACAGCCAACTCCACGAGTCGGCTCTAGCCTGATTGACACGTCGCCATGGTAACGACTTGTCAATCATAGATAATCCCACCCTGAAACATACTCTGCTTTGTGGTCTATTTTAAAATTAATGGAACCATAATTCACTAAATGAACAACATTTTGTATTGAAGAAGACATGAAACTAGCGACTGAGACCATAAACTCATCAGGAAAGTGTTTACTGGGGTAATTATTCAGCTGAGAAGTAAGGTCGTTTTCCCATTATTTCTAATGGAGCCGGACTTCTTTTTGCAACCAGAAGAGTTGCCCTCTGCTGGATTTTCAATAGAATGCAGGTTTCAGGGACTTCCGCATTCGCTTCATATTGTAGACCGGAAGCTTCCCGCTTGGTGTGACGTCATTCCCAGCTCCGACCTCCGAGGTAAATGGAATGCAGCATAAGGGCACGAGGAAACCTGTGGGTATCATGGAGTTAACGTTACAGTAACGTCAAGTTACAATTGCATGCAGCATGTTACACTAACCACAACGTGCCTTACTCTACACTGTTACCCTCCGAAATGTCACGGTTCCTACACGTTAACAAATAATTTAGATAAATAATGAAGACATGTCAAACAAAGACACAGATACTTACAAGACCAAACTAAATATCTTTTCGCTTCCAGTGTTTGCAGTAAACTCTCATCCATTGCTCACTGAAAGGCCGAAATAGTAACGTATCCCTAGTTTAAAAATGGCGGATGTGCTTATTGTGAGATCTGGCAACTGTGATGTATGATAACTTTCAAGTCTCGCGTTGCCAGTAGTCATGTCTCAGTAGGGCTACAGCTGCCATCTAGCGGTTGAAAATAGTAATTGCATCTTGTTTTTATTTAAAATGAAAGTTAATGGGAACGTTACAGCGAAAATAAAGATAATTTAAATGTTTCAAACGTTTACTTACATTTGATGATATGATGTCACGCACCTCAACAGCTGCATCGGGTGAAAACTACATGTAACCAATTTGGTCTGAAAAAGGGCTACAGTCAAGCCGTTGATATTAAACCACTGATTGCCTCTATTTCGCCGGGTAGGCTAAAAACAGACAACACGTAGCCTGTCCAAATAAGAGCTAAATCGTGGCTACAGATAGATCATGTCAATTTAATGACACTTAATATCTTGTAGATATTATTGACATTGCAAAAATATTGGGATATCAACCATCTCAAGTGCTTAAGTGCTACCAGGGCAAAATCCACTTTTAATCATTTTTGACTTATTTGACTAAAAGCGGGCTACAAATAGCCGGTCTGTCTACGAGTTAAATTGTGTCTACGCAGAGGCTGCGTGTAAATCATGTATAAGAAATGAAACAAAAAACCTTGTAATTACTGTAGACCTTGCTTAAATTACGGAATATCATACACATTGAATTTATTTTGGCAAAAACGTCATGTACCCACATGTAAAGTTATTGTGGCTAAAAGTGGGTTACTCATAGCCGGACTAAATCAGGTCTATAGTAAACCTAGACGGTGAAATGACGGCTATTGCTTGCTGGGCTCATAAAAACTAAAATACGACCGGACTTCAGAGTGAAAATCTCCGCAGCGTTGTCTTCTGCCGTGTTGTCATTGACCCAAACAAACCGTTGCATTCTGCGCATGCGCGCCTGCTTCTGGGAGACGCTACAGTGTTTGCCATGAGATTATAACAGCGAGGTTAACCGTACCCGGTTATCATGGTAATTGAAATGTGTACGGCAATAATAACCGTCGGGAATTTTACCATGGTTAACCGTTAAACCAGTGATCGTTTCATCCCTAGTTCAAATCCGTCAGTAGCCAGTTGTGGAACTCCAGTAATGTTAAGCAGGTTGGCAGGGCTGTTTTATGCACTTTAAACATGGGATGAACTGATTCTTTTGTCTTTAATATAGATGATGCTGAGTCATTAATAAATTAATCATGACAAAGTCATGATAACCGATATATTTTCTATGAGCTGTTATTATGACATTACCTAGCTTGTTTGGTAGCTTGTTTAACAGCTTATTGGACTGGAACTCATCTTCTACAGCTAGAGATGCGCAGATTCATTAGCTGGGGACTGTAATAGGCCGCACAGACAGTAACCTCATGTCACACACACACCCACACACACACGCGCACACACACAGGACGCTTTCAGTCAGCGTGACAAAGCGTAAGAATTTTACGCTAAAGGTACCCTTCAGCGTCCGTATGAAACGCCCCCGTTTCCTACGTTGCAGCAACACAAGGAGGTCGACATGCATACATTCAGTGACTTAGGTTTAGGTACTAACGTTCCTGATGGTTGTGGTAAGAGTAGGGGCTTCGCGGGGCTGTCAACACCTTTATCACCAGGTGCGTCTCCATGAGACGCTAAAGGGTGCCTTTTGCATCAAATACCTACGCTTTGTCACTCTTTCTCAAATCGTCGGTATATGACGCCCTGAGATGAGAACGGCCTGGGAGTACGCTGGTTTCGCAGACAGAATTTTCGCATGGCAGAGTTGTTTCACTCTGCGAATCAACCTTATTACTTATACATTTGTCTTTCACTGAATGAGAAAATTGATGTGTGGCGTGAGAGTGCGTGAAAAATGTGAACTGTGTGCGAGACAGGTTTTAACTTGATCAGAAATATCGTCATGTTTAATCTTGCGAGATCTTGTGACACAGGGGTCTCTATTACTAGGCCACAACTGAAAAACGTGTGATTGAGTGGATTATTTATTGGTGTTAGAGGAGTTTAACTCCACGAGAACAACAACAAAGAGAAAAAGAGCTTTATTTCAAATACAGGAGGCACAATCTTTTATCAACTTGTCTTAATAGGAATAAAGTTGAGAGGTTCTAATAACCTTTGCTAGGTTTCCCTTTATAGCCCCATTACATATAAGAACACAATTAATTTTCACACAGGCAGCAAAACACAACAATACACAAAAGGTGTCTTAACCACATGGAGATGGCTACATCAAGCAACAGGCAAGTTGAGCTATATAGTATAAGTACAGTGAGAAATAATGAAAGTTATTATATTAGTAAATTATTATTTCATACAGATAAATTCAAAGTTTTTCCTGAGAGCCAGTTTTCAAAAGGTAGAATTGTTCAAAATAAGATGAACAAACCAAATAAAACAAAAGCTGCCACCAATAAAATGGACATTTAAAAATTATATTTAAAAACAGTGAATAATGAATAAATCCTTCATGTGAGAAAAGATTCAAGAAAACAACCAAGTTGGAAGGACAACCAGCACCAAAACAACCTCTAATCAAACATCACTCAAAGTCAAAATAATATCTGTCCACATGAATTCACTTGATTAACATAAACACTTGCCACCACTAAATATTTAAAATCCCTAAACCACATATTAAAAGTTCACTTCAAATGAGATCAGACTTCATTACACATGCTGGTAGTGCTTTACATCTTGCCCTGGTCATAAGGAATAGACCACAACAAAAAGCATAAATTTGACTCTGAAACATGCTGTATACATATTCAGTTTCAGATATTGATATTTTAAGTAACCATGATTGATTTTTCACAACAGAAGTAAATAATGGTATGCTTTTGGTACAAACATGGTATACAACTGTAATGTAACTTACACAACACAAAGGAGTCTAAAATAAAGCTGATTTAAAATGATCAAACAAAAAAAAAGATATTGAAAAGGGCTCTAAAAACTGAGTACAAGGCCTGAATATGTAACAATGCATCCTTATTTAATAAAGTATAAGTAATTTATAATTTATATGTGTTTTGGAGTAAAATTGTGTCAAGTACTTTAGAGTAGAACAGACCTTTTATAGAACATTTCAATAATTTTCAATCATAATGAAGCAAGAAGTGTTTGCTCTCTTTTTTTCAGTTTTGATCTCCAGCTTCCAAAACTTTAGATGAATTATTACTGTGGTTCCATCCTGCCTGTAAATAAAGACAGCACAGACAAGTGCATCAGTATTAACCAGAGCAGTGCAGAGTGTACCGAGTGAGAGATGCAGCTCATCATTACTGGACCAGGGCCACCTTGGGCTTTAGGAATTTTTACAGGTATTTTCCCCATTGTCTTATATCCATAGACCAAACTATGGTGGTTGATTAATCAAATAACCGGTAGATTAATCGATAATGAAAATTATTATTAGCTCTAGACAGCACTAACACACAGCAGCCTACTGTATATTCAGCAGCCTGGATCTAAATATTACCTGATGCTTTGGAAAACCCTTTTCTTCGGCACCACTGGTCAAAATGCTCCCTGTCAGCCTTCAGAGTGTTGTCGTCGGTCTTCTTACAGTAAAACCTGAATGTTTGCTCAGAAAAGTACTTTCGGCGAAACTCAGACACCTGATAAGAAGGACAGCAGCATCATGAGTATCATGACATAACAGAGGCTGTCTTCTTAAGAAAACACACAATGAACAAACACCTCATGCAAAGAAAGACTAAGATTCATTTTGTTGTTTTGCTTTAGTTCTGACCTTCATCTTGAATGCCTCGGTAGGGTCATACTTGCTGTAGAAATATATGTACTCCACGGGGTTCCTATCACTCTTTCCATAGTCTATAGTAATTTTCTAAAAGTGAAGGGTGAGAGAGAAGCTTGTTTTTATATTAACAAATAAATTATGCCACAACGGAGGAAGGCAACATCTTACAAATCAAACGATTGTCAACAAAACCCTACATTTTAAGAAAAGTTAAAGTAATCAGACTGAAAACTCACCTGGACTTCAAAGTCCTCTGGTGTCAGACCTTCTCTACTCTGAAGGAGCTCTTGAGCCAATTCCTCCTTCCAAAGGGGAATCATCTCCTTAGTGAGGGAGAACACAGGGTGAGAAGTGGGAGGCAAGGAGATTTGAGATTTATTCCATCTTGACAACATACAATAAGAAAATGTCAACATTAAGCAGTTTTTGGCCCCTTGTCCACACTAAAGCAACATTTTTCTCATCATAAAAAGCTTTTCCAAAACATCTTCTTTGCATGTTTAAATCTTTTTTTGTGTATGTGACAACATTAAAACAATCAAGCAACATTTTTCTCACCATAAAACAGCCTTTCCAAAATGTGTAGTGGAGAAAGTGTGCAAAAGTGCATAAATCTTTTTGTATTTGTATTTTTTATATTTAAAATACTTTTTTTAAAATTAATTAAATAATATTATTCATTAAATTAATAATCTGTGATAGTGACAGAGAACAATGACAGACTGACCTTGATGATCATTTTAATTTATGCTTTTTTTATTACTAGTAGTTTTATTTACTGCTGTAGGCCTATTAGTTTAGTAACGTGTTAATTAACAGATCGAGGCAGCAGTAGACAAGCAGTAGACAACTCCCATGTTCAGCTAGGTTAAATTATTATTTTTGTCGAAGGAGTCTGGTGGCTTTAAAGATAAAGTTTCCCTGTCGGAAAAGGGCTGACAGCAAAGGTAAAGCTGTGAGGGGGACTTCAGAGCCTTTTATATTTTCCTTAACGAAAAAAAACAAGGCATATATCCATAAAAGGAGGACATATTTAACATATTTTCTACATTAAATGTTAACATGTAAGAGGAACTTAAATTGTGCTTTTCTACCTTAATGGACAATCGCTTTACTTTTCTCCTGTTCACACACTCACACATTAATGGCAGCAAAGTTATTACTAGATGTTAGCTGCAGTTTTGCTGTTCGCCAACTAACAAGATTTAGCCATATTGTTAATTCACTGTGGGCAGAGGTCTTCACCCTGCAATCACATCCTCTAAATTCAATTTCTAGGAATAGTGATAGATAGGAAGTTGTAGTATCCAAGTTAAATCCAGGCACAATATCCATGCAATATAAAATAATAGAGGCAACAGAATAAGGTATGTGCACTTGTTTTATCAATAGCAATGGGAACATCTAACTTTGTATAGACACACAAACACACACGTGCACACCTGGGTGGGATTCTCAATTTCTCCCAGAAACTTGTAGAGGTCTCGAGTGACAATCTTGCGTAGAATCTGCCTCGCCTCATCCAGCTGGGGGGAGGAAGAGTTGAGTATTTGTTCAAACACATGATCTACAGGACAAACAGAATGGAAGATAGGTGAGTTACAACTATTTTATTCAAACAAGCTTGATAACCGCTGGCTTGATCTGGCATGTAGAATAACCCCTTATTGCAACTTTGAAATTTACACATTCGGTTGTAGGTGCATGATGAAAAGCTGAATGTCTTCAAAACTTCAGCAAGTTGTTTGTACTCTCAGATGACCATTTGCTAAACCCATTCACCAAACAGCAAATGTTCACAGCTTTGCAAATGTACTGAGGCATGGCAAGTTTCAAATTTCTCCATGTGCTGAAACGATGTGAATGGGGACTTTAATAAGAGTGATACATTGCATCTACAGTTTGGAGGGCTGTGTGTTTATTTAGCCTTTACACACCCCATAACCATAGATCAACCAAACAGGGTCATGTTAGAATGATATCACTTAAGTACTAACTAGCTCTACACTGCAACACAAGAACAATGTAATTTCTTTGTTTCCATATCTTCCACGGGATTCATAGTGAGGATTCTGACTTTGTAGAACAGCGTGGATGAGAATCTGTAATGTGTATCAGCTACTGTACCTAGCTACAATCTTCTGGCAATTATTTGGCAACACAATAGCATACATTGTCATAATGCAACATACATGTTAAAAGTTGTTTTTAAAAACCATTTATTTATATAATAAACATCTAGCTATTTGTACTCAGATGTCAAAAATGGTCTTAAAAATCTACCTGGAAATTTGAGTCTAGAAAAGTACATAATTTTGAAAAGGAAAATGTGAAGGAACCCTGTTGCTATTTAAGCTGTTATTGTTGTAAATAAACCGCTAAAAAATAAAGTTGGATTTATAGTTGACACAAGTGGTAAACCTGATTTCTGTAGTAAATAATACTGTTGTAGGTTTTAATTTATAGTTCAACTCCTCAGTAATGCATTCATATGATAGCATGGCCGAGTGCTTTCTGCTGCAGTTAACTGTTAGACACTGGTACATCAACTGTTGGACTTCAGTAGTTTATCTCCTTGTGTGCAGACAACTATTAGCCTTCCAGCAATCAACATCCTTAAAATAAAATTAGTAAAAAACAAAGGATGATAATACTGACAACAGTGTGATGAACCATGTTTGGACAGTTCAACATGTTATATATGTTGCTTGGTGTATCCTGCTCACTCCTCGCTGTCTCTTAATGTTCTTCAAACATGAGCTAACAGCACACAGTGGTATCTACAGACCTGTCAGCTTGGTGTAGGCCTCCATGTCATCTATGGCTGTAGAGAGAGTTAACATCTTCCCTCCTGAGCCTGCAATCTGGATGTGCTCGTCTGCCTTTAAAAAGGCCTCTGTGATCCTGGATAACCATATATATCACATATTATCACTTAAGAAATTTTTGCTGCAAATCCTACAAGAGAGTGAATCATGAAGCAAATTAAATAAGCTACATCGGACAGGAGACCAAGCTAAATGTTGTTAGAGTACAAACATGGGAAGGCTAGGTACTCACATTGTCTCTATGATCTTGTTCACTTTGTGCTGGTACGCGCTTTTGTGGAGACTCATCCTTGTGTGGAACATTTCATACATATTGTCCTCCTCCTGTCGAGAGTATTGTCCAGTTTACTCACAACTAATCAGATAAATGGGTTGCTGTTTTATAGATGAATAAAAATATTCATAAACATAAACAGGTCAGCACCTTGTCTCTAGTACAGATGTGCTTCTGCCCGTCCACCTCACACACTCTAACAAACTGTAGAAAGCGGCGATGGTCAAAGTTGTTCTGGATTCCCAGGTGGTGGCAGTCCCTGAGAAGCAGAGCAAGGCTCCAATCAGACAGAAAATGTGACGTTTACCACACTGCCTTTTCTATAAAGCCTACAATTTAAAAAAGAGCAGTTTGCTGCATTTCTTTGAAATGTTGCTTGGCAATCACCAAATCATCTGGCCTAACCATTATTTTGCCGTGAAATGAGCTCACAAATCTGATCCGATTAAATTGGAAAAAACACGCAAATGACAATGGGAGCTTTTTTGCTCTGAGTTGAAGCTTTTTTCAACTTGAGGCGCTCCAGCAAAAACTCATGTGCCCAGTGCAGATTAGCAGCGCAAAAATACATTTGGAAAAAAGATGCCTCTCACTGCACAAAACGCAGCCTGCCTGATTAGGGCCTGAGGAAATATGTGAAGAAAATTCTTATTATGTAAACTAACCAAAACACCATGAAGGATGCTTTATGTTGTTAAAATAATCATGAGAATATTGTTATTGTTCAGTGCAAATAGTAAACAGTAGTTTACACTCTACATCAAAAAGTGAATTGCTCTACAGCAACTGTTGAACAAGGCCCACCTGGCAAAGTAGTCAAACTTGTCCACATCAACACCATTTCTTTTGTTGGCCACAATTTCATAAAGGAAGGACTTGTCCTTGCTGCGACCTTTATATGGCCCCTGTGAAGATGACAAGACATAAGTGGCTTTAGACAGTGGCTGCTGTAGCATTGATGATCTGACTGATTTCACACAATTCACATGAGCAGGACTGACCGGTAGATTCCGGCCTTCACTGACCTCAGTGTACTCAGGTGAAATCATCTCCTTGATGAAGGTCACATCCCCAGGCAGCACCAGGCCGTACTCCTCCAGCTTCAGATCAATACTTTCCACAACGTGATCAAACATGTGTACGGACGCCATCTCATGCTGCAAGATACACATAGGATAGGGAGAATATGAATGCTTGTCTTTTCTCTCACGTTTGCCAGATGACAGGTGTATGGCCATAACTTTCATAACATATATGTGCTTTGTTTTGCATATGACCTACTTCTCCCTGCTCCCCTGGATTTCTAACATCTTTACCACCAGTCTCCGAATACATTGAAAGTGACCCACAGGATGTTTGTATGTGTGAAAGAGAGACAACTTGTGATACCACACTCAAACCTCTTTTAGGATTTAAAAAGCATTCCTTGATTCCAGGCCTTTGCCATTAGACCAAGCAACAGAGACTCTGAGCCTGTTACCCTCTAAAAGCGAAATATTTTCTATCAGTCTGAACGCTACAATCTTAGCTCTCAATTGTCATGCTGTAAAGCACAATAGTTGAAGCTTAAGATGATGATCCTTTCTTGTTCTCTGACCATGTAATACATTTTTTTTACTTCTTATTGAATACATTTTAGCATTTTTTCCAAGAAAGGAAAACAGGAAGAATGGAAAAAACTCTGTGTGAGGGCTCAGCTCAAATAATCATGATATATCATGTAGGTGATAAAGGAAGGTAGCAACATAAACAATATTTTACAAAGCCATATTATTATATAATCCCATCCTCTCTTTTTTCGCTAGTATAATTTAGAAATAGTTTTTTTTCCCCATTTTTGCTGTTTATACACTTTAGTCAGAATATCTCTCACTGCATTGTCTTCCTCAGATATTTTATTTTTTTAGTTTAGTTTTTTAAAATCTTTTTTCATAGTAATCCCTGATTTGTAAGTATCTGAAGAATTGAAATTCCCTTAAAAACTTTCAAGTTTTTTACCTCCTGAGTTAGTGTGCATATTGCTGTTAATACCCTACCCTACAATACCACTGTCTCTATCAACCTGGTCTTGTGGGATATACATACCGCTGACTACATTTTTGCAGCACCACAATTACGTACCCCCAGGTACATTTAGCCACAGTTTTGAGAAACAAATGTTCACTGGGGGTGGTAAAGAGAAGGACTGTACTGGAACACTACGATCAAATTACAGATGGGCTGTAGTTTACTTTTTGATTTTTATAATTAAAAAGGCCTAAACCTCAACTTTTATACTTTTACATAAATATACTATTTTACAGTATTGAACATGTGTATATATTGTCACAGCCCAGCTCTTGGACTGCAACAAAAACAGGAGACACAATGTTAACCAAAAAGCTTGGTCCCCTTGGATAACAAACGCCTTGCCAGACCAAATAAATTAGATATCCATTTGTTCCGGGTCCTAAACTGTGTTTCTAGAACAATATGTGGAACAGATAAGAAATAGGTTTTCATATTAAAATGTGGCTGGTGAATCGCTTTTGCTGACTACATAGTTAAAGGGGCCCTGTGAAGTTTTGTTGTAAACAAACAAAATGCATGTTTACATTCACTCACCAAAACTCATCGTGTGTCTCATTGTGGTCTAACAAATGTGTCAAATACACTTCCTTCAGATCTTCTTCCCTCCATATGTTGGCACACTGGTGCCTTTCTTTGTGCATTATTGTTACCCGGACTTTGGACTTTTTGAACTGTTTTTTGTACAAAGACATCCCACATTAATCAGCGTGATTTAGACATGCATATCTTTGCTATCTGGCTGCTGGCTGTAGATTCATGTTTAGCAAAGCAAATAAGTGTATCTCCCAAATAAATGTGAAGTATAGTATAGATGATCTGTTCATATGAAAGATTAATCCATTCAAGTATTTTTCCTTTGTAAATTGTGATTTCGGCTCACAAACAATCCACCATTATATTACATAAACACGTATTAAATTCCGTATTTGCTAATTAGTTACCATTTGTATCCAATGATTCACATCCTTAATGCAGCTTCTGATTTTTTTTTTAATATGTGCTAAATGTTTTTGGTTGGTTATTACGTCATGTATCACCGACAACAGAAATAATCGTGTCTTACCTTCCACTCCACTCCTGGACGTGCTTTGGGGATGAATGCTTGATCAAACAGATGGGAAAAGGGCCCATGTCCTAGAAGTGGAGAAATAAATATAAGTTTACCTAATGATGATCATGTGTGAACTATAAAATAACAGGCTGCTTTTGGAGACAGGTTTTTACTTCTAAATCACCCTGTTTAATAAGTACGTATGATTATGTTTTTATACAAAGGCCGTTTTGTAATTAAATTTTCAGGACAGAGTACATTTTCACTACATTATTTTCAATAATGCAGCAACACAGCTCTACTATGTGTTTCTTAAAAATGACAAACAAAACAAGAAACTAGCTAAGTTTCCATTAAAATGCAGTTCAAATCTGTAAACCATCTCAAGAAAAATCTTTATCCTACACCTAATAGTGATGACTCAAAGTGACTATGATTAACAAGGGTACAAAATCTCAGATTTTTTCTGCTCAATAAAAAAATAGTGAATGTCTATTTTGTTGGTGGTGAATGAGTGAACGAGGTAGTCTCTTTTAGTGTGTACAAACCAGACTGTCTGAAAATGTGTGCTATCATTGTATATTTAAGCCACTATGGCATCTCATCCCTCCCTTTTCAACCTGCCTTCAAGTGTGGTCATTTGTAACAGCTGTTAACACTAGTCTTATGAAGTGGTCAGACAACAAGTCATATTTGAAGTAGTTCTTTTGGATCGTACCAAGCTTCCCACTTTAACATTCTTTCTTTCAATGTTAAGCAGCCCTTAATGAAATTCAACATTTGCAAATATTTCACATTCCTCCCAGTAGCTTAAAGGGCATAATTAGATTAAATCAGCTTTTATTTGAGAATTTGCGGATAGGTTAATTTTCATTCTTTATCGCTGGGTGTAATTTTTTACCAAGAAAACAGGTTCCAGGTAAACTGAAAAGGTGTGTATCACTCACCCAGGTCATGGCAAAGACCAGCTATCTTCACGCAAAGGATGTCTCTTTCATCGATATTAAGTTCCGGCTGCCTTGTCTGCAGAGCTTCTACAAGCTGTCCTGCTAAGTACCCCACTCTTTACCACAACAAAACCTCATTACATATTGCTGCACACTGCGTTTGGATTGTGATTAACGCAGGACAAATATCTGTGTCTATCTGAAAACATGTGGACATACCCAATGGAGTGTTCAAAGCGGTTGTGGGATGCTCCTGGGTAAACAAAGTAGCCCCCTCCAAGCTGCTTGATATTTCGAAGTCTCTGGAACTGAGGGGTGTCAATGATTTTGATGAGAAGTGGGTCCAACTCCACATGCCCGTGGATGGGATCATTAAACACCTGGCAGGACACACAGAAAAAAGTCCAATTATTACTCTCCATCTTTTCTTTGTTTACTGTAATCTCTCTTATCTCTTTAGCCCTGAAAATGTAATGCAATGTACAATTAGGTACATCATATATTACCTTGCTTCGAGCCTCATTTTGAGCTTCCATGCCGCAGATATATGAGATTAGTCACACAAATAATGTTATAGCGCGTTGTTTATACAGCTGATCAGGGCAGATCTGCACAAAAGACACATAGGGTTTGACCAACACCCTTTTATATCTCCACCACACCCAGGGGGCGTAGCACAAAAATCTGGACACTGTACATAGACATTCTCCTTGCATCCATTGCTATTCATTCCAGTATCTTTGTGCCCCCCCAGTCCTACACCCCTGACCGCACCCATCTGCCGTCATAGTGAAATTAAAATTTGCATTACCTAATTTGTTTAAGGAAATATGATTTGTAATGGGACCTGAATTAAGTTCACATGCAATGTTGTGTTCCAATACAGAATGTGTGACCTTGTTATACCCTATGAAAAGTAAATAAGGTATTGCGAACGTAAAGAGAGAGAAGGGTGGCAAATAAAATGACGTGTAAAAAGTAAAACTGTAAAAATTACAGCCCTAGATGCTAATAAATGGTACATTATTAAGAAATTTGTTTATTTTGGGTAAAAATAATGAAAAATAAGCAACTTGAAATGTGATATGAAGTGTAGCAATAATGAACAAAAGCCCTTAGCCTGTGGTAGATGCAATGCAAAAAGCAAAAAAGCTTTCCACTGTAGTTGAGCATTGGATAGAGCAACTTGACAACAGTAGAAATTGGCTCTTGAGCCTAGTGAAAGTGAGTGTTTAATTTATAATTTAGCTATAGCGCAACTATAGCTATATAGTTGAGCTATAGAAATTGTTTTCCCAGCATAACATAGTGCACCTATTAACAGTTTTAAACATTTATTACCATTCATTATTCATTGCATTAAGCTGACGATTTTTAGATAGTTGATCTTTTTCCATATACCCTACAAAATATTATTACAAAGTATTATCATTACAGGTTTTTGTAAACCTCAAGAATTAGTCCATTAAGAAGGAGACAGGGTTTAAAAATTTATCTATTCTTATTAACACTGATGATCAATAAAACACTATATTGTCCATACACTTCACGTTTACAAAGTAAATTTTGAGAGACTTACAAATGAATATTTTCATTAAATTGCATAGCCTTTAAAATTGTGTCTCATATCTATATTACATTTAAAGATGATCAGTATGGCATACAGCGTGTTTAGAAGGTGTAAAAAAAAAAAGACCCTTTAAGCTGGGAATCAATGCCTAGAACATTTTTTTAAGTTGTCGGTCAATAAGATTTACACCAACATACTAACATGAAGGGCTTTTAATAGCTGGATCTGCCTGTGACAGTGGACAGCTTCCAACAAAATCATCCAGTTTCAGTAATCTTTCTCTCCTCCTCCCCTCAGTACTCAGTACAGCAATATAACTAAGCCTCTCATCGCTAAAAGTAAATAATTCTCACAACTAATGCTGCTAACAGGCAAAGCTATAGCTATGAGAAACAAGCTGAAAAGCTGGTAAACACTTCTTTGGTTCAATAAAAGTGGTAAACTCCCCAACACTAGACAGTTCATTATCAGACTGTCTGTAAGACTTACCAAAAAGATTTCACTCTTGGGGTTCAGTACTTGTATACCCTTTATGTTACTGCAGTTTGATTTTCTGAAACACCTCCATCTCTGCATTCAAATGGGGTAAAATACATCCTTCCTGAACATATACGTTCCCTTCTTTGTTCTGTAGTAGACTGTACAACGTACCAACTTAGTCTGAAGTTCTCTGACGTAACCTTTTCTCAACTGCAATATTAGCCTGCTTTACTGTGTCCACACTGTTTTGCTAGCTCATCATAACACGGGTTACCTATGTATTCCTCTGGGTGCATCTTTATACATGTGTTCTTGAACTGACAGGCATTTCTGGTGAACATTAGAACCTGACATATACAAATGTCTGCAGCAATAAAAAAACAACAATCAGCCTTAGCTACTGCTTTTACCGCATCAACAATAATAAAGTTGAGACATTGTGCATTGCAGTCCACATAAAAAGCATGTTTAGCCTCTGCTTTGATCCTGACTACAATCCCACTGCATTTCCCTGACATCAATAATGCCCAATCATTATTTTGACGTATAAGATTAGATTTATAAGGCTGCACCTCCAGGCACTGTATTATGTGTGTGTTCTGCTGTATCTGAGTGACTGACTCTCTGGAAATCTAAAAAGCTTTCATGAATTGCATGGTTGTAATAGTACCTTATTAATAATGACTTTTTTAGGTCTTTTGTTTCTGCAATTACAAGAGAAAAGTTGAAAATGCTGTCAGACATTCCAGTGGTTAGCTGGCAGCTAATGCTACTAATTCTACACACAACAATATAAACAAAGGTGTATGCTCTGTTCACTTTGTTCTTGCTGTTTGAGGGGGAAATGTTTCGACTAAAAACGATTCAGAATTTGAATGTTATTACTGTATTCATTTAAAAAAACACTGTGTGCCTTAAAAGTAATTATCAAAACATTGGTAAAACAGGCTTATACTGATTTTCTCATCCTCCAAATTATACTTCAACCCTTCAACCCTTTTTAAAAATTCTCATTCAATTCAGAACAGGATTGGAATAGATTTACATTTTAAATATTTTGTCTACAACAGTAACAGTAGTGTTTACAACAGCAAAACCAAACTCAATCTCTCTGGAAATAAATCTAAAAATGTCAGTGTCTATGTAAAATTAATAATTTTCCTGACATCAAAGTGCAGAGTGAAGGAGATATCGCCCTAATAGATTTCAGAAAAATGAATGCTACTCTATGATGTTTAGGTCCCAACAGAATGAACATGTGTTTAGTTTCTTTATTTAGATTTTTGATTAGACATATAATGAATCAGAATCCAAATATATCTCAGACTCACAATGGAATATATGAAATTATGATCACAATGTGGCATACACAACAAACAAACACACACACACCTCTGTCTATACAGATTTCTTTGTCTCACTCTTACCCCTGCCATGGCCACCCTCATCCTTTTTCCTATTAATCTTTCCTTCTCAAATTATTTCCCACACTTTTTAGAATCTGGTATTTTATTTTCTCTACCTGCAGCATGTCTCTGGTCTCAGATCACCTCCAGAAGTATCAGCGGCAACACCCCCAACAACCCCCTCAACAGCAACTGTCAATGACCAAAATCAAAATAATTGCAAGGGACAGTTCAGTAGTCACTGGATATTGGTAGGGACATGTCCCTACTGTCTGTAACAAATTCTACACCCTTGTCATTTAGGACTTCTGTGTAACTGTTTATAATATATATAATATATACCTACTGCGTAACTTCCTGCAACTTACTGTGTAACTTCTCACAATGTATGGTGTAATTTTGTCATATGAATCAATTTCTATAAAATCCTTACTGGTTACTAATGCTTAAATGTAAGTATAGCATGAAGCGTGCAATACCTATTATTAATTCTAAAAATGTTGGCGTCGCTTTTTAACGCCCTGGGTACCACTTAAACTGTGTTTTTTGTCGTGTAGGTCTCTGGAGTCATGTTAATGATGACGAATAAATATGCAACGTCTGGTTAAACTTTCAAGATGAAACTAGTAGTTTACTGTGTGAAACACAACAATTTGGTTAGGTATAGACACCAAAGCTACTTGGTAAGGTTTAAGAAAAGGTTTGGCTTAAAATCACAACGTTACTTATGTGACTTAACTTACATAAGTCAAGTAATGTTACTTGCGTAACTTACATATCTTAAATAAAAACTTTATATTTTTACTTTTTCTTTCACACGTGGATCGAACAACGGTCTCCTGACTTAATCTGGTTTCTGGCCCGCCTGTCTACCCCAACCACCTCCTTACTCAGACTTTTCTGTTAAATAACCTACACCTATCTTTAGCGTTAAAAACTGACGCTACAGGGCTTCCCCCAGTGTGTTGAAGTATGATGCTAAGGGGCTCCTTTTAAGCCTAAAGACCTGAGGCAGCTATTTTACTGTAATCCATCTTATGCTTCTATAAATGGAAGACAGACAGGGCTTCAACTCCTCTTGTTGATTTCTACAGATCAGTGGGAGAGGTACAGAATGGGAAGCCCATACACCTGGTTGCAAAGGACATGGAGATCAACTGGATGACATTAAAGCGATACATTGATATGAAACAACTAGGATACATATCAAAAATCTAGCTGCAATGTTTCATGTTCTAAATGCAATGAAATGCCCCCAAGAGACCAATTTTTTTTTGGAAAGTCATATTTTGATAAAAGTTTAATTCAGATTCAAAGTGATTATTCCCATGGATACACAACATCCTAAAATGTATGTACATATTTTAGTTTGCCCAAAAACATAGCTTACGAGACAGACGGAGGCCAGTTTGACTATAGGTAATACATTATCGTGTTGGTTTTGTTGCCAGGTTTGGCTCTTGGGCTGAGTCAGCTAATAGGATCGCTAGCTGAATGCCTAACCAAGCAAACTAGCTACAGATACAGACAGAAAATTAACAGTTAGCAAATTGAAATATGTTGCTGTAGCAGAACCATGTTTGCTGAAGAGTGTCTGCAAGCAACAGTGAAGCATGATGAATGTTCCTTGCAAGTTTGGGGCTGCATTTCTGCAAACGGAGATCCGGATTTGGTCAAATTAATCGCCAGGCAGATACTTATTTATCATGCAATACCATGAGGGAGGCATCTGATTGGCCCCAAATTCATTCTGCACGATGACAATGACCCCAAACATACGATTTCCAGCTAAACTGAGGCTTTTTGTAGACCCCTCTCTCACTCTCGCTCTCTCCCTTGCTCTCTCTCTCATTCTCTCTTTCGCTCTATCTTCCGCTTTAGCTCTCGCTTTCTCGCCTGCCATTCACTGGTCTTGTGTAGATATTTGTGTACATTCCAGGGTTACAAATTTGGATTTATTTACGCACTTTAAAAACATATATTGAAAGTTTTATTCTTTTTACATGTTTATTACAACATTAAACGTTGAAATGTATATTGTAATAGGCTGTATTTTAAGTTATTGGTAGAAAACTCGTAGTTCTGTGTAAAATCAGACGTTCAGCACCCCCCATATAGCCAAAATGGCATGATCCTTGTTTCGCTGTGAAGCTTTGACTGTGAGATTGACAATCGAATCAGGCTCAGCCCATCGAAGCATTGAATCGTCGACTATTCGGGGTCAGCCAACTTCTTTTCCTCCTAGGCCACCTCAGTTTCACCATATGAATTCTTCCCCAAGGGTGAGGTTTTATCTCTCACTTGCTGTCAGTCTGTTCTTCTCTTTTTGGCTTCCTGGACAGTCAAGCCATGCCGAACTCCATCTTTGGCTTAATCTCCTTGCCAAACAGATCGGAATCAACTTCTTCTACAATGGAGAACTGACACCCACACGACATCCATCATCCACTGCCGGGTTCTAAGATGGCCATTGTCACAACTAGTACAATATAACCTTCCTGTCATTCGAGCTTGTCACCATGTTTTGTATTATCAGCTATGCCTGTTCCATGATGGCAATGAAACACACTCCATCAAAGTCTATCATTAGCTTCTTCTCCAAACTTCTAACTATCATGTCCGGGCCTGTAATCACTCTCTCTCTAACCTTACTTCTTAGAGGTCTTTAACATCAAGAGCCGGCTCAAGACCCTGCCACCTTCCTCTCACAGTACATTCGCTGTCCACCACCAGCACCATTCATGCCTGTTACAGCATCCCTCACTTGTCTCAAACCTTAGAGGGTATTTTCACATTGTTCTCTTTGGTTTCTTCAGATGTCTAGAATTCACTGCATCTACCCTATGCCTTGACCTTGGCCACTATACCTGCAATCCAGATTCATTTCTCAAACAACACCATGTGTTTTACTTAAAGTGAACCAGACCAATCAATCAGGCCAGCTTACACCCATCTTGTACTTCAAAAACCAATCACCTCTGAACCCTTTCTAGCAAAGTTTGCGCACTTCGGAAATCACAGAGCACAACCATGTAAGATCCTCTCTGAGCCTGGTCTAGTGGCCACTCAATTCTGGTTCCACCAGCATTTCCGCCAAGTACTCTCTCGCCAGGCCATCTGTTACTCCAGTCACTCCTTTAGGATTGAAGCTGCAACTTCAGCCTCCCGCAACATAATTCCTAAGCACCTGATACAGATTAGGCTCCGCTGTTCCTCCCAAGCATACTACCACTAATCAAGCATAGTGTTAGTTCAGGCAGGCAACAAAGTCAAGCTCAGCTCACAATCCCAGCACATCGGCTTATAGCAGCCATCTTAAGTCAGCACATCAGCTGACAGCTCAGCTGATTAATCTCTTAGCATTCATTGTCAAATTCCATACAAGGCGCCTATTTAAGCTGCCGTAGCCCGCCTATGCTGCTATGGCAGATTTCCCTATCGTAGCTTCAAAACAACGCTTTCAAATAGGGCTATACAGGAACGACAATCCTTGTACATCTTTCTGTTTTGTTCATCAATAAATCATTTAAATGTACGTAGGTCTATCAAATGGTAATTTTTATTTTTACTATTTTTTAAGAGTAATTGTAGTTTTATTCTTTTGTACTCTACCCACCACTGGCCATCTGCTATGTAATCACATAGACCCATGCTGTTCAAATATGATCATTAATAGCCCAGGCTTTTATTTGCACTGAACTCACTCTGTCTATATTTTGGACAGGCGTCTATATGGGACCGGCCTTTAATTCCTTTTGCACAAAAGAGAGACAGAGACTAACGTAGAACAGATAAAAGCTGAAGGTTACTGTAGTTATTTCAACTTGGATGAATTTTTATGAAAAAACATTTTGATTGTTTTGATTCTTTTGATCGGTGAACAGAAAAGGTGTCTAATTGAGACCTGCATTCAAGAGGTGAAACGTGTAGCCAGGCTAGATCAGTAAAAGTGACAGGCATCAATCATTTTACTAAAACCACTTAGTACTTTGAGTTGCATAACGATCATTGTAAAATTGGTTGATGTTTTCGATGTTAATCTGACAAGTGGTAGATATTTCAGAATAGTTGTTTATACAGCTGATCAAGGCAGATAAGGCACAGTTTTGGTTTGTACAATACCTGACTTTTATGTCTCCACCGCACCTATCTTCCTACCTATCTGCCATCGTAGTGAAAGTCAAATTTGCATTGCCTAATTTGTTTAGAAGGAAATTAATGAATTGAGTTCACAAGCAATATCCAAAACAGACTTTCTTATACTCTGTGAAAAGTAAAGCATTGATAATGTTGATAATGATAAGGTTTGTTCGACCAACAGCCCAAAATCCAAACAGATCTGATCAAAATACAATGTATATGTAAATGCCTTCCTGTGTTCTTTTCTTCAGAATGTATATATTGGTTATTTTGAGTGTTGTAGAGTAGCGTGGTCAGACCGCCACGCTACTTGCTGCTAAAGCAAGAAAAGGTATCTTCAGTCACAGAATGTGCTGTTGATTTGTATTTTAGTTCTGTTCATCACTTTGTCTTATTTTGAAGTTCTCTTGTAATTTTTTTACAGCACAGTTTAAAGGGTAATTTCAGTATTTTAAAACATGGGCCATATTTTCACATGTTTTGTGGTTGAAATGACTAGTACAAAACGTTATGGAATCTGTGCAGTAGGTAGCTTCAACATATTCCTTTAAAGCGCTCGTCATAATTATGTATGCAAAAGAGCTTCTTTCTGCCACTGACAGGCTCAGATTGTTATACCAGGTGTCTGACACAATCATAGAAGGGATCCCTATGAGTAACCTTGTTTTTAACCAGAAACAGAAGTCTTGCTAAAGGACAATTCTTGCTCTGAAAACTCGAAAGGAGTACATTGCAGCCACTGAAGCTAGTTCATGGGAAGCCATCTACTGCACGGATTTCAAAACATTTTGTACCTATTAGTCATATAGTAAGACTGTCCCTGTGTTTGAGACAAATTGGCTCAGGGAAACAGAGACATTTTACCTAATGCAAATGTTTGACATAATGTTTCATCAGTCAATTGCAAGCACTTATTAATACTACTTATACTTCTGAAACACTAATGTCAACAAACTGCAGGCAAACCTATGTCCATTAAAGTTCTGATAATAGTTTTCTCACAATGTTAATTCAATGTGCATTGATTTATGTATGTTTTCACACTTCAATTTCAATTGATGTACCATTGCACTTTTGGCCAACTACACCAAATGGCCACAAGATAACACTGTTGTTCACTTCTTAAGTTTGCTTCACAGTAAGCGATCCAATAAAACGTGCTCTGCTGCACCATATGCTCAACCAAGTACTGACAATGTAAAAAGAAAAAAGCTCAAGCTGCAAAGAAAAAGCTCTAACTTTGTCTTGTGAGAAAATATTTTTTGGTAGCAATTCTTTGCTACACTGTAGTTGTTGTAAAGTGAGATAACCACAGAGGCCTCAACAAATGACATCAGAATTGTTATCTGACTAGGCTGAGTGGTGGTTTTCTTCATTTCATATAGTATCAAGTCAATATAAACTTATATCTGGGCCAAGGTCCTCAATTGAAAAGTAACTTGAATTAAAACGCAGCAACTAACACATCTAAAAAAAAAGAACCAGAAGTGATGATTAACTGCGATATTTATCTTGATATATTTTAACTACTGATGTGGTTAATGTTTTGTTTAAATAATTAAAAAATCATGGAATTACCCTGAATTTAGAGCACTAGCGAACAAGAAGTCAGGGATGGGGTCATACATTAGGTGGTTTAAAGTAACTAAGAGTATTTACTGTAAGTGTAATTTTGAACTGGTGCTTTTTTGTGATTTACATCGACTTTTATTGAGTTTGCCAAACATACAAATTAGTAAGAAAATCTGAAAAAATTAAAAATAAATAAAATAAAGACAAGGAAATAAAAAAGCATACATATCTTTCCCCACACACATACAGTACGCACAAACATACAAATG
The DNA here is from genome assembly GCF_021292245.1 of Micropterus dolomieu. Taxonomy (NCBI): domain Eukaryota; kingdom Metazoa; phylum Chordata; class Actinopteri; order Centrarchiformes; family Centrarchidae; genus Micropterus; species Micropterus dolomieu. The sequence continues at coordinate 15,490,676 of NC_060157.1, forward strand.
CATACAAATATATGCCACTTTCCATAAACCTGTCTTTCAATATTATATAGTGAATCTCATTTGATTTACCTTCAGTGTCTTTAGAGTCCTGCTTTCCAGTCCATCAATTAATTACATTATTATACTTCAAACCCTCTACCTACTAATCAACCCTACTCTTTCTCTCATTCTGAATGTGATTTTCTGTCAAATGAAACATAATTTAAGCGTTATTTTGACTGCACCTTTACTCTTAGCTCATGAAGTTTGATGATGATTTATGAGTTTAAAGTAGACAGTGGTATACGGATTTGTTATACCAGCTACAACATTTCTAGTACTTCTTAGGGGTGAAAGCAGGAGATGAATCTAACGTATGTCCCTATCAGTACTTTTAGTTGAGTTCATTTCCCTGCAAACTTCTATATTAGTGGAATTTAAATAGAGGACATTTAATGGAGTACTGTTGTTGTTGGATTTGACTACTTCTTCTAACTCTGAGGGCTGTGACCTCTAAAAGAAAAAACTAATTCAAGGACTCATGAAGGATTTAATGCTACTATTCCCTTACTGCTTGAGCCCCAGTAATCAGCCTAAAAAACAGTAGTCTGGCTGCTTTTGTTCACTCAACGGTACTTTTATACACACGTGAGGGAACAGAAAGAAAAGCCTCTTGGCCTGCTAGACTTAGCAGTGAACCAGCAGTGAACCCCTTCCGCCGGTTTACATTAGTAATCATTGCAGATATTTGGAATACTTCAACATCTTTAAAGTCCTTGGCCATTGAGTCTATGCTGTTTAGGGAAATGGTGGATGTGATTGACAGGAGGCCCACACACAACTTAAATGCTTTAAGCTGCTGTTACCCACAGTTAATCCCCCTCTGACTATTAAAGCCAAGACTTCGTTTTAGTTTCTTGAGCACCTCAGTGAAGGAGACCGTTACTGGGTTCATACAGCTTACTGCTCAAGACTGCTTACGTTTAAAAATTCAAATGAACCATTACCTTATAACATGGCACGAAAAGGTGTAAGAGGGAAAAGTATAAAAAGCTGCTGCATCGTTCTGTCCAGATACACTTCACTGGATTCATGTGGTGAGAAATGCCGCTGAAGCAGTGTCTTTCCAACATTGTGTAGTGGACAACAGTGTGGATTTGTGCATTTTATATTAAATAAATTTGAACTACTCAAAACTATTCTTCTCTTCCTGAGAGAGAGAAGCAGGGAGGTGGAGATCAACTTTCAACAGACGGCTGAAGAGACCCCAACAGAATGGGGGTGGAAAGGTCGCTTTCTCTAAGTGCTATTCCTGAGCAGCCTGATCGTAAAACTGGCCACCTTTGGCAACAGCCGAGATAAGCCTCTCGGTGCCTGAATTGTTAAAATGACAAAGAAACTAACCAGAGATTACAAACAGCCTATCATAACTCTCCTTGGAGGGGGGCAGAAAACTAAACTAAACTGCCCCCCCAGCACAGCCCTGAACTTTGTGTAAACAAAGACTGCAGTCTCCAAAGACTCAAAGCATTAACTGTTTAATTAAATCTTTTAGTTACTTGATTACGTTTGCCTCTATTTGAGTAATTATGTTACCATGTTGTTGCTATCTGTTGTTGATATTATTGCTGAAAAGAATCTAAATAAGTTACTTTTTGCAGTGTTTTTATTTTCAGCGAGATTAAGGACACTCCTTCATCTTATGTGCAACCAATGCTTGTTCACAATACTTTCTCACACAATTCCTTTAGAAATGATGATAAAGAAATGTCATACTATACTCTGTTAATTGCCGGCTTGAATTTAAGGCTAAATAACTAAATTGATTAGATTAATCTAAGCTTTCCTCATGTAACCTGAGCTCCCCCAAGTGGGCGAAATAAGTATTACATACCATCGTCGGAAATGCCGTTAATGTATAAATGTCACTCATTTATCATGACCAATAATTTGACAAGTGTTTTCCTGTTATCAAATGCTTAACTTTGATTGTGGAAAATATTTGATTATAATACGCGCAAATAGATTTTCTTTTCTTTTATAGACATTAAAAGTTTAGAAAGGCAGTCCTTCGGGAAACCTGGGGGAACCACGCCCCAGACCACAAAAACAGCAACACGCGACTTCGTTCACTCTCTCTTGCTCTGCTCTGCTCTTCTCTTCCGCTCTGCTCTCTGGACGCTTCGGCACGCGCCCGGCGTGCCTCTCCCGGCAACGCCCTAAGAATTCGACCAGCGCAACAAAGTCTTTGTTTCGCTTGAAGCTACACACGCGAAGTGCCGCGACATCGATTTGTCCCCCAGTTCCAGCAACTGTACTTGTTTTATTTTCTTTCTTTCTTTTGTTTTGTTAAAGTTATCAGTCCGCTAAGTTACACTAGTTAATTCAAGAATGACCCAGTTCTTTTTAAGCTTTTTTGTCGAGCCAACTTCACCGAGGTCAGACCAAGCCACGTGGTCTCACCAGCGGCAACGAAGGAAACCCGAAAACAGCCGAATTGCCAGACGGAGGATGGCCAACCCTTGAGGTTTTTCTTCAGACACGGAGAACCCCGGAGAATCCCTAGCAAAAGCCAGGATCGGGCAGCTAGCGTGGGACCCGTGCAACAGGCCAAAGCAGGCCGTCGACAAGCAGTAAGACCCAACAAACATTCTGTGGTTAGGGAGGTCCCATAGTGTTAATATTGTCTTTTTAACTCCTAAACTCATAGCTTACTTTCATTAGTTCTCCTCTGCCATATGAGTCAAATGCTTCCCACAATCGAACCTCCATTCTCATTGTTTAGCCATTGCTTATTTTCCCTGATGTATTTAACCACCTTTTTATATCACCTTAGTTAGTTAATAAATTCACTGTAACCAAGGAATTGTGTGTGTTGCCTATTTCTACATCCCTGCCAAGAGAATTGACCCTTTAGATATGAGACTGACAATATTGATAATTGAGCGATTATTAACTAACTGATCAATGGTGAATAATTGTATAATTATTAAAAGTTACCTAGAGGTCTGGAGACTCTAGGATAATAACTCCGGTGGTGCCCCTTCTTTTTCGAAACGAGAGCTTTTTATGGATTAATATATTTTTGAATATTAAAATTCATAATTGGGTATTAATTCTCATAAATTTATTAAAATTCATAGCTAGTTTAGACATGCTACAAGGGTTACAAGAAGTATTTAGATCTATTTCTTAAGTTAAAATATAAATCGTGATATGATATGATTGAGGTGATGACCTCTTTTTTTATTTTCTTAAATCTTTGTGAAATATTAGATCATTTTAACTTACCATAGTTTACCCTGGAATAGGTAAATAAATGAAAGCATCTGACAACTTTAGAGGGGAAATGTGTCTTTGGTGAGACTTCTAGCAACTTAAAGACATCTGAAATGTGTAAATGTGCCCAAAGGCACTGTTTTGTAAGGAGTCACAAACTAAAAAGATTAGAAACCACTGATTTTATCTTTAACAATGCAATTTCTAAACTCATATGTTGTGGAGTAAAAAGTACAACATTTCCCTCTGGATTGTGAGTATAATGATAAAGTAACATAAACTAGAAAAACTCAAGTAGAGTACAAGTACGTCAAAACAACTGAATTGTATTTAGTTACTTTCTACTGTCTAGCCTTGGCCTTGTAATTTCTAGCAGTAGACAGACCCATCAGCACAATGTTTTGCAAAAACAAGTTATTATTAAACAATACTTTGATATTGCTTTGCATTAAAATTTAAGCTAAATTATCATTATTATTAATATCATTATAATTATCATTATTATTATCATTAAGTAATAATAAAAACTGGTTGAAAACAAGCTTCTTTCCCCATTAACCTATACAGTACCTGTAACATTTTCCATATTGAAGGACAGTCAAACATCATATGCCTGTTAGTGCCAAGAGCCACTTTGGGAACAAATCACAATTTTATGTAGTATGTCAAAATAGAGGACCAATAGATCCTGTGGCAAAATTTGTATTGAATTAATTAGTGATTTGGATGTTGGATTGTCTTGCAGTCAATGTATTCCTCTCCCACTACCAGGTTATGTCACTAACTTCTTCTAATATTAAATTTAATATTTTTCTATTGCCAAGAATAAATATGACACAAATTCTCTAAAGGGAATTTTGTGTAAAAACTGATGACAGTGACTTTGATCTAGTAGTCCTGTTTTGTCTATCACGGAAAGTGTTTTGGCTTGTTTTTAGAACTACCACTACATAACCTGGATCACATGTACTATTTTTTTATTACATCAGCTGTCCGCCATGATCCTGCTGTGTAAATATTAGCTAAACATGATTAAATAGCAGCTGATATGTAACAGAATGGTCCCTGTATGACAGACGGGAGATAACGACTGTTTTGACCTGTCACCATCAGACCTCTGCTCTGGACTTCATCTACCACTGGCCAAAATGATTCGCTTTTCTGCCGTCAGTCAACTATTAACATTAAAGTCATTAGACTATGTATTGCAACAGCGACACTTAAATTTGTTAAAACCATGCAAGTGGGTGGCATAAAGTAAGTCCCATGTTTATGTCAGCCATACCAGACTCCTCCACTTCTAAACAAGCTTTGCTTTGTTTCTTCTTAACATTGTAAAAACCTGTATGTCCAAAAGGGCAGTTTTTCAGAAAATAAGGAACACTTGAGGTTTTTGATAATGTCTTATAACTTCTGATGGGTCTGAGGCTAAGAGGTTGCACAACTTTGTAAATCATTAGAAGAAAGTTTAATCATTAAATATGTCTTAAAGCATCAAAACCTAGAGATATGAGGTTTTTAGCTGACAGCAATGATGGGCTCTCTCTATTAGACAGAGAAGAGGCCTGCAAAACGCGTGTTCTGCGTTTAGAAAAGTATTTAATGAAAGCCAATAAAGGAAACAAAGGGAAAGCATGCATGCGTCACACTCAGTGCCTCATTGCTTGCTTTTTTTAGTTTTGCACATATTAATCCTTCTCTTTATACAAAATGATCACATAAAATGTAAACTGAAGTGAAGCAACATTGCTAGATTTCACAAACACATTTATCACCACATACCTTAAACAGTATTTAAATGTTTTAGATAAAGCTCTAGCTAGCCTCTTCTGGTGAGTGTTTTCTTCTTTCAAATGCACTTTTATTTAAGTACATGAACCATATAATGAAAACGGTCTGAGGTGTAAATAGAGCTCTGTGTTTATGAAGACACAGGACTCTGGAAGTTAATGAAATGGATAGCTTTGGGTCTTTCATAAACAACGTTCCTTGAATTCTCTGTATTGTGTCGTGCTCATGGCCAAAAGGAGAAAGGGGCCTTAACTATAGAGAAGAAGTAATTTTTGGAACAAAAGGGTGATTTGTCTTAAAATATCCTTCTCATGGAAGAACATCTGTGTTTTATAATATTTATTTTAATCTGCCCTCCCCCACTCTCTCCCTCCCTCCCTCTCTCTCTCACCCCCAACCGGTCGAGGCAGATGGCCATCCACCCTGACCCATGGTTCTGCTCAAGGTTTCTGCCTCTTAAAAGGAAGTTTTTCTTGCCTCTGTCGCCTAGTGCTTGCTCTTGGTGGGAATTGTTGGGTTTCTGTAAATAACATCACAGAATACGGTCTAGACCTGCTCTTTTAGGAAAAGCGCTCTGAGATAACTGTTGTTTTGGCGCAATATAAATAAAACTGAATTGAATTGAATCTGCAGTATGGCCTCCTGCTGCTTTTCTTGTTCACTTACCAGAAATAAATAAACAGGAAAATATTCAGGTTGACATAATTTATTTAATTAGTATGAAAAGCTTGAACAAAATTAACTTATTTTCTCACAGTATGAAAGTTACAAATTTAAAATTGCATACATCTACTGCATACATCACTTGTATCACTAAATGTCCACAGCAGCATTGGTGGTGTCACGGTAAAAAGCAAGGTGATGGTGATCCATCTGCTATTCACACTGTTGGTGCAAAGGAGCAAATTGTGCACAGTACATTACTGTGTAAAACAAACTCAACATGGTGAAATATGTATCACTTTACTTTTAACTCCCCCTATATGGCATGTATAGGCAGTATATAATCATTTATTGAATGGTTTATAACAGACATTTATTGCATTTGAAAGCAGAAGTGTTTACTAAGGTATTTGTCAACAACTCTAACATCCATAAGCAGAGGCTGGTTTATAAACAGATAATGAATGACATTTTTACAAAACACAATTAGTTTAGTTAGTTTAGTAGAAATTATAATTGTTGACAAATACTGTACATCAATAAATTAAAGATGTCCTTATATCTGCTTATGACTACATTTTAGTGAGTTATAACCAATTTATTAAATGCTTATATAGAGCTTATGAAATAAGGTAAAGAAAAGTGTTTAAGTATCAAAACAGTTAAGTTTTAGCGGGATTTATCCTTACAATAGAGCTGTACCAAATTTCCAGGAAAATTGGTAAAAGAAAACGCAAATTAAAGTGCATTTCCATCCACTACCGTCATGCGAATATTAAAATGCCAGTCAAACCTCCAACAGTGGAAAACAATGTAGAAAACAATAATGGAAATGTGTCATTTATGTTATGTGGCAGATTGGATATTTTTGTCTCATTTGCTTCATGTACCTTTGCTTTTATCGATATACCAGCTTTACCACCTCAGCTAAGAGCTTCTATTTCAAGTCTTTGGTGCTGTCCCTCGGGTTATTTATGTGCAAAATGGTCATGAAAGGAGGTGGATGGAAACGCACTTGATATGTAATATGTGTCGATTTATTGTCATTATTGATATACCGATACATGGATCACATATCCAAGAAGCACTCGGCTATATGTCTCATCAGTTCCAAAAACCTTTAGTGCTAACTTTAACAGATTACAGCATCCAGACAGAATTTTTTGAGGCTCATCTGAACAGAAATCTGCTGTAAAATTTAAATAAAAGATCTACTGTGCAGGTGAGGTCAGAGTGAGTTCATTAAACGGACTGTCCATTCTGCCACATTGAGGTTCCCATCTCTGCAATTGTGCAGATCCTGGATACCCTTTAGGTGTCACTTGGTGTCTAGTCACTCTTTGTACTGCCTCACATTCAGAATGCAATTTAAATGTCAATGAATACAGTTTAACTGATCACTCAATGCAAACAAATATGCCAAGAAATGGTGCTTTACATTGACAGTACAATACACAGTAGAGTCCACATACTGAAGCTGTAACCTTTCCAGAGTTCATTAAAGTCTTTTCAAGATGGCAGGCACTGATTATCACAAAAAAGTGAACTGAAGAACAGGCCTTCAACCCAATTTTTCACCACACTGATCCATCAGGATCAGGTTTATGTTAGCATTTCCTTCTGTTCGTCTCCACCGGCCCTGGCTGCCTCAACCCTCAGATGCTCCAGGTCCTCTTCAGAGCTGCAGGCGCTGTGCTGCCTCCCCCGGGAGAAAATCCTGCGACGTGATTGGGTGCTGAGGTCTAGTAGGTCAAAGGAATCGGAAGAGAAGAGGCTATCCTCGCTCACCACACTGGATGGCCGGCTGCGGCGACCCTCGCCGGCCCCTGTGGCCTGGAGGAGCTGCTGCAGAGCCTCAGGGAATATCGTGGTGGCTGAAGAGGGAGTTAAGTGGTGGTCATCAGGAAGATCCAGACTGCGAGAGAACTTGCCATTGCGTTTCAGAATACCCTTCCTTCTTCTTACTGCCTCTGTGCGCATGGTGGGGCTGTCTTCTGCCGCTGGCAGAGAGGAGTGCTGTTTGTGGGAGCACAGATCGCCTGCATCGCTCTCTCTAACTAATGTTCCAGAGATCCCTTTTTCTGAGGATGAGCCACAACCTGACTCCCCACCATACAAGTTCTTTAGTATCCCTTTCTTGGGCATTTTGGATGAGGGCTGACTGAAAGTAGAGGGAGGAGACAGACTGGTGGACAGGACGTCAGCATGTGTGCGGGCAAGTGTATGTGTTCGATAAGGCTGGGAAGCAGCATTACATGGTTGGGAGGGAGAGTTTTCTTTAGGAGGGATGTGAAAGACTGAGTCAAAACTTCTCTGGGGTTTCAGAATACCTTTGGGCTTCTTTCTTTCAATAGTGGAAGTGGAGGAAATCACAGCAGAGGAGGCAGCTGTTGCACAAACAACACCACATGCTCCCAGTGTATTCTGGGGAATTGCATTCTCTTTGCGTGACTTCCTTAGGCTAGACATTCCTCCGCGTACCCTTCCTCCTCCTCCTCCTCCTCCTCCTCCTCCTCCTCCTCCTCCACGGTCACTCTTCAGAGGTAAGGTGAAGTAAAAGACATTGGGAGAGAGCTGAGATGGACAGGAGGAGTCTGAGGATATGCATCCTCGGTTAACAGTCATGTTGCTGGTAGCTGCGACCCGATTCTGCCAGTCGATGTAGCGAGCCAGAAGGGGGGAGGGGCACTCTTGGTGTGGAGACAATGGGCAGTCACACACACTCTCTTCAAAACCCCAGTTCACCCACCAGTGGTTGGCCACGTCCTCTATCGTAGCCCTCTCGTCCACACGCACTGTCAACAGCCAGTCGATAAGGGCGCAGGCGTCTGGAGGGAACAGAGTCAACAATTATTTATAGCAGCCAAAGTGGCTAAAACAATGTTATTATTAACATACTCATAAGAAGAACACGCAAAGCAATCACGTCCGACTGAATAGAAATAATATAATGTTGATGGAGACATGGACTTTGTAAAGGTTTACCTGAGGGGGGGTTTGGTCTGCGGTAGCGACCTTGGCTGATCTGCTGTGTGAGCATGGCATGACTGGACCCGTCAAATGGCATGCTGCTGTACACCAGGGCATACAGCAACACCCCCAGTGCCCAGCAGTCCACCTAGCATGCAAATACGCACATAACGAAGAACAAGCACAATTGAACAGAGTGAGGTGGTGCATAATTTGATTTCATTTTAAGCATGACAAAAAGTACAGGATGTGGCCCTATATTCTGATTTTCTATATCATTCAGCTTTATGAAGTCTAATATTGGAGCTTCTGAAAATTAAATTTACCATTGATTGTGTTTTTTTCTACAGCAAATGCAGGACACAATCAGTGCTTTAAAGCTGCACTAGTGAAATGAATGTGTAATGCGAAACGTGTCGCTCATAGTAGCGAACCCAACTCTCAAGTTCCCCTCAGCTCTGCAGAGCGCTTTACCTTCTTTCAGCTCATTGTTTTGGATTTACAACCCACAGCTTTAAAGTTTTGGTGCGCTGCTAAATACACCATAATGCAATTAATCAAGAGTGATTCACTATGAATGACACACTATGATGTGTACGTAACATAATGGAACACCATGATGTTTGGAAACTGTTTCTCATGAGCAACGTTGTGTTGACCCACCTCTGGCCCCTGGTAGGGCAGTCCCTTCACAATCTCTGGGGCAGCATAGAGTGGACTACCACAGTAGGTCTGCAGCAGAGTGCCCCTCTGGAAATGATTGGAAAGGCCAAAGTCAGCCAGCTGCAGAGGCAGAGAGAGAGAGAACATAAAATGTTAAATTTCACTATAATAATGTTGTGTCCATGGGTACCCCTGCTTCTGAGCTGGTATAAGACTAGACAACCTTTAATTAACTATTAAACTAACTAATTAGAGTGGAAACTAAGAAAATAAGTGACCATAAGTGATGCTAAAATGGGACCAATAAAGCCGGCAATACATATAAAACTTAGGCTAGACATTCCTTAGAATTAACAATTGTAAAAACAATATAAGAAAAACAACCAAAAACATGTTTTATATGGCATTCAAAGGTTTTTACAGCTGTGGGCACAAAAGACAAGACAGTCAAGCATGTGCATCTGTGTTTGTGCAAAAAGTAAACAAAAAAAGGGTTTATGTGACACTGAGTCTCAGCCATGGATGACATAACTACCTAACCGCTGTCACACTTGACTCTGCATCTCAGTCCAGACCTCTGTCTGCCCATGTCCAACACGAAACGCTTTGACTTTACAACACAATGGACTAATCTGTTAACACTGGACCCTTTATGTATTTCACTCACTCGGTCACTTCAAATCCTCACGCAATCCAGATTCTTTTTCAGTGAGTTACCCATGTGGCGAAAACACAGTAACAACTCAAAGCAATTCCTTTTAAAGGAGCCAAAAATAGGTATGCTGAGCTTCTGCCAATGTAAGTGTGAGTGGGGAAAAAGAGGAGGGCCAAAAACATCAGGCTGCTTACACTCACGTAACGGAACAATCACTCACTCGAGCATGCCAGAGCCATACGCAGACATACAGAGGCTTCTCTCTATCTGAAGAGATTATTAACATGAACACCAGCCCACTATCAGCCTCTCTGGTGTTAAAAAAATTCTACATGACAGCTTTATTTCCATGGAACAGACATTCAGGAAAACAGAGACCTCACAGACCGAAGATGAGACTGTGCATACAGTCCACATAAAGTGGCAATAATAATGTGTAGACTTGAGTGAGTTGTGCAGTTTATACAGCTTTGATTTCTACAAGCTGCTGTGTTTGTGTGTGTGCATCCAGCAGTGTAAATTGTCTTTCGCCACCAGAGATACATCTGTACTAATTTAAGTTCTTTGGCGAAGACATTTGTTGAAGTTGTATAAGATGCATGCTTTCTTCTAAACATACAGACGGCTCCTGTCCACATGCCTGGGCATTACATGGACTCTTGTGAGAAGCTGCCTGCCTCTCATACGCATGCAGGACTGAGACAGACAGCTGGTAAATGTTCTACAGTGGCTGGCAGCCAGTTTAAGTAAGATGATTTGAGAAGTAAATAAATTTGATGGGACCACCAAAATGACCTGGTTTGTCTGAGCTACTATTAAGTATTGCTTGTGTTTAGCTTTATAAAGTAAACATTCAAACTTCCCTCTTGTCCAGTGAATAAATCAGCTGATCTGGCCGATTTGTCTGCTCACTAAAATGGCACAATGATTTAAGCTTAAAGATAAAGCAAGGGAGAAAAATGTCCCTGTGGTTAAGGCGGCTAAGACATGAACCATAAACCACAAAATCCCTGCTTCAAGTCTTACTGGAAATCGTGTTGCATGTCTCTCCCCCTTGTTTTTTCTCTCTACTGCCGCTATGTAATAAAGGCATAAAATAAATAAGAACTTTAAAAAAAAAGATGACAAATTTCTTTATAGCTGCATACTATGCAGTTTTTAGAACACAATGTTTTCATGTTCTTCATGGATGATTTAAGTGCTTACTCATCTCTACTCTGCTGTTTGTTTGTTTACTTTGCCGAGTATGTTGTGACCTTTCTAATCATATAAGCTATAAAGAGTTTATCTGATTGTACTAACGTGAGGTGTTAGTGTCTATAAGAAGTTTGACATAGTTCATGAACACCTTCAAAACAAGTTGCCCACTGAGCAGACTTGAAACTTGAAAACAGTCAAAGCCAACCATTAGTAGAGAATTTAATATTAGTATATTGTTAAATTACAATCTCCGGCTTCAAACTTGACCATGACCCAAACATTTTACCTAACATGTCTGGCTTTGCCTGCCATTAAGCAGCAATTGTGTAGCCATAACACGCACATGCCTTTCACAGAGGCCGACGTGGTGATCCTGAGGTTTTCAATGAATGAAGAGCTGATGAGTGGTCTGCACATGGTGCTTTCTTTTGACGGACAGACAGAGCATATTTATATTAAAACCCTCCGATTGGCGCGATTGCCACTGGATTCCCAGCATTCCCCTTTGGCTGTGCACTGCTCCCAAATAAGGGGAGGAATGCCCAAATAAGGCAAAAAAATGACCCCCGGGTTCTTTTATAAGACCTGGCAGTATATTTGTGCTGGTTCAGTGTGCATGGCTTAACAACACATCAAAATGACTGTGGGCAGAGCGTGCTCCAGTGTGGGTTCTGAATGTGCACTCTGTATTTTATTTTGGAGCTGGCAAAATAATCCATTACCAGCTGTGCTACGTGACGCTTCATTCCAGCATGCTAAATACAGCTGCAGTGGAAAAAGATGGCTTCCTGAAATGTGGCAGGTAGTGTGTCACAATAATGTATGCTTTTATGTCCAAAAATAAAAGTGCACTCGTGCACTTTATAAACCCATGATGTCTTTAAAGCCCAAGGCCAAACGTTTGTCAGAGGACTTATCTACTTAGTTTCCTTCCAAAAACAAGATATTTATCTATCTCATTTATATTCCTAAACATGCATGATCACACTTCTTTTTTGTAACACGATATGAAGGCTCAGTCTGTTTTACCCATCTTACCTTTACATTCAAATCTCGATCCAAAAGGATGTTCTCCAGCTTGAGGTCTCGATGCACAACGCCATTCTGCAAGAAAGCAGAGACACATTAGGTCCTGTGCTGCTCCTCCCTCCTGTTTACAGTCAGATGTCTTCTCTCTGTATCCAATACAATAAGACTGAAGGGAGTGAAGTTCACAATATGAATCCAGCCTGTGCTGCACGAGGCGTTTGTCTCTCATTTATGACTTTATAATTGTTAACATTCCGCTTGGGCCTCGTGTTGCAAAGCCATGTGTCTAACATATCGGAGAGCCTCGAGAATGTTTAATTGTCACCAGGCATGAGGAAGTGCTTTGTTTGGGTTAATTCATCTGATGAGATGCGATTTGATCCCCTGATGGCATTAAGCACCCCGGAGCCAACGAGAGGCCACAGAGTGTAGACAGCTGTGGAGCCTGTTGCGGAAGAACACTGAGAGTAGAGTACACTGCAGGTTCGATGGCAGGAAAAGTCTGTTTCCCTGACACTGAATAGGTAGTAAATCATAAGAAGAGACAATGCTGCTATAGATAACTGTGGCCACCCAGGAAGCAGTGCGATGCACGGAAACTTTAAAACGTTAGTTTCTCTTAAAGCCACAGGCTAATGAGCCCGAAAAGCCTCCTTTCTTTTGTTAATCACATTCTCTTCAGAGCACTTAAGTGGAGAAAATGGCCCACAATGTTGAGTGCACTATATGTAAAGTATGCATGCCAGTGTGTATGTGTGTGTCTGCAAGGCAGAGACGAGGAGAAAAGAAAAATCAGAAATCTATGTGGTTAACCAGATTATTATTCCTGCTATTTTTAAATGACTATGAACAGATTTGGGAGGGAAAAAAGAAAAAAAGAAAAGCAGGCAATGACTCAGAATTATTTTCATTCTTCTCTTGAAGTCTCGATAATCCCTCCATGTGCCATACCTCACAGGCACATTCAATAATTCATTCATGCCAGAACATTCGTGTCTATTTTGGGACAACATTTGAGGGCACGAGGAGCACAAATTCCACCTCTCTGCCTACTACAAAGCTACAGAGGCTGAATGATAATCTCTGCGTTTAATGTGAGGGATTCATGAAGAAGCCAAACTGCCAAAGTAAGAATGATATGAAAACAAAAACACTTCTGTCAAATCCAACTCAGCTGACTGTACAGCACAGGTCCTCACTTCTACAGTGCTTCTGTGTCTATAGGATGTATGTATTTCCTTGATAATTCCTGTTCTGTTTCTGGCACAGCTGTTGATTTTATGTACACTTAAACAAAAAACTGAGAAACAAAATAGAAATTGTTCGTTCACCAGGAGCTGATGTGGAGGGAGGTGGGGAAGGTCATTTAGACAACGTGTTTGTTAAATGTGTCAGTGTGTGACTGTAAAAAACAATCACGCGATAATGCGCTCTTAACCCAGAGAGATCTGAAAACTCAAGTCAAGTTTTCCCTCAGAATTAGGATTAGGATTTAGTGGATTTAGCGGTACTGTATTTGCTTGTGCACAGTTGAATACTGCAGCATGCAAGTGAGCATGTGTCTACATGCGGTTCCCTAATTTATGCTGAATTCCAGTGGTGCGTTTGCAGAAAGTATGTGTGTATATACAGTACGTGTGTGTGTTTATGTAAACCTTGTGGCAGTAGTGGACAGCGGACGTGATTTGTCTGAAGAGGCCTCTGGCTTCTGTTTCTGGCAGTCTCCTCCTCTCGTGGATGTAATCGTACAGCTCTCCCCTGCTGGCATACTCCATGACTATCACAATTTTATCCCGGCTCTCAAACACTGCATAGGACACAGGACACATTTACAGTTCAGCATTAGGTAGATGTGTTTACATGAGCAAAAAGAGATATTATACTGCATACATAGAAATGGAGACACAAATAATTAAAAGGCTGAAAGTTTGATTATTTTTCAATCAATGTACAGTAAATACTTGTTGTTTACTGTTTGTTTCCCCCAAATTACTACATACTTTATCCCAGAAACTATTTAAATCAAGAACAAACCAGAAATTGTGCACACTTCTGCGGTAAGATTCTTACCTGATTAAGGTTTACCATTAGAAACATCTTAATTAGGTGAAGTACATGTGACCAACAAGTTGATGTTGACTCTTTCAATTAATTTGAAACATACTCATATGTATCTCATACAGTCCATCAATGGATACTAAAAATTACAGATTTCTAAAGCATAAGGCTGGCCATATTCTGTATTTTTGTTTGTGTAAACAAATCTCATGAAAAGACCCAAACCAACAATGAGTTAGACCTTCTCTCAGTTACTCAGTACAAGAATCTTGGTTTCATGTTTCACAAATAAATAGTCCATTAAAAAACTGCTAATTGATTTCAGGAAGGTACTGTAGCTTTTATCAGGCATTTTTCAAAAGGGAGTAAGTAGTGCACTTGTTTACTTAGTGAGAAGTTAAAGCAGCAGGACGGTTTAAGCTACATTGCCCATGTTCAGGGTAAGGAAGAAATATGTCACACGGTGCAACTGTGTGTCATTAATGTGTTTCAATAGCTTTTTGACATCACTGGAGGTCTATTTCAGGTTAATTTTGTTGGTTTTGGTCTTCAATTGGAATTTTTTGATAGTAAGAAAAACACAAATCCTTTATGGGAATTGCTGCACAACACTCTTCACTATCAGACTAATATAGTAAAGGTGTATGACACCCACTTTGATTTCACAGCACCACTTATCTGTACTGTAAGTGACTGACTATGAATGTGCATGACTTTTGTCTCATGTAACATTCAGGGTATAAAAAGCTGTCTGAGACTGCACATTAATTCAATGATTTTTGGCACTTGGGTCCATGTGCAATGTGTTTGCAGACTTACCCTCGTGGAAGCGTATGATGTTGGGGTGCCTGAGCGAGGAGGTGATCTCAATCTCTCTCTGAATGTGAATTCTGTCCAGGTCGTCAGTGATGCGCTCTTTGCGGATCGACTTGATCGCCACCTGAGGAGGAAGACACATTATTGAGTCTGTACATGGTACATGAACCTTTGTGTTCGAATAACACATATTTTGATAACCTTGGGGATTAAGTGTGGCTGGTTAAAAACTTTCAAAAGGATAATATTCTAGAAATCGTCTTCTACAGCAAGGAAACAGTTGTTGTTGCTGCCCACTTTCACAGAAGATCTGGTGACAGTAAACACAGATTCCTCTTTAATTAACTCCTCTTCAAACCCACCAGTTAACTAATTTCTTCACCTCGTTCACAGCAACTCAAAACAGTTATTTAAAAGAGTGAACAAACGCTGATAAATGCACAGATCGTGTATAACCTACATAGGCATGCATGGAAACGAAGGCATACATACTGTTGATACAAGTACACTCACGCAAATAGTCTCTGGGTATTAGAGGTGATTATGTGGGTTTCAAGGGCTGGAGCACGCTATGGGGCAGAAGGTTGACAGCTGCCCTGTTCACACTCTGCTTCATTAATCCCAGGCGCTTACTGTACCCCAACCCTAACCCCAACCACTGGACACATACATACCAAAAACAGACACCACTGCATGAGCCCTCTAAAACTCTTTGGAGTATCTGTCACCAACATGGTACCATGCAAGGACTATACAGAAGCAGACAACTAAATAGACATGCTGTTCAGAAATATGTCTTATTTAGAAATACTGTAAGCTAAAAACAGGACAACAAAGAATGAGCGATGTGGTGAGGCTACAGGACTACGATGTGAGGTTTACATCCTAACATAGCACTGATCATACCCCTGTACATTTCTGTCAACCCCTATAATATCCCTATGGGTGAACAGGCCTCTCCCCAGGGTTACAACTCCAACATTCTCAGCTGCCGGAAAAAACTGAGACACTGAAAGACATAATTCACACGCTCCATCAACCGCAGTGGTTATGCAACACAACATGAACACACTCCAGGGAACTCCCTGGACTGACTTGACCTTCCATAACTGATGTGAACCTTCATTTAAGCGAAGAAGAATCTTTCTATTTTGGAGTTTTGTGTCTTTTCTTTAAATAAGAGCTGAAAGATTTTTCTCACATCACCAGACTCGCCAGACTGATGTGGCATCTAAGTCCATCCAGAGGTACTGTGTCAGAGATTAGGCCACACATATTCAATGGTTGTCAGCTGAATGGCACATGTCCAAGCTTGGGGGGACTATTAACATGTGTACGCTTGCATGCTTTTGAATGTTTTCTGACCCAATTACCTGCTGGCTGGGAAAGCGGTATAGGAAGGGAAAGACTATGAAATAAGCTGCAGGGATGAGGAGGGAGGATGTAGGCGGCAGCTAACAGGACAGGTGAAAGGAATGGATAACATAACTTACATTTTACAGTCCATCTAAGGTCTGACGTACCCCGTGGACTTGGCATTAAGATCAGCAGAACACAGAGAAAAGAGACACACACTGGGCAGTGTTCAGCCTTCAGGGCACTAAGAGCATTTTAAAAAGGGGTGCATAATGGGAAAGAAGTGTGGCTTTATGTGTGCATGATCTCACCCTTATGCATGCGTATGCGTCAAGTCTACGTATGACCTCTAAAGTATCCTTCTATGTAACAATGTCTATTGTTCATCTAAATAGTTAGTGTGTGTATGAAGTCATGATGGGGGCTGGGGGTGGCAACTCACTGACTCCCTGTCCTATTATTCTCACAGTCACAGACAACCTCATGCACACACACACACACACACACACACACACACACACACACACACACACACACAAACACTTCGTCCCATGAGAATCATGAAAGATTCCAGCTGCATCTGTGAAAGATTAAACAACAGCATTATGTAGACTCCTTACTAAAATTGACCCTAGCTCTTACCATCCAGCTACAGACATGCACACACTACAGCACCGTGCCCTGAATTGGACAAATACAGTCACAAAAACAGTCGGCATGGATTGCTATTCGGGGTGTGAAAAAGATGTCCCTCTGGTACTCTTCACTTTGGGGAACCTACTTGTTTAACAATTCTACACGAACAGGGCAAAACAATATTCTGTTTTGGTACTGACATTCAAATATAATATGCACAACAGAAATTATTTGAATGTGTTATAGAAAATCAAAACTAGCATGGTCTTTTTTTATGACTATTCTTAAAGACAATAAGCCTTGTTAAAGCAGTAATTTGACATTTTGGGAAATTAATTTGCTTTTTTGCCCAGAGTTAGATGAGAAGGTACCACTCTCATTTCTGCTGAAGTTATGTAATGTTTTATAAACATCAGAATTGTACATTGCACAAACAAAAATATTTTAATGTTACTTCAACCAATGTAAGTGACCTAACAGTCCAGATGAGTGACCCCGCATATGCAAGACCCGGAATTCATCATCCTTTCCTTCCATTTCATCTTGTACGTTAGTCATGGTCACCTCCCGCACCTCAGACATTTTACAGGGACAAGTCAGCTCTTTACTGTAATCTCAAACCATTGCTACAGTCTCACTCGTCCTCCCCCTCTGCTTCCTTCTTGTTCTAAAACTGTCTCCTCCTCTGCCTACTTCCCGCAGTCAAACAACAGCCCCCTGGTCTTCTTTCCAAAAATAATGTCCGTTTTGTTTCAAAGAATCCTTGGTATGTGCTGGCTATAGCTCAAAGAATTCAGCCCATTTCTGCCCTTGTTCTACCAAACCCACTCACACAAACACACACACACACACACTGCATAGCTCTTTCTCTCTGCTCCCCTCATTCTGTATACTCTTCAATCTTCTACCTGTCTTCTGTCTTTCACTCCTTCTCTTCCTTTTCTCTCTCACAGATGTAGGTCTCAGGGTTACAGTGAAAGCAGCCAGAGGAATGATGCCAGTCTCACTTCCACAATCCGATTGCAAAAAAAGATTATCCCTATAACAGTGTGTTTGTTGACTAAAAAAACAGAAGGGGAATTCGAGGCTGATGGGGTATCTGTCTCTTTGTGTTCTGATCACAGCAGAGTGAGGGATTAAAACCTGACTGCAGACATAAACCCGTGATTATTCAAAGTAATCTGGCTCCACATTCTGTTTTTTAACCTGGATATTCAGAATGTAAAGTTAAAATGAAACACATTATATTATTATGTCTGTCTATGTATGTTCATGTGTGTGTGAGAGAGAATTTGTGTGTGAGTGATTGTGTTCTGGTAGAAAGGGGGTCAGACTCCTATTGGAAGAGACCTATTGTAGTAATTTTATCCCCTTGTTCAAGTGCTGAGTGAGTCAGACCAAAGGCATCTCAGCCTGGCAGCACAGGAAGCAAGAACAGAGTTCAGCATCACCCCATGAGCTCACACACACACACACACACACACACACACACACACACACACACACACACACACACAAGTTTGTTCCTCTATCCCTGTGGGGACATATCATTGACATTATGCATTCCCTCGTTTCTTACTCTAATCTTAACCATCACAACTACATGTCTAACATTAACACTTACCCTAACCCTAACCTCATACACACACACACACACACACACACACACACACACACACACACGTTATAGAACCCCCCAAGAGATTAACTCCACCTACAAATTAATATTTAATAACCAATGGGCAGCATTCCTACAGAAACAAGACACACACTCTGCCAAAGGGAGACTGCTTAATATCTCCCAGGAAGACCTAAGCATGAGCAGCATATCACATTATCTCTATAAAGCTTTTGTAGGCCTATGGGTCAGCAGAGGAGTTCAAGAGGTGCATCATTATGTACATTTACCCATCATCAGTAACTATATTTATTTATTCCACGTGTTAATTCTTTAAGATGATACAACAAAGCATCCTTCAGGCACGCAGCTGTGGAAAGCTTTAAGTAATACGCACCGCGTTAACCAACACTCACCGTCTTCAGGCTTGCTCTCTCCACCGCCTTTTTCACTTTGCCATAGGTGCCTTTCCCCAGAGTCTCCATCACCTCATAGCGGTGTTTCAAGTTGTGTTTGTGCTGGTGCTTCTTCACTTCCATCGGCGCTGTGGCAGTCGGTGCACGGCCCACCGCCTCCATGCCTGGGTTTCTCTGCCGCTTGTCCGCGCTGCAGGGACGGCGTCTGTCCTGTCTCGGGGACTCCTCGCCGGCATGGTGGCCGCTGGATGCCTCGTCCTGCAGACAACCGAGCTCGGAGTGGTCGCTGGTGTTCATTGCGCCTCTACTGTCAGCCTCACGTCTGCCCATCCTGTCTGCGCACTGCGCGCACCTGTCAGGATGCAGCCTTCGCCGGGACTGTTTGCCCAAATAACTTTGAGCTAACTAAAGCATCTAAAGCGCTTGTTAGTAGTCAAGAAGTCGCCCATATAGTGCCGTAATCAAAGCCACAGACTAGTCTAATGGCATAAAATGATCAATCTGAGCAGCAGTTGTGTTCTCCCCTCTCCTCAAACACAGCAACAGGAGCGATGGGTGGAGTCTCCTCATTCCACCCAGCTCTCATAGCAACATCCCGGAGCGTCACACTCTTTTGGGATCACTTTGGGTTTTCCGAGAGGCTCGTGTTTGACCTTCTCAGCAGCAGGAAGGAGGTGATGATGAAGGCATGTATGGAATGTCATGCGGGTCAGACGCTCACCCTAAATCCACCACTTCAGTCAGACGTGTTTGTTGATGCTTTGCCTGCGGTGAGCGCAGAAAACAAATCATTGAATAGACTTCGAAGATATAGAGTCTTTGAACTCAGGAGTAATGGTTTAAACGTTTGTTAGACGGCATAAATCACAAATAAAAATATAAGGTTGCTTATCTATGGAAAGGCAACTTAATCCATATATTACACCATGCAGAAAGTGAGAATAGGATTACAGGGCCTCTTAGATTTACCATAAAGCTTAAATGTCAGTGTGACAGTTACTGAGTCATTAATGTGTCAGTAATACACTTTTATAAGGATGAAACATTTGTACCAAGATATCAAGCCTGTCATGACAAATGTTAGTAAGTCACTGAAATGGTTAATGACCCAGATACCAGGACAGTAAAAAAATTTCATAACAACAACCCTAACTAATAACTTAAATTACAAAGCAAGCTAATTTGAGAGATTCTTCACCTCAAATGTGGGCTCACAATCTTGTGACCCAAAAAGTCCCATTAATAATACTGTTTAACAATTTAGTACTGATCTGTAAAGCATTAACATGATTTACTAACCATTAATAAAGACATTAATAATGATTTGATGATCTTTACAATTATACTGACTTGTAAAGCACTCCCATGGCTACAAGACTTACCAGAAAAAGGATTTAGCCTAATCTGTTATTTGTTCAAAATCCTTAAAAGAATTGTTAGACATTTTCCTTATTCGTTTTCTTGCTGAGAGGTAGATGAGAAGATCGATCTTATATTTGTCTGTTCAATATGAACCTGGCGCAAGGAGATGCTAGCTTAGCTTAGAACAACACACAGAACAAGACTGGAAATAGGGGGAAACAGTTAGCTTGGCTCTGTCCAATATAAAAACCAAACAAACTGCCAAACAGCATCTGTAAAACTCACTAATTAACAGGTTGTACAAAAACCCAAGATTTATTTTGAGCTTTAGAGGTGCTGAGGTGGATCTTTCCCCTTGAACAGAGCCAGGCTATCTGTTTGCCTCTGTTTGCAGTTGTGGTGGAAGACAGGAAACATTCACATGAAGATAATAAGAAACTAATCAATTTTATTGTTTAGGTATGTTGATGGATACATTTCAGAAAGATTAGTTTAAAAGAACACATTGACTTTTGCCTTTTTGGGGGGGGAAGTTAATAGACTGACATCCTTTCATCATCAACCAACTACACATCTAGATTTCACATGTATTTTGACCTTGAAGTTGATACATGTGATGTTCAGGAGTTAAAGGGTAAATTCTGTATTTTTCAACATGGACATCTTTTGAAATTGGTCCAATATTTAGCGAGTGCACTGCAGTCGGCAAGAGAGGGCTGCAACATAATCCTTGCGGGCAATTGCGCCCTGTCAAAGTACATCCACTGAAGTGCTTGTTTTTGCCACCGATAGGCTGGTCTAACAACGAAAGGATGCCTACAGAGATAGACCTTTTTTGAAGAGTAAGATCTTTTTTATTTCATCAGAAACGGTCACTATATCGCTCTCGTCACAGCCACCAGACTCCATTGAACAAGAAGTCCCTACATTAGAGCCCTGTCTCACTGCTGCTGACTGCAGTGCGCTTGCTCACTACTGGACTAATTTCAAAAAAAGGGATATATCCAGGTTGAAAAACACCAAAGTTACCCTTTAAGGCTTGCATAAAGCTGGATGAGGTCTAGAGGACAGAAAGATATTTCCCACACATCTGGCTCTTTGCGTTGTTGCACAGAGTCAGGAGGAGATTAATTAGGGTGTGTAGAGGTCTCGAGGATTGAGGTTAGCCACCAGACAGACGTCATAGCTTTCATGCATGGCTGCTCGTCTTTCCACCACCATCCACACATTGTCTGCAGGGTCCAATTCCAAAATCTCCTTGGTGATGATCTCATGACGGCCTGCAGTCATGAGAGAAAATATGTAAGTTAAGGCTGACCAAAATCTAATTTCCAGAGAGACCAGTTAGCTTGCATTCCCTAACTCTGATGCAGACCCAATGTGTGCCTTGTTTATGTGCAACAGGAGGCATTTCAGCCAGCAAAAGCCAGTTCACCATGAAGTTAAACTTGTTAGGGAGAACCTTTCTGAGAGACCACACAAAACAAAAAATTATTGACAGGCTATCACTAAAATTCACTAACTAACCAGCGCCCTTGTAGTATCCACAGAGGTAGATCTTGCCCTCCACTACTCCTATATTGGAGGCATTGGTTCGAAGGGAGAGTAAGGATGTGGGCAAGGGCGGTCCCACCCTCCAGGTGTCTGTGTCTGGGTTATAAATCTCCACAGAGCTCAGACAGCGACGTGATTGTCCACGGTCCTCTCCATCACATCCTATACCACCTGAAAAACACACACACACATCATCTGGCTCAATTTGATTTTCATACAGAATGATACTCGGGAATGCAGTTACATTTGGTCTTATAGTCTGACCTAGTATGTAGATTTCTCCATTAAGGACAGCTGTGCCGCAGCGGTACCTGGAGGACTTCATGCTGGCACACTCTGTCCATTCGTCCTTGCCAGGGTCAAACTGAAACACACGGTTACTCAGCTTGTCAGGCTCATCATCTGGCTGGTGCTGAGGGAGGAGAAGAGAGAGTTGGACAGACAAGACAAGAAAGTGAGGTGAGAACTGAGAAATGAGAAGACAAATATTACAGTAAATATTTCACCATCTGCCTTTAAATCATTGAGTTGCTTTAAAGTCGCCATGTAGGATTAAAAGAAATTTCAAATTATTCTGATGGCATAAGTTTTTGTTTAAGATAAGATGTTAGAGCCCATTCATCTCAGTTCATGGGTCTGAACTGGGCAATGGTCTTACAGTGACTTTTTTGCCCAGCTGTGTCAGGCAAGTTTTAAACATGCTAGATGAAATGTGTAAATCAATGCAAAAACAACGCAGGGCAGTCACTGAGGAAATCCAGGGTGCAACTCAAGCCTTAAAAAGGTTTATATGAATATAACAGTAAACGAGTTACAGTATACATGGTCTTTTGTGAATGTGTGTAAATTGGCCTATACTGATATTATATTCCTGGCCTGAATAATTATCCCACTCCGGCCCTGCTTCAGGGTGCCAAAATTCCAGTGGATTTACAAGCCTTGGAAAGTATTTCTCTGTAGCATAAAATACTTACTTTTACTACTTATTGAGTTTAACACCTAAAAATGAATCTGCTTTTTCAGGACTGTACGGGTGTGGAATGATCAAAAATGATTGACAGGGCTGGCAACATAAGCAACAACCTCATTATTGTCATTACACTTCCAAATTTTGCTTAAAGGTACAGAATCGCGATTACCTGCTCCAAATCGATATCGCCTCTCTCAAATCTCGAGGCAAAGTGGTATTACAACACAGGACCGGCTGGGGCTTGCTGTTTAGCATGCTAACTTCAGTAGATACAGTATCTCTGCAACACAATGCATATATGTCTCTGACATAAGGTCAGAACTGTTACTTATTCACTTTCTGTTGATGATGTGAGTTAATTTTTTGAATGTTTTAAAATAAAATTCTGGCCATAGTTTACACATTGTACCTTTAATCCTGATTGGTGTACAGAAATATGTAACCTAATTTGTCAGCAATTGTGCGTTCATGTTGGAATCAGTATTAGTAAGAACATCCATCCATCCATCCATCGTCAACCGCATATCCTGCATACAGGGTCACGGGGGGCTGGAGCCAATCCCAGCTGACATTGGGCGAAAGGCGGGGTACACACTGGACAGGTTGCCATTCCATCGCAGGGCCACACATAGACAAACAACCAGTCACACCCGCACTCACGCCTAAAGACAATTTAGGGTCACCAATTAATAGTAAGAACATGTTTAAGAAAATTTGTTTTCAGGACCTTTAGATATTCAAGTGTTTATTGACACCTGTGGATAGTCTGTTTTTAGTTCTCAGCACCTGAATCTGATAATGAACCAGTGTCCTCTTGTTTAAGGACACATCAGTACACCCATCTACTGCACAGTTAATATTGGCATGCAAAGTATTTTTTGACAAGTCTGGATACCTGTGGTGTCCAGCCCCCCAGCACATAGAGGTGCTCCTTCAGGTTGACGACACAGTGGCAGGCTAAGGGGAGAGGCAGAGGGGCGAAGCTGAGCCAGCTGCCTCCTCTCTTCAGTGACCATCTCTCCACACTGTCTGTAATGATGTAGTGATTGCGCACTTTCATCTGACCGCCTATCATGTAGAGGGCATCACCTAGCATCCCTAAAGCATACATGTCCCTGTATTTTGCTGAGCACAGCTCCACCCAGCTGTTCTCCTCAGAACTATCGTACCTGGAACATGAAAAGAAATTTTAGATCTGGTGGTGAATGCTGTGCCATTCCAAAATATGGATTTCTTACGTATGAGCACACATAAACACCTGTAGATATCCACCCTCTTTATCCTGTGTTGGTCTTCTGCCTCTATGGCCACCAAGATGTTGTTGTCTCGTGTCACTGCCCCACCTGTGACCTGTCCCATGCCTCCACTGCCCCTCAGTGGGGAGGGAATGTAGTAAGTCCTTCTACCATTGGGGGCAAAGCAAAAACTGAGGTCTGCAAGTCCTCCACGGCGGGCAGGCACTCCCTCTTTATTCACCCCACCCAAGCAGAGCAGCAGGTCGGTGGTCTCCATGCCGTAACGAAGGGTTGGCCGAGGTGGAGCTGACGTCTCACACAGACCCGAGGTCTGGAGAGCAGCATCAATCATCCCAAAGCACTCAGCATCCCGCAGCAATACCTGGGAGATTATATTATAGGAGTGATAATCTGTCAGTCTACTAATCTCTTGATATAAGTGGATAAGGAGTCTAGACTTTTATGAAATGGCCCTTTCCTCTCTCACCGGGTTTCTCCTCCTGGCTTTACGGAGGAATCCAGGGTCCACAAGTTCCAGGCGGACACGTCTGAGTAACTCCACAGCCTGGGCTTCACTCTGCGAGTCGCCCCTTCGCCTCTCCACCCAGCGCAGCACCAGCTCCAGCACAACCTGCTCCTGCGATACGTTGAGGTCATCTGAACCCAGCAGAGCCCCAAGACTTTGGGCATCCAGCTCCAGCACTTCTTCTTCTTCACAAACCTCGAGATAGCAAGATAAATAATGGGGGGAAATAATTACAAGAAAAATTATTATATTATATATATATATATATATATATATATATATATATCCATCCATCCATCCATCCATTGTCAACCGCTTATCCTGCATACAGGGTCGCGGGGGGCTGGAGCCAATCCCAGCTGACATCGGGCGAAAGGCAGGGTACACCCTGGATAGGTCACCAGTCCATCGCAGGGCATATATATATATATATATATATGTATACTCACATCAAGACGAGAAAGCTCCTCACAATGCATGGAGGGTTTCACCCCAAATCCAGCACCCTGAGACTACGCCAAGCATAGCGAGGGAGGCCGAGGGCTAGTGAGTGTCAAGACCACTGCACTGTCCAGGATGAAACGACGAAGATCCAGGAGTACATCAGGAAGATGTCCCCCAAAAATGAAGGGCTTAGTGAATACCTCAGGCAGCAGAAACCCGATGGTGAGGACAAGGAAGATGAAGAACCTTCATGGAGAGACAAGCCGCTGCACGGCATGTACCACAGACAAATCAGAAGTGGCTGATATTAAGAAATCCTACCAGTGGCTGGAAAAGGCTGGACTAAAGGACAGCACAGAAGCACTTATCATGGCGGCGCTAGAACAGGCACTCAGTACAAGATCAATAGAAGCTGGGGTCTACCACACCAGGCAGGACCCCAGGTGCAGACTGTAAGGATGCCCCTGAGACAGTACAGCACATAACAGCAGGGTGTAAGATGCAGGCAGGAAGTGCGTACATGGACACACAACCAGGTGGCTGGCATAGTGTACGGGAACATCTGCCATGAGTATGGGCACCTCCTAAGGCAGTTGACATTGACCGAGCTAAGATCCTGTGGGACTTCAAGATCCAGACTGACAAACTGGTGATGGCTAACCAACCAGACATCGTGTTGATCGACAAACAGCAGAAGAAGGCAGTAGTGATAGATGTGGCAATCCCAAGCGACAGCAACATCAAGAAGAAGGAACACGAGAAGCTTGAGAAATACCAAGGGCTGAAAGAGGAGCTAGAAAAGATGTGGAAAGTAAGAGCAACAGTGGTGCCAGTGGTAATCGGAGCACTGGGGGCTGTGACCCCCAAACTGGGAGAGTAGCTACGGCAGATTCCAGGTAAAACATCAGAGGTCTTTGTCCAGAAGAGTGCAGTCCTAGGAACAGCTAAGACACTGTGTAGAACCCTCAAACTCCCAGAGGACTCCCAGAGGACCCGAGCTTGAGGATGACACATACCACCCCGCAACGGGTGAGAGGGGGATTTTTTATTAAAAAAAATCCCCCTCTCACGGGGAATATATATATATATATGACAATAGGAAAAAGTGAACAAATCTTCACATGGCAAAATATCCCAATACCTGTGCAACAACAATGCAAGTGACTTCTGCCCTCTAGTGGCAGCATTAAATAGCTGATAGATGATGGGAAAAGGCTGGCCAAAGTGTTTTTTTGGTTTTGATTGTCTTTTCGTCTTATGTTTCATATTGTTTTATTTTGTCATTTTAAAATAAAAAATGTTATGCACCTTATCGTGACAAAGACTATAATCAAATAATTTAACGAGCCCTTAAAGTAAGTTTTTCATAAGGGGCCTGTGTAGGGGAGAGCAGGGTGAGTTGAGCCAGTTTTTACTTGAGGTGTCTTTAAAGTGAGGACATGACAGTAAGGTCTCCAACTAAAATATGAACATATATTTTAGGATTTGTTGCATCCCTGGGAATAATCAATTTAAAATATTCAAAATATGGCTTCCCCCCAAAAAACGTTTGGCTCATTAAACCTTTATTTTACTAGGAAAGTCACATTGAGGTTAAAACTTCTTTTACAAGTGAGACCTAGTCAAGACAGGGTCAGATAGCCGGATCAAAAAGATAAACAAGCAACAATAAGAAACCAATCAACATCATTAGGTACAACAGAAAACACAGCAAAACAAGTCTCCACAGCAACATTTTGTACAACACTGAGACACAGCATAACAACACAAACATTTAGGTATTACATAATACCCTACATAGTACTGTTCACAAAAACAACAGTATTAGAAGTTGAGCCAAGGGAGAGGATAAGTTGAGACACATGGGGCTCAGGGACATCAATGTTATTTCATCATGCAAACTCAAACGCCAGGTCCCAACATTCCATTGCACTTAGATAGGGAAACACTGCAGCTATGTCTCGACTTAAAGTCATGCTGTTTATCGTCATGTCCCGTGCCACCAGAAGAATTGACTTCCCATTTTTGTACATCTCCCACTACTCTGTCTTATAGAAGCATGACACGATGGTTTCTGGTCTAAAATGCATAATGTCACATCATTTTGGCGATGCATAAGAACGCAATGTAAAATTACAGTCAAATATCTGACTCAACTTCCCCCATCCCTGCCACTTTAACAAAATTGTGTCATCCAGCTGTTTAAGGGTAAAGTCACGCAACAGTATAGCCTCATATTGTAACTTCCTAAATCACTAACACATGCATAAGATTTTCTCAAACCTGTCTGTAATTGTTCAGACACAAGAATCAGGACTCCTTGAACATAAAAACAGTTTTTTGATCTTAAATGTGTTTATGACTTATTCCATGGGCCTCTCTTCATCACAGGGTGAGTAAAACGGATGACTCTTCAAAAATGTGTGGTCACATGACCAACTTTGTTGCCGGGAAACAAGGGGTGGCTGAACTTCCCCACAGGCTCAAATCACCCCACTATCCCCTATAGACATTTATAAACAAATACATTATAAAGAAGTTATTTTTATAAATGAGATATAATAGGTTTGGTGTTGGAGCCAAGAATACTTACTATGGCTCTAACTGAGAGAATATTTCACACTTCTAATAATGAACGCCCCACCTGTGTAAAGTGCTGGCAGAGGTATCTAAAGGCAGAGTCGGCCAGACCAGTGGCCCCAAGGTCTCTGGCCCAGTGGTACAGACCAACACAGTTGGAGGGGTCCATACAGGCCTCCATGTGGCTCTGACACAACCTGAAGCAGCAACAACAAGTTATTGCCAGAACTTCAAACATAAGTCATTTACCTCTAACCAAAATACCAGCACATCTTACTACTGCATTTCACAGAGGCAGTAAAAAGTAGGATAACATGTAGGATGTGTCTAACGCCTCTAATGACCTAGCTTTATACCATAAATTCACACATGTTCATTTACTGGAACAATGATCTATTCCAAGCATGTTTCCCCACCTGAAGGCTCCGTCTACATGGAGCAGGAAGGCCGCAGCAGCCACTCCCTGGATGTTGTCGTTGGAAAGCGGAAGTTCAGCTCTGTACATGTAGTTCAGTAGCATCTCCAGGCTCTGAGCAGGAGTGTCTCTGAGAGGCACCTCACCTCCCCGGGTCTCCTTCAGACCACATGTAAACATGGCCTGGACAGAACAGACTCAAAATAACTGAACGTGAAACAGATACACTCTCATCACATCATCAACAGATTCGCCTAAAACTGTTCTTTTTCTTCTGTTTTCTTATATCAGCACAACATAACTTTTAGTAACTTTACCTGGAAATAAGGGCTGAATGCAGACAACACCACCTTGTGGCAAGAAAAGGGAATCCCTTCTGCCAGCAGTACCACATCAGTGAGCTCCTGGGTGGCTCTCATCCTCTCCAGCTGCCTGAGCAGATGTGAGCCATGCTCTGCCACAGCAGAGTCCGGCACAGGTACATCCATAAGACCACTGCTTTGGATGTCTGTACCAATTTAGTCAGGATAGAGAGAAAGACCTTGTGGCAGAGTACATTATAAGAGAAAATGAGAGGGGAGAATATTATAAGAGAGAAAATGAGGGGGGAGACTGGTTTCAGTGTCGTTCTCAGTCTGAATACAGCAACATCAGTAGCATACAATATATCAGTTCCACATTTTCACATATAAATTCAGATGTTAAAAAGCCTGAGTTTTATCATTTGGTCACATTCAAAGATATAATGCAGCTAAACAGGGTGTTTCCATTTGAAAATGTTTTGTGCTCTTTGTATGATATGTAATTTGAGCTCAAACTATTTGAAAATAAATGTAAATTGACTGGCCTGATTGAAATGCTGGATGAAAACAAAAAAGTTTGCAATCTGAAGTTTGAAGGCTGAATTTACTATGTAATCATGTTCAGTGAACTGGATCCTTATAGAGAGCACATTTGGTTCCACTTCCTCTTTTTCCAACAGAGGTTATGAATCACTACGGTCGCTTTATTGTGAATTCCATGAACGCACAAAACATTAGAAATATTTGGTTGTTTCCCAAAGTGAGAGAATGCAGGTAAATTCCACTGGGTCTATCCCTCTTTGATTTCACACATATTAACTTCCTACATGACCTACACCAATCACAAAAGAGACTATGTAGACTGTGCACAAAAAAGGCAGCACCGGGAAGATGTCTCTAGTATTTTGTATTATTTAATTATAGGCTAATGTATGATGTACAGTGAAACGCCACTACTAAAGACAAAATGTAGAAGTGTGTCTCTCAGATGGTGTTTGGTTGGTTAGGAGAGGTACTGAATGGCCTTGCTATTTTTGTTGCCTTACTCCTCTGTAAACTGGTTCCACCTCTAAGCAGCTGGCCCACCAACTCAGACCGTAGTGACACTGTCGGTGGGTGTGCTAAACATACACAGGTCACCTCACTCCAGTACAGCAAATGCAGGGTATGAGAAGTTGCATGTTAGCATTACTTTAGCTAAGCTCATGCAAAAAACAAACAAACAAACAAAAACATACCAGTGGTGTCCTGAAACTCGCCAGGATTCAGAAGTCTCTGAACTGAGATGACATCTTCTCAAACTTCCTAAACTACTCACACGTTGTTGTCTGTTTGTTTGCTCTCAGGTCTGTCTTGTGTTCTGAGCTATTTGCTGCCTGTGAGTGGGGGCAATAGCGTGCTCACTGGTAAAAAGGTTTAAAATAGACCAGCAAGTGCTAGTGGTGCTGTTGGTCTAGAAGTGGCTGGGCAAACAGTCTACAAGTCTTTTGTAGTTAGTTTTTTTTTTTTTTTAAGTGAAAAGAGGTTAAATGATAAATCATTTTACAAAAAAAAAAATAAAAAAAAAGAGAAAAAAAATATTTAGTAGAAATTTGTCTTGTCTTCTTTTATACCCTGTTAATCATCTTACCGCCCAGAGACTTATCTTGTTGCCCTTTGGAGGGGTCCAACCCTTTGTTTGGGAAATGCTGGACTAAACTACCTAAATATATATAAAGTAGTTAAAATATATCAACCTCTACTGGCTACAATGGTAAAATGCTCTTTACAAATTGATGCATTGCAACACTCACAGAGGCCATTTACAGAACAAGTACTTTTACTTTAGATACTTTGGGTACATTTTGCTCTTCATTTAGCGCCATTATCAGGTCAGAATCGAAATTATTCAATAGTTTGGTTGATGACCTGCAACATGAATGACATTCCCATTAGCCAGCAAACCAGATTTCGGATGTTATTAGCAATAATAAACCTGTTGTGAGATTTAGACACTCCACTCCCCTCTGAGAGCGACAATGATGATGCTTTTGCAAATAACAGTTTCCCACCATGTTCTGTCTTTTCCCTTTAGTCCCTCTTTATGTCTTTTACTTCACAATGCTAGTGTTTGGTTTTGGTTTTATTCTCCATAATCCAATAAACACAGAGGAAAAAATGCAGAATATATAAGGACATATATATAGTAGTCTGGTTATAGACATTCAAAGACATAATACAGAAAATGCATGAAGAAAAATCAAGCTGCCAGGCAAAAAACTGAAACATCACACAGGATGAAAAATGACTATAATTTATTTCCATAGTGCCCCTGGCCAGTCCAAGTCCATGACAAGAACAGAGACTGTTGATAGACTTAAAGGTTGAAGATGGGATTATTCATAATCACCAAATCCTATGAAAATATCAAAACCAACAATGTTTTATTGTCCCGTATCTCACTTTCTCTTTCTGACTTTCCCAGTCTCCACCACTCAGCCTCAAGCCCTCTTCTTCCTACAGAAGATGTAAATCTTTAAAATCTGGTCACAAATATGGTAAATGGACAGTACTTGCATGACACCTTTAGTCTTCCGACCACTTGAAGCCCTTTACACTACATGCCACATTTACCCCATTATAATTCACACACATTCATAGACTAATTCATCCTCAACACTGCTCCAGTGATGATAGTTTATTTCTGTTTACCATTTTTCATAATTGATATTTAATGTAATAATGTCAGCTATGTAGCAGAAGGGAGTTACAAAACTCAATTTCACTCTATAACATGTTATGTTGTGACAATAAACCTACCTACCTACCTAATGGCAGAGGCTACCATGAAGGGTGCCAACCTGCCCATCAGAACAAGAAACTAATCATTCACACACAGCTATGGAGAGCAATTTGGGGTTTAGTGTCTTGCCCAAGGACACTTCAACAAGCCGACTGGAACTGGGGATCGAACCACCAATCTTCTGATTAGTGGACAATATGTTTTTAAAAAGGCTCACCAAAAATGTTGGTTTAAGGCTTCAGTATATTTATTGTTACAATAATCAACAATCTGATTAAACAGTCAGATTAAACACTTCTCATGGTGTAATTAAGAATACACAAAAAGCAAGCAAAAGGGTAAATACAGCTTTTGTGTGGGAGTAGTAGCACAAATACAAACTTGACCAAGCTTACTTACAATTCCAGGATCACTATGTCTTATATGAAAATAGTCTTCTAACAATATCCAATTTTATATAAATAAATAGCGTTAAATAACATCAAAGGTAAACATATAAAACATACACATTAAATGTATTTGGATCCAAAAGAACAACATGCATTATTACTGTCTAAAATGTATGTTAAAGAATACTTATTCTGGTCTCTGATTTCAAACAGCTCCAAATATCCTGGTGCCATTTAAACATTATAGTCCTGCAGCGACATATGCTTACCCCTGTCAACACTTTTCAGTAGTTTCAGTGATTATGAAAATTAAACATCTCATTTTGTATGATTTGTAAATGAGGTGAGATGTGAGTGAGATTGTAGCATGTTCTCTCAGTTCATACAAGTTATCCTTTCAGCAGTGCACGGTCCTTAACATGTTTTTACAGGACACAAACATTTGCGCAAGTGTTTCCTATTGTGTCTAATGTCTCATCTATTGCTGTTAGTCATCTCAGCTACAACAGTGAAATCATCTCCTGTGAGCATTGTTGTTCCTTTACGTAAAATTGCCAGTTTGTCATAAGAAAACATAAAAGCCAGGAGAGGCTCAGACTTTAATTCTATACGTTTCATGTATATAATTAAAGCAAAAAGGAAGACATTTTGAACAGGGGAGCTGCATGTTGTGAAGCAAGTCACTTCAGTTTCTGATACTGGCTTTTGTAATAGTGTCTAAAACTAATGGTACCTTTAGAGAAACAGTGTATACTCCCAGCTGCTATTTCCAAGGCTAAAATTAAATTATATACAACATGGACATTTTGTCTTCGACCTCAACCTCTCCTCGTCAGCAAGAACATGATAGAAACATAAAGCTCTGAAGACAACAAAATGTCCTGACATCTAGGTCTCACTGACATGCTGAGTGCAGGGTACAATCTACTAATGCTAGAAATTGTATTGTGGAAATACTTAGTCATTTCATTTTTAAATTGTTCATAGGAAACACAGATAGTGGCATCTACAGCATAGTGACCCTCATCAGATTTGGACTTTTTCTTCATTAGTCTATCCTGCTTAAACCAGATAAACCTCAATCAATAATGAAAGTCATGCTGGCAAAGACCCTATTAAATGTTAACCAGCTCAACCTAAATGTTTCCTGTTTCTGATTTTCAACTTTTGGTAAGACACATTGTTTCTGGATTTCCTTTTTTTTTTTTGGACTGCAAAATTCGATCATATTGGGCAATGTCAGTAGCACAGCAGAATGTGTCACGACTTTCCTGCTGATGACGAAAATATTGTTACTTAGCTCCTGAATGAGGAATGTTAGTCAGCCATAAAGATAAGATATTCAGTCAATCTAGCGCATACACACAAACCTAACCAGCATACTTGCTGTCTGTTCCACAACCGAGTGAGCTGTGTGCTTGGCCAGATACCCACTAATACCTAATGTACAAGATGCCTGGGATTTTCTCTACACAGTTCATTGATGTTGTGAACAAACATGCTCATGTGAAGAGTAAAACTCTCCCTTGGGTCAGCCCAGAACATAGTAGTCTCTTTCAGGCAGAGGGACAAAGCCTTGTCAACATTCTCTCAGATATGGGTTATAGGGAAGTATACAGGCAGCTGAGAAATATGAGCAAGACAAAAACCTGTAATGTACAATCAAACTACTATAAACAGTGTCTCACTTGTGGTTTTAAGATCCCTAAATGAAAACCATTATTAATAAACCGATAAACATTTTATTAATCAAATAAGGGTTGCCAAGACTCTTTATGCTGGACTGCTGTACTTGATGGATTAGAAAACAGGTTTATTAAACTATCACCGCATATTCTTATGTATCCACTTACTGATGTATTCAACCTTTCATCGTCTACATGTGAGTTACCAGCTATATGAAAATGTGCACGTATCACTCCATCTCAGTACCAACAATATCTTTTCACTATTTCAATCTGGCTTCAGGTCTAAGCACTCCACAGCTACTGCCCTACTTAAATTCAACATTCATGTGTTGCTGCAGATAATTCTGAAGTCACTGGTGCAATCTTTGTTAATTTGAAAGCTTTTGACTTTGTTGATCACTATCTGCTGATTTATAAACTCCATGTTATGAGCCTTTTTGAAAATGCAGTTTTGGTTCAATTCATACCTTCACAATAGGAAACAATGTGTTGTCCTACATGGGAATAAATCTGATCTGCTGATTCAACAAAGAGGTGTGTCCCAGTGTCAGGTGCGGAACTCATTGCTCATTGCAAAGGGAGTGAGGATTTCTAGTGGGCCCTTCCACAGTGGACACTTTTTCACACTTTTATTTTTGGGAAAAACAGTGAAGGAAAACAAAATACAGCAGACTAGCTGCAAGTTGCTTTCACACCTGTATTTCGGTTCATCTGGTCTAGACCAAGGGCAAAAATTATATATTGTTGCATTTTAGTTCTGGTCCAGTTCATGTTCACAAGCAAACTGCGCTCGCTGCGGTGATTTGGTCTGTACAAGAGTTTGATTGGCAGCTTTCACATCAGTGCAAACAAACCAGACTAACTGGGCAAGAG
Source organism: Micropterus dolomieu (assembly GCF_021292245.1). Lineage (NCBI taxonomy): Eukaryota > Metazoa > Chordata > Actinopteri > Centrarchiformes > Centrarchidae > Micropterus > Micropterus dolomieu. The sequence goes on from NC_060157.1 coordinate 15,524,925, forward strand.
TGGCATGGTCCATATTAAGGGGGTACAAAAGGGGTGGAATCAACAATAATACAATGCCACAGTATCCATGCTGGTGCTGTTTACTGCACGAGTCCAGAACCTCCTGGCAGCGGTGGGTGCTCCTCTCTGCAGAGTACACAGACGAGTGAGTCTTACTTTTTTGCCGCAATCAACACACACAACACATTTTATTCAAAATATTCAATTAAACAACAAAAATGCATTTTCACTCAGGCAGACTGAATCCAAAATGGGTCCCTTTGAACCATGGGCCCACACTCTGCCCCCCTGATCCGCTACATCTCAGGGTTCAACAATTTTTCAGGGTTCAACATTTTTATTTATGTAAACAATTTACCATCACATTTTCAATAACTGCTGTGCTCAACTTTATGTATTTTTACTGTTATCAATGAAGCTGTCACCTTGTGTATATACTGTACCTGATGTTTCTACCTGATTTTGTCAATCCTCTGTTGTTATGTAGGGATTGTGATACATCAGATGGTGCATCTCAAGGTGTTTATCCTAACAAATACAACATTTGCAGTCTGCGTCTCACCGACATGCTGAGTGCAGGGTGCAATCAGTAGCCTAATACTAGAAATTTAAAGAACAAAACTATTTCAGCTTTGAAAAAACAACTGGAGTGGTAAAATGTACTTCTGTAAACGTAACCCCAAAGGGAAGCAAACAACTTGAGTGTGTGCTGTTTTTAAAGATTTTTTAATTCAGTTTCCCAGCTATGTTAACCACTCTATCTCCAAATAATTTGATTTTTAAATTGTTCATAGGAAAAATAGATTGTGGTACCAACAGCTTCCTGGCTTTCATCAGATTTGGACTTTTTCTTCATTAGTCTATCCTGTTTAAGACCTGCTTGTCTCAAACATTTATCACCTCTCTGTCCACATCTGAGTGTATGCTTTTCTTTTTCACACTGAATAACAAGATAAACCTCAATCAATAATAAAATTCATGGTGACAAAGACCTTATTAAATGTTAACCAGCCTCACATGAACTCGTTCTCATTTTCAGTGTACACATTTTTTCTGTGTTTTTTTATGCCAAATTCAATAAAGCATATTGGGCAATGCCAGTAACAGAATGTGTCAAGACTTTCGTAATGACACATTCTGCTAAGATTTTGCTACTTTGTCTCCTGAATGAGGAAATTTAGGGTTAGGCAATAAGATGTTTCCATCAATCTGGCACATACACACAAACCTAAACAGCATACTGTCTGTTCCACAACCGAGTGAGCTATGCTTTATAAAAATAAAAATAAACTATCATACAAACTTTAATCTTTAACATAGAAGTAACGAATTGTCACAGTGTGGTTTTCCATATGCATTAAACAATGTTTTTAAGTCAAATTTTGCCAGTTTTGTCATACACACACACACACACACACACACACACACACACACACACACACCAAGGGTGTAGGTGTCCTTGCAACATTGGAGGGGACACATATTGGTGGGATGGGGGTCCTCCAGAAAATGTTGTGCTTTAAGCACTTAATTTCCTGAACTCTGGTGAATTTTCTGCATCAATTTATGCTGGAAATATCTTCATTAATTAAAAGGAAAAACAAAATGCAGGCATCAGATAACAATTTGAAGTATAAAAATAATAACAATAAATAATAATAATATAATACAGTAAGGATCTCAGTCTGTAATGCTTTCAAATATGTATTTTCTCCTTTGCTTACTTAATACCATCCATGCTGGGCGTGTGTCACCCATTTATGTCAGTGATAAATGGATTTATTTTAATTCATTTAGAACCCCTGGACTTTTAATAGCCTCTGTGTTTCAGCAGGTTTTCTGCTCATGTTGACAACTTTCTGCACATTCAAAATCAATCCCACATATCTGAGTTCTCTGACATTTCGAGAGTAAAAATCCTGATATTTTAAGAACAAACGTCGTAATATTATGATGATGATTATCATGATTTAAAAGACTGATCTACCTGCTCTATACTGTACGTATGTTAATATACGTTAAAACCAAAACTAACACTTCAGATCGGCATTAATCTTACCACAAATCCACACAAATTTTTACTTCAGCTCCCCCGATAAAGTGCAGCTATATGCCGCATCAGTGCGAAGCATCCTGGATCAGTGCCCAAACAGAGAATGACACAGACACAGAGCTGCCGATCAAACACGCCAGGCAGCAGTCCAAACTGTTTACAAGTCTAGAAGACTGCCGGGAAATACCAACACATGTACACATGACTGGAAGCAACCTATTAGGTATACTGTGACTTCATTCTTGAAGTTACAGATTTTTCTGATAATTATGAATTATTTTTTGAAATTTCAGATTACTTTTTCAGTAATCAGTGGCCCATGCTCCGTCGTAATTTCTCCTTTTGGTTTATGTTATTTTGTTGCTAATTTGCAGCTGACCGTTTGTTTTACAATGGTGGTTATATTTGAAATAATTTCATTAGTCGATGCATAATGGACCTAAAATACGCCCTTTACACACACCCAAACAAACACACACACACACACACACGCATTACCTCAGGTGAGTGTATGCAGAACAGGGACATAGGGGTGGTTGATCTCTTATAAGGACAGGAAAGGAACAGTCACTCCCACAGTCTGAAAACAAGCAGTCAATCAGTACAGACCGCGAGGTGGCTTCGCTCTCACAACTCAGTGTTTGGCTTTTGTTGTGCGGCTACAACTGTCTTTCCATTCAAGAAGACCCTTGAGCAGAAAAGGAGCAGCTCAAACAGACACTGGCTTTAAGGAGTTCTGTTGAATTTGGTCTAACAGACATGGAGATGGAGGAGAGGGATTGCTCGTTTGCTGGGGAGTATTTTGTGCAGAGGAAGGTCCTGGATGAGCTGCGTCTTGATAAAGTGGCACAAAAGGGGACGTGGTCCTCTAAACCAACCGTGGGTGAACGGGTGAAAGAGTCCCTGAGGTAAAAACATAGAGAGGAGGCGGCACAGCGAAGGTGTGACACACGATAATAGCCTATGGACAACGCTCAGATAAACAATGACACAAAGTGAAAGAAAGAATGCTGAGGAAATGATAGCCTACATTTTTTTGCTTAACTGTGCCTCTGAACTGCTCACTCAACCTGTTAAACCTGTTAAAGCTAATTATGCGTGTGGATGTTAGTTTGTTGACTGTTTTTGCTATCTCAATGCAGAACGGTGATGAGTTAGAAAATGCTGACCACTGGTGACCAATTCATCTGAGTCGTTAGATGACAATGGATGATGAGCAAAGTTCACAGTTTCATTAAGTTAAAAGCATTTATAATAACATGTGACACATCATATTGCCAATAACAGTCACAATAACACAGAGTATACTTTATTCTACCAAATATTTAATTAATTAATATTTAAATTAATGAATGGTTGTAATATTTCAGCAGAGGAGAAACACCTCAGTTTGTGCCATAGATGGGAGTTGCTAAACCTGTTATTTGGGAAAAGATATCTTATATTTGTTTTTCCAGGTATTCTAGGTTACATTTTAATCAGTTCACACTTTATCTGTCATAAGAAGTGAACAGTAGCACATTGACATGCTGGTGTTATCCTGTGTGTCACTGTTTTACAAGGCCAGCAGATAACAACTGTAGCAGGTGGTACAATTCACAAGTGTCATTTTAGGATATTTTAATTTGTTTTTACAAATTACAATAAATTTGTTCTTTTATGAAGTATCAAAAATTTGCTTTCAAAATGTATTAATATGTTTTGCAGTAATTAATCTATTTTCAGCAATTTGAGCTATCTAGCAGAGTTTCAAGAGCAGGACCACACCTCAGTCATGCCACATTCAGCTTTCCTATAAATACCCACCTAAACCACTCCTGTTTTGCTCTCGTATTCTTTGCCCCTCCCACCCTACTTCTCTCCTGTGTCTTTCCCTCCTTCTCAGTAATATGATTCGTATGTTTTTCTGGGATGGCTGTTGCAGGTGTTCGGTGCCCCAGCTGAGGCACACAGTGCTGAACTGTGTCCCCGTTCTTGGCTGGCTGCCACACTACTCTTTCAGAGAAAATGCCATAGGGGACCTGATCTCTGGCTGCAGTGTGGGCATCATGCATCTGCCACAGGGTTTGTATAGAATGAATATGCTCTCATGATACCTCACAAATCTACAGAACTTTTCACTCTGAAGGAATATTTCAACGTTTTGGAAAAAGCACTTATGATCTTTCTTGCCGAGATTGAGGGGAGGAGACTGATACCACTCGTGTTTGTTCAATATGAAGTTCAACCTAGCAGAGGCTTAGCTTAGCTTAGCATAAGACAAACGGGGAAACACCTGACCTTATTCTGTCGAAATTTAACAAACTCTGCACCTCTAAAGCTCACTAGTTAACATGTTATATCTTGGAAAATAAATGAATTTTCCCAAATGCCAGACTCTTCCTTATTTGTTTATAGCCAAAATGTGCCCATTGTAACTATCACTGAATTTGTTTAATGTTTTTTTTCTTTCCAGGCATGGCATATGCTCTTCTGGCTTCCTTACGCCCAGTGTTTGGCCTTTACACCTCCCTCTACCCAGTGCTGGTTTACTTCATCTTTGGTACTTCCAGACACATCTCCATAGGTGGGTGAGGAAATGGGCATGAAGGTGGCAGTGATTAAAAAGTAAAGAACTGAAAGAACATTTATACACCCCTTGCCCGTGTCTTTGTGCATGATTGTGCGCCTACATGCTTGTGTTTTGTATGTTCAGGTACGTTTGCTGTGATCAGCATCATGGTTGGGAGTGTGACGGAGAGGCTGGCACCAGACTGTGACTTTATTGTAAATGGCACTAATGGAACAGAAGGTGTGAACATTGATGCTCGGGACGCATACAGAGTACAGATAGCATGTTCCTTGACAGTCTTGGCAGGAATCTTTCAGGTGTGTGTGTGTGTCTATTTTGTCCAAATTGAACATGTTTAGTGACTGTGCTGAGGTACTGAACAACCCTTTTAAGTCATAGTTCACTACTTTTGCCTAACCTTCTCTCTCTTTTTCCATTCTAAGATGCTATTGGGTGTGGTGAGGTTTGGTTTTGTGGTCACCTACCTGTCTGAGCCACTGATTCGTGGCTACACCACAGGATCAGCATGTCATGTGTGTGTCTCCCAGCTCAAGTACTTGTTTGGAGTCACACCGGCTCGCTTCACTGGTCCTCTCTCCTTCATTTATGTGAGTACCGATATGTCATGCATTACATAATTCACATATGGATACTAACAAGAGATTGATAGACTTACAGCAAAGTTACAGAACACATTAATATAGCTTTGCAGTAAAGTTTGGTGAAGCTAATGTTTTGTTTTTGTTTGGACTGTCAGTGGTGATTCAGCCTGATGTTCCCTTTCTGATTGACTAAGTAACTAACTAACCAAGACTTTTAAAGATTGATTACAGTAGATACTATTATCATTTGTACTATCCTTAAACAATAGTTGATCATTTTAGGAAAAATGATTATTAGCTTTCTGGCAAATATGTGGATGAGAAGATCAATACCTCTCCTGCATCTGTCTGTTAATTATGAAGCTAGAGCAGCTGGTTAGCTTAGCTTAATACAAAGACTGGAAATGGGGAAACAACTCTCCTGGTTTTGTCCAAAGGTAACAACATTATCCTACTAGCAACTCTAAAACTCACTAATTAACATAATATATCTTGTTTGTTCATGCTTGACTAAGCTTACCGGTTACTGGCTGGAGCCATCTGTAACAGTACATATATGAGAGCAGTAATAATCTAACTTTCTATCAGAGAGCAAATAAGCGCATTTCCCAAAATGTTGAACCATTCCACTTGGATACTTTTCTGAACTAGTATTTGTTTACTTACATTTAAAGGCCCACACACTTTGTGGGGTATAAGTTTTGCAAAAAGCAACAAAATTATTAAAATTCAAATCAAATATCACAAAAAAAATCTTTAATTCTTTTCCCTGCTTGCAGTGTAATTGGGTGATCTAATTGGTGGAGTCATGTGACTAATGTCTTTAGCAACTCATTACTATAAAATAGAGTCTCACACAATATGAATATCAGTGAGCGGAGTAAAAATCTCAAATAAACACAAAACCATTGTGAATTTGAATTCAGACTCACTGCAGGAGTGTTGTATTGTTAGACGTTTCTACAATTTTCTCCACTCCCTCTTCTCGGGGGCAACAAGTTAGCGAAACCAGAAGGCAAACCACCATTAAGTCTGTGCACTCTTTGGTGCTTTTTATACTATATGTGGATTAACCTGACTTCCAACTTTTTCCTTCTTTCCCGTCCTTCTCTCCTCTACTCTTTTCCTCCCAGATTTTGGTGGATATTTTCCGGTTACTGCCTGAGACTAAAGTGCCAGAGCTGGTGGTCAGCCTGGTGGCACTCTCTGTTCTCATTGTGGTCAAAGAAATCAATGCCTATTACAGAAAGAAGCTGCTTCTGCCCATCCCGATAGAACTTATATTGGTAAGTCTTCTGCTTTGCTTTTTCCTCTCTTTTCTGTTTACACAGCAGGTGTACTTGTTTAATAGTCCAGCAGGGGGCAGCTTGACCACAATATTCATTCTAGAATGAGGGACTGATGCTTTTATCTTACATGTACCAAAAAGAGGGGTGGTATGTGCTAGACAATGTAACGATTTACCTCACATACTGAACCAACATTTCTTGTGTCTGAACAGGTCGTAGCAGCAACAATCATCACCCACTTCTGTGGACTTACGAGTAGATACAGCATTGATGTGGTTGGAGAGATTCCCAGTGGGTAAGTTCAGCTTTGATTGTTTGACATGTTTGTATGTGGACAAAAGAGAAAGAGACAGTGATGGGGGGATAGAGGTGAGATTCAGGGCAGCTGCAAGACAAGATCACAGACACAAAAGACCCACATTTTCTGGGTGTCAGATATGCGGAGCTGTTAATAAGACGAAGTAACACAACCTTTCAAAGAAATATGGTCACTGTGTGTGTGTGTGTGTGTGTGTGTGTGTGTGTGTGTGTTTGTGGGAGAGAGTCTCTTAAAAGCTTCTTCCTGGATATGTTTCTGCAGTAGAAAAGTGAGAAGATTATCCCCAGAAGACATGAAACCGGTTTGTGTGGTACAGGGTATAATAGCAGACTAAAGTTAATCTGAGTGTTTCTTGTGTTTGCCTTTACGTTTAAGTAACCGGTTTTCATATTCAAATGAGGTTGAAGTTACATTTATTTTAATGCTTTAAAAACTTCTGGAAATTGCAGCATGTCCCATGAACTGTTTGTAGAGGTGCCTGTGTGTCAGGACTCTGCGTGCTGTGCATGTGTCACAACGGTGATAAAAACCTGAACCATTCATTTTTTTCCACCTGCTGCAGGCTCAAGGCCCCTCGTGCTCCAGATGTCACATTGTTCAAACAGATGATAGGCGATGCTTTTGCATTGGCCATTGTGGGCTACGCAATCAACATTTCCCTGGGCAAAACATTTGCCCTCAAATACGGTTACAAGGTGGATAGCAACCAGGTGAGGAAGACATGCACACGCATAAGCCTTTGAATACACACACACATACATACACACACACATACATACATACATACATACATACATACATACATACATACATACATTGTGGTACCCACAAACAGCTGTAAGAGTTATACTTTGAGGCCCAGTTCCTGACTCACTGCTAACAGGGAAGATTCAAACTTTGGCCTAATATTAGATTTCATTCTCTCCTCACGCACAGTTGGTCATGACTGTCACCAGTGGAAAAAGTTATTCAGTTTGTCCTGGATCACTGACACCGGAGCCATGAGTATGTTTTCTGTGCATATTTGTTTCAGCTGCTCAGTTTATTCTTTCATCTCAGATTCAGATTGCAGCCTTGACAGTGTGACAGAAGCAGCAACCAAAATGGTTTTGTCATACCAATCCCTAACTCAACACATTTTTCCATTGTTACTGTCTCTCTTTTCTAAAGCTATAAAGAACAGATTATTTATTTTACTGTAAGTGTGGTGCTGTATTTCAACAGACCTGTTTGTAAATTGCAATTGTCTATTCGAGAAAATTATTTCCGAGACGTCAAATTGCATATTTATGTGATTTTTGAAAAGAGGTTTCTCTTTTTTCTGGGCGCTCCTTTTAAAGTCATTTTATGCAACACAAGTGACTGGATTATATCCTAATAGTAATGATAGACTGAAATTGGATTGCCTAAACCTCTTAAGGAGTCAGGCCAAAAATGCATTTAAGCCTGTAATTAAAAATTAATTTCCAAATGTTATAATGCCAGTGCATAACATCCTCTTACAAAGCCATCCAGGATTCACCCCACACTGGGACACGTACACAATTTACGGTTTACAGTTTATCTGCACAAGATAGCAATCAAGTTTTGCTTTTGATTACTTGTTATGGATCTTGCAAATAAAATGTAGATACATCTAGCATGAAACAAATAAGATCACATATACTGCATAAGAGTATTTGTCACTCGATCTGTCATGAAGAAGTTTTCTTTTGCTCATTCTCTTCTGATGATTCATTCTTTACGCCAAACCACCAGCTGAGATTCAACTGCACTGTCTTCCATTTGCTAGTACATCAGGTCATTTAATCATTTTACTGGAATACATTTTTAATGTTCTACTGGAGGTAAAGGCACACAGAGAAATAACCTCTTAACAATTCTGTTTTTCACATGTAGATCTACAGTGTTTTTTCCCCCATCTCTTATGCTAGTCCATTGCACACACAGACGTATTCCCACATGCACACAAACACACACACACACTTGCAGAGGCATGTGACTGGGATCATTCTGCTCTAGAGAGAGACAGGCTTCGAGCACACACAGCCTCTAAAAGTGGGCCTGCTAAATCATTAATGCCCAACAAGCTTTATGCAATCAATGTGTCTTAAATATGCGTAGCACCACTCTCAGCGTGGCAGTGATGTGTTGACAAGACGATAAGGTAATGAACAGTTAATGATGTTATTGACCCCAAGGTTTTACACTCCAGACATATGTGGACTTAATAGTGATAGCATCAAATGTCAGTATCAATATCAAAAGTGATTTATTTCTCAGGCTAAATATAAATGTGTGGCTTTAATTTGAAATGTTGTCTTGCTGTTTCTCTTTTTGCAGGAGCTGATTGCTTTGGGTCTCAGTAACACTGTTGGCAGCTTTTTTCAATGTTATGCTGTGACTTCCTCCCTGTCTCGCAGCCTTGTCCAGGAGAGCACAGGGGGCAGGACACAAGTAAAACACACACGTGCACACACAAATACCTCCGATTACATCTAATTATTATGTTCAGCTTCACCATTTATTGTACAATAAATGTGTGTGTATTTTGTCAGGTTGCAGGAGTGATTTCGTCCATCATCATGCTGATCACAATTTTAAAAATAGGTTCTCTCTTTGAAGATCTTCCCAAGGTAACACTCTCCAGCAACCTACCATTTCTCTCTAATGATCAGTGTCTCTCTTGAGTGAATTTAATAACCAGCAATGCTGTGGGTGTATACAGTAAATACATTTGTTTGTGTGTTCCACAGGCTGTCTTATCCACAATAGTGTTTGTGAATTTGAGAGGAATGTTCAAGCAGTTCATGGACGTGCCCATGCTATGGAAGACGAACAAGTTTGATTTGGTATGACTAAATCCTCTTTTAGAGGCATTCTGTTCAGTTAAATGCTGTGTGAACCTTAGAGCACTTTGAACCTGCTGACTGTAAGTGTTCGCTGCCCTCTAGCTGGTGTGGCTGGTAACATTCATGAGCACCATCCTGCTAAACCTGGACCTGGGTCTGGCTGTCTCCATTGTCTTTTCCATGCTCACGTTCATCTCCAGAACACAACTGTAACTATACACCATTAATTCTGAATTCCATATGCATACGCAAACATTATAAGAGATTTTAATATTTTTTAATACCTTTCAGACCCCACTACTCTATCTTGGGCCACGTGTCAGGCACTGACATATATCTGGACATAGACACCTACAAGCAGGTAAGAGTCTTTTAGTGGTAAATGACTGTGCTCAGTGCCATATTCATCCACAGAGTTTTGGTAATCTCATTTAGATAGCTTTGGATTTATTAGTTGAGATATCTGTGGCTAAAGATTGTACCGCCAGCCAAAAAATGGCGGGAAACTTATTTCCAGAAAAAAATTGCCCAGTTCAATAATGTAAGTATTCATTCAGAAAGTAAATATTTCTGTTGAATTGTGGCTCTAGGAACAGTGTCTGTCTGTCAGTCCACCACTTTGGTCCAATCTGAAATATCTCAACAACAATTGGATGGATTGCCATGTCCATTTCAGGATCAACTGAAGTAACTCCCTTAATTTACCATTTTGCACCACCATCAGCTCAAAATTATACCTGTCCAAAGCTATGGTTTATATGGCTACAAAACGAAGGACATCATGCTTAGCTGTATTTTGTGTTTAGCGCTAATCAGCTAATGCTAAAAAGCATGCTAAAACACAAAACTGGGGTGAGCATGGTAAAAATATACCTGCATGTTATAGCATTGTCACTTTGAGCATGTTTGTATGCTGCTGTTAGCATTTAGCTCAAATCACCATCACCACTGTGCCTATAGGTACAGAGCTGCCAGCATGGCTGTTGATTGCAGTGCATTGATTCACATACATTCTGTCGTGTTGGCAATGGACAGAAATCTCAGAAATGGAAACTAAAACTATCTGCATTGATACAACTATGGTAATATGAGAAACTATGCTTTTTTTTCCTGAAATTTGGGTTTACAGGAACTCTCTGTGGACAGAGTTAGTTCAATGTTCAGTCATTAAGAGGTCCGTTGTAGTCAGATAATACCTAGGGGAGGTACAAAGTGCAAAATAGAGCAGACGAGGGTCTGTGTTTCTGAACTCTTGTACTTCTTGATGTGTCCCTGCAGGCTAGAGAGATTCCAGGAATTAAAATCTTCCATTCATCTACAACTATCTACTATACAAATGCTGAGTTGTACGTGGAGGCCCTGCAAGAGAAAGTGCGTGTATGTGTGTCTATGAGTGCAGACGTGTGTTTGATGACACAGCACCCTTAATTGCTTTCATTATTACTCTCACTCGTCTCACTTTCTGTTCTCTCTCGCTAATGTGATGCTTCGGCTTTTTGTGCAGAGTGGAATTGAAATCCGGAAGCTGCTGACGGAAAAGAAGAAACGGGACTCAAAGCTGAAGCGTAAACAAGAGAGAGAGAAAAAGAAAGCTAAAAAGGAGGCAAAGAAACAAGTATGGTATCCTAAACATTTAGATACCTCAAGTTACACAAATGGATTTGAACTTATAAGTCACTAACAGTTATTTCCACGTTTTTCAACCTTTTGGCAGAAAAAAGCAGCCAGCCACCTGTCCAACGGCACATTCTCTTTGAAGGAGTCAGAGATGAACGAGGGGAAAGTTTTTGCAGGGCTGAAGGGTCAGGAGAATGGTTTAAGCCTGACAGAAACCTCTAGAGGTAGTAAAGGCCAAGTAAACTGGGCTTACCAACATGATGCAGTCATGTTAGACTCAGACTCAGACACGGGCTGCCACGGTGAGGACAGCATCACCCATGTATCACACGGTGAAGAGGAAAAGGGAAGGGCCTGTGGATCAGGCACGCACAGCATCATTTTGGACATTTCAACAACCAGCTTTGTGGACACAGTCACTGTGAACACCTTGAAAAATGTATGTGTGCCAGGATCAGTGTGCGTTGACATTATTCATTTAATAATCAGATGCTTTGTGTTTTTAGTAATTTAGTAACATAATTTAATTTGAAAATAAATGTAACTGATTACCGTTACTGGGAAAAAACATGCAATTAAATTACTTGAAAGTGTTCATGATTACATTGGCGGTTACATCTAAAGATTTTCTGTAAAAAGCTTGGCTATATGTTGAATGATATTCATTTTGTATGTTTTTCATGTGCACAATGTTTTCCTTTACCATTTCCAGCCACAGCCATTTAGCAAAGTTTGATGCTATTCTGATGCTTTTGATTGGTTCTCATGTTTGAATTTGCAGCTCCACCCGTCTGCCTGTGAAATTGCCTCTAAAGCTTTCTTTTAAAAATAGTTAACAGTTGAAAAGATTTATTAGAAATGAGAAAAGTAATCAAAAAGTAATTAAATGTAATAAGTTACATTACTTTGATAAAGTAATTGAAAATTACACAACTATTACTTTTTAAATAGGGTAACTTGTAATCAGTAACCTAGTACATTTGAAACCTTCCCAACACTGTTAATAAGTGAGTAAATAAGTGATGAGCATCGATGAGCAATGTTCATCTACATTTTTAAAAGAAAACAAAAATAAAGTGATTATCTGTCCTTTCTACTCAGATATTCAGGGACTTTGGAGAGATTGATTTGGACATATATCTTGCAGGCTGCCAAGGTGAGTGGCACACCCGACAAAACAGAGACAAGTTAACGTCCTTAATGCAGACTCAAAGCAGTGAAGCTTTAGATTCTGAATGCGTCAAGGTCTCAGCCTCAGTGGCGCCATTATTATTATATTTATATCTATGATCACAAAATGATTTTTGTCTCATGCATTCATAAGGGGTGCTCATTGTCATGCATGCTTTTCTGTGTGTGTGTGTGTGTGTATGTGGTCAAATTTTAGCGTGTGTCGTGGAGCAGCTGGAAACTGCAGGTTTCTTCTCAGAGTCCATCCCAAAGAGCAGGCTGTTTGTCACCGTTCACGACGCAGTGCTTCATATTCTCAACAAACTGGGGCAGACAGACTTTGTACATGTGAGTTCATCACTATGAACATTATTGACACTTCCAAGCTCTCTCAGCTTTACTTATATTCATTGCTGTAATATCCTGAAATGTTCCTACAACTCAGCCCCTAAACCACCCTGATTCCTCCAGGATGTGTCCTGCAACACTCGGATGTAACCAGCAGGAGTCAGACTGTTCCAACTCTGGCCATCTTCATCCTCCTCTTCTGTTCCATCGCTCACCATTGGGCCTCAGTGTCTCCACCCCCTTTCAGTGGGGGAGGATGCACCACCTTGACATGGCAGCCGGTTACCATGGAAATACAGGGAGCCGTTGCTGTGGCAACAGGCTTTTTATGATATCGTCTAATGAAATAGCCAGCAATACGTCACTGCAGCTCTCCCTCTCCATGTTGTGTGTGTGTGTGTGAGAGACAGAGGAGGGGCGGGGGTTGAGTGGGAGAATGTAACACTGGACTAATAGGAGTCTGTATTTATAGCCTGTGCGAGAGAGCAGAGAGTGAGTGAAAGGTTGACTGTAAGGGGAAACTGTGACCAGGCGAGCCACGGTATGCAATCTCTATGTCTATGTGTCTGTCAATCTTTATTCTTGAGCCATAGCAGTAGGCCCTACTGTTCTTTTTAGAAAAGGAAATCCAAATGTCAGACCATTCCCTCTGGGAGGGGATCTCAAGCAAACATTACCACTCATTTGCTTCAAAGGCCTGCAAGAATGAGCTGAATTGCAGATATGGCGTAATAGGTGTTACGTTTAAAAAGAGCAGCAGCTTCTAAAAACAACGTGGGCGTATTTACAGTCAGTATTAACACGTCTGATACCTCTGACGTCTCAAGCTCCCCTCTATTTTCAGGATCCAGTGTCATGTTAACATTTGCTATCATGACCGTCAGTAGCTAAACTGTATTGTAATATAGGTTATATGTTCCCTATGTATTGAATTAATTTGGATAGCCTACCCAAAGATAATTGTTCCCAGCTATAAAACGTGTTTTTTTTAACTCACAAATGTATGTGGGAAATGGCTATTTGAACACAGAATGTTTAAGTGTTGAGTGTTTCTCAGGCGACCCTTAGTGGGTTGATGATCAACACACTGATACGTGCCTCAGGGATCGTGGAATTATTGGTTTCTTGGATTAACCACACCAGAGCAAACAATGTCAAGTGTTGTATATTACAGAACACATATTTCCTTATGAGTGCTTATCACTCACCCTGTTCTACCTGACTATCTTTCAGTTGTCTGTGAAATGTTTTACTATCTTGTGAGTTTATTTTTTATACAGGAATGAAGTTGTAACATATTTCAGGAGACTGAACCAGAATACTTATTTGTAAATTTCTGGGGGTGTTTTATGAACAACGTATGAATGACACCATGTAATTAAAAACAAAACCACACTGTCCGTCTTTATCTGGTCATTTATTGCTTCTTTCCTGACATGGCATCAAGTCTCTTTCCCCTCCCCATGACCCGGTCTCCTGCTCTTTGCACAATTCAATCTAAAGTCTCTCTCTTTCTCTTAAGGTGGAAATACTGATCTTCATCCCCTCCAAATATTGTTAACACTGATTCACAGACCCTACAATACACTAGATACTTAAGTTAGTTCATAATACACAGCTGGAAGTGGTGATGTGTTGTCTCTTTATGATTTTTCTTTTTTACAAATGGAAGTTATTTTTGTACAATTAATTACGGGAATACAGTCGGCAGAAAACAACGGTCAGAGGCAAATTTACATATAAATGAAGACACCACAGTTTCTTCACATGCACGCGCCCACACAGGTACAGTGCATCTACACACACAAAAACACACACACATTCAAACCATGGCATATCAGCAGCAGATATGATTTTTTTCATTTAGAATTTTTTTTTTTTTAGTTTCTACTCATTCAGCACAAAACGACATGACATGTTGGGATGGACAAGGCTCTGACAGACAAGCACAGAAAAGGAAAGATATCAAGACTACACTGGACACATCGCATTCACAGACGAGACGGGACAACACCAAGGCGGGGGGGAGGGGGAAACGGGGGGGTGCGGGGGGGGAAAGAGAGGAGAGAGTCAGCGAGGTAGAGTCAGGAAGCAGAGGAGAGGGTATATCAGCATGTGATGACCGTATGGGTGTGTTTCAGTTATTCTCCCATCTAATCTTTGGTCCATTGGTCCAGGGCTTTTTTCCGTAGCTTTAAAATCTGCGCTTTTCTCTTACCAGGTCTGTGTAGTGTGTATATTTTGTGTAGTTTGTGTGTGCTGATGTCAAGGGGCGACCTTGGCTATGTGTTCTGCAGGGCTCGGCTCATCAGATGACACTTTCAAAGAGCAGCGTGCTCTTGGTTCCTGCAGGGGGCAGCAGTTTGGCCTCGCTCTCCGGGGCCAGGTACTCCAGGTGATGTCTGCCCCAAACTGGTGTGGTTAGGTGTTGCCACCGCTACATGGAGTAAGACAAGGGCACAGAGATGATGAGCAGTTTATTGCCTTCAGTTTTCTCTAATGAGTAATGAAAAAATCAACAGACCAAATAACAGACAGGAGAGGGAGAGTGGTATCCAAGGAGATACGTTTCTACTGATAAACACGCACAAGAGAATATGTTCGACCATGCACCTGCACCCAGGTGTACTCACCTCCCGCAAAGATCCTTTGCAGCGCAGTAGTTTGCAGAGAACGGTAAGAGGGATACAGAGCATGGAGGACAGGGCCAGTGCCCAGCCAAGCAATTCACCCCACAAGGGGTAAGTGTACACTGTGTTGTAGGTCAGGGGCTTGTAGTTCACCACGTGGAACAGGAACACCGCCTATATGCACAAAGAAATGGCAGCTGTTTGCATCTGGCTAAACCGTACAGAGAAAACTGACAGAGCAGCACTTACAACGCAGACAAAAGGTGTGATGTAGGACCAGCACCACTTCATGTAGGGTAGGGGCTGATAGCCGATCATACGAGCCACATCGTCCATGAAACGGTCTGCGCCTGAGAGAAACAACAAAAGGAGGCCATGATAATGCACTGAATTGTACGGTTTGTGTTGTCTGTCTTGTAGTTACATGGCGTTGTCTCACCGTAGACCCACGCGATCACCACACACTCCCAGAAGGCCTGCCACAGCAGAGTGATGCCACTGGCAGAGTAGTAGTCAAACAGCTGGAAGACATACATCCCTCCCTGACGGAAACAGAGAGAGCAGTCAGCGTCAAGACCACCCTGTTAATACTCTACGTGTGACCTATTTCCAGCCTTGTCACCACTGTTTAGGGCTTTCATCCTAGTTCATTCCTGGCAATGTTTCCCTGTGGCCAGTTAAGTTGTAAGTACACAATCCATGTATTTTTTATAAACATTAAAATAATTTCAGGTAAAAAGGGCTTTTTTCTAGTTTCTCAATGGCGTCGCAGAGATTTGTTGTGTAATAATCTGCCAACTTCCCACCTAATTCTTAAGAATATCAAACTCCAGGAAATCCTCACCGTACCTCAGTGACCATAGACATGTCGATGAGAAAGCAGATGACGCAGCAGATGGCCGCTACCACCTCTCGCCGCAAGGAGCCCAGTGCAGATTTAGGGGGTAGCATGTCCATGATTCCCGTTATCAATCCCTCTACCCCTACGAACTAAAAAAAAAGGGAGTAGAGACAGCAGGGAAAATGAGAAAGGGGGAAAAGTGAGTGAGAGAGAAAGAGGCAGAGTGAGGGCGTGGAATTCAAACATGCTTCTGACTCTGTGAATGTGCATGTAACCTTAATGTGTTCACTAGTTGACTGTGTTTGTTATAGTAAACAAAAAATATCAAATACACACAGAAACTGAAAACAGTTTTCAACCCGGAAAAACGCGTGAATAAACTAAAATGAGAAGTCGAATACGTCAAATGAAGCTGCTTGGTTATTTGTTCTACATCAGGGTTAGCTGCCGACCCCACTACCACTCTGCATGACATGTAATTAAGATTTTGCAGGTGAGCATGTCGTCTCAGACACCTTTCCTCAGTCTCCCTATAAAAGAATGTTTACGTGTATCTTCGCAGAGACATATTTCGACCTGCGGAAGGAGATGAGAGGACAACAGCTGTGCGGCTATTTTTACACCATTTACTAGAAACGGCAGCATATGCACGGCCAATGTGGCTATGACAGTAAAAAAGAGAGAGATGGATGGAGAAGAAATGAGGAAGAGAATGGAAATTGAGAGTAAATGAATGGATTGGAGGGGAGACAGACGCTCTCTGTGTGAATCAGACAGAAGCTCATTGACAAATCCCTGGGCTGTAAAACAATGGAAGTAGGCACTGGCTCAAACAGACACAACAAACAGGCTGCGGAGAAATGCAATGCTAAAATGTGTGTCTCGACTGTTTGTGTCGCACTTGTGTGAGAGGAAGTGAGAGAGAAAGAGAGAACGAGATGAAGATTAGCTATTTATTCTACATAAAGGGCTAAACATTTTGAAAGAAGCAAGTCATACCTGACAGTAGCATACTGTTCCCTAAAGTAATTGCTTTCTCAAGTGTATATAAACAAACAAACTCAAATGTGTCAGTAATCCGTTCATTACCTGGCTGTCCAAGCCCAGTATGAGCAACATAAAAAAGAAAAGTGCTGCCCAGAGCGGCGCCAGAGGCATCAGAGTCACAGCCTTGGGGTAGGCTATAAAGGCCAGGCCTGGACCTGCACATTAAGAAAAAGAGTCAGAAGCAGAGCAGAGCAGAGACGTTATCATACGTTAGCATTAGCACTATCACGCCTGTTGTAAGAAATCTTGGCTTCTGCTTTGATAGCAATTTAAGTTTGGAGCACCACATCACAAAGATTGTGCAATTTTTATCATCTTAGAAATATGTAAAAAATAAGATATATCTTATATTTTAAACACTGAGATCATTTAACATGCCATCAACGCACCACGCCTAGATTACTATAACAGCCTTTTTACTTGCTTGAACCAAAAAAAAAGTATTGATCGACTCCAGACTGTACGGAACTCAGCTGCCAGGCTTTTAACCAGAACAAAGAAACGTGATCACATCGCTCCTGTTTTAGTCTCTTTACACTGGCTCCAAGTATGTTTAGGAATAGATTTAAAAAATGTACCGATTACCTTTAAGGGTTTTCATTGCCTTTCTCCTTGCTATATATCTGACCTTTTAGTTCCATACACACAGACGCCTGTTGTCTATAGAGGCCCAGCTAGATACTAAAGGGGACAGAGCATTTGCAGTCAGGGCCCCGGGTCTTCTGGATCAGCCTGTGTGAGGAAATCGGGTTGGCTGAGTCAGTGAACCTCTTTAAGTCCCTTCTGAAAAGCCTTAGCGAAGAGCCTTTCCTGATCATAATTGACTTTAATTTTCCTTTAAACTGTAACATTTTATTCTTGTTTTTATACGTTTTTGTTTAAAACCTGATGGTTTTACAACTGTGTGTTGTATTTTTTTGCCCTTGCAAAGCCCTTTGTGAGATGTAATTTGATATATATATATATATTGATAAATACTATTATTGATTGCATAGTGTCAATACTATATACTATATTGCACTAGGCTTTAGGAAGCCAATTCAGGGGGATGCTGTATTCTTACCACTCTCAGCTACCTTACTGATGTCCACGCCTTGCTCTGCAGCCATAAAGCCCAGCACAGAGAACACCACAAAGCCTGCAAAGAAACTGGTTCCACTGTTAATGAGGGCCAGCAAGAATGCATCCCTACAGAGAACCAGAAAGAGGAATAGAGAAAAAAGAGGGGACAGAGAACAGAGAGAATGAGTTTGTGAGAAAAAAGATGCATTATAATATGCTGAAACAGGAGGCTCACGTAAGGTACTCAAGACAAACACTGGCAAAAGAAGAGATGGGCTGGGATGGTGAATGGGGGATCAATAACAATTTCTCTGAAAGCTGCTGTTGTCTTTGTAGTTGGCAGGTAGACAGCAGAGAGAAACACGCCAATGGGAAGTCTGTCTCAAGGTCTGAGAGAGGAAAGAGTGAAAGGAAAACCCATGTTGACTACTTGCTACATATATATAATTATATCCAACATTATAATAATGCAGGCATGTATAAATAAATTATGTTGTACATATTCTAATTTAAGTGTGACATCAACAACATCCCTGTTTTCTGGTCTACAATAACATAATAACCTTCTGTTTATCGAGTCTAGCTGGCAACACAGACCAAGAATCCTTTCCGATATAAAGAATGAATAAACAACAGTTGCACCATGATGGTTTTTATAACACTGTTGCAGCTGTGTTCAGAAGCAACCTCTGCTCAGTCTGAAATGCTGCTCTGAGGAATGTTTATGGATGTGGATGATCAAAACAAGCGCGAGTGACTGTTTGGGTTAAGAAAGGAGTCCATATCAAGAACACATTAAGCAAGACCAAAGAGACTTTAATCCTCATTACACAGCAAAAAACAAAGTTGTTGGATGGATACAACTTTACACTTGCTGTCGAAGCTTACCACTAGTGGTGCAAACATTTTAAATTTTGCATTAGGGTATTAGAGGTGTTACATAAGTCAAAAGAGTTTAGAATGGTAATTTTAGGACGCTTCCGACTCAGCTTGTCAGGCTCACCTCTACTCTGCCAGACCTGGCTCACCTTTCATCAGACTAAGGGCCAGGTTACACTAGAAAGTGGTTTGTACGACGTGTTGTCAGAGCACGTCAGAAGTCAAAAGTGCTTAGGCTGCTCAGGGAGATGCGATATTGTTTAAATATGAGAATAACGGTGCACATTTTCAGACAGCCTCTCCTAGAAGGCATTCATAGTGAAGCATCGGTTGTCAGCAGGAAAAAGAGTGATAAATAGTTGTGCCAAGAATGAAAAAAAGAGAACAGAAGAGGTTTAATGCCTGGCTTCTTTCTCACCTGACCAGGTTTAGTATGTAATGCCCAGCTAAACACTGGCTAATGTTGGCACATTCGCACGCCCCATTAGCATTAGTCATGTGAAGACCGCTAATGTATCAAAATTCATGGCAATCTATCCAGTGGTTCAAGGTATTTCACAATTCAACCAAAATGTGAACAGACTGACATTGTGATCCCTGCAGCTACGCCGCCAGCGTGGCTAAAAAAGACATATGAAGTCAAGCTATGTGGTTTGGAAGCAATTGAACGAGCTCCAAAACAGTCCTGAGCCCAAAATGTACTATACAGTGGCATCTGTGAGCAGTTTATTTAAACATTTCTCCCAGGGATATTCAAAGTGTGTGTGAGAAACCAAGCTGGGCTGACATACCTCAGGATCTGAACTCATCTTTCAACTACCAATTAAGGTCAAGGCAGAGAAAATGTCAGATGACAGGATATACATGAGGCTCCTCTTGTTATGGACATTCTAAACATGCAAGCAGGTTAGAGATAGGATAGCAGGAGATATAAAAAAAAAAAAAAAAAAGAAGAGATCCCTGTTACTACTATGGAGCTAACAACCTCATACGGGTCTTGATGTGTTTACATATCTGTCTGCTGCAGGAAACACTTGCAAGCTTATCAACCAGCCTACAAAAGGAGCAATAGTGAGGCCAGTTGTTGCGAGAAGCAGACAGTGTAGCTCAGGTCTGCACTCTAATTTTTATTAACGGCCTCACTGACATTCAATAGTTTATTTCTACAGCCATTCAAAAAGCATAATCGAATCATAGCCTGAAAATAAAATTGAGCTTGTTACATATTCAGGGCTTGAGGACACTGCTATGATTCTTCATAGCAACCTGTTTGTTTCTATTTTGATCAGGGAGGGGAAATGACTCCTGAAATGTGAGAATGTTAGAAGTTTTTGGGCCTTAATCATAATTCCAGGCACGCTCGGACAGTGTCTAGTCTAGTCGGTTGTTCCAGCGGCCAGAGAACTGAACAGACCATACAATGTGTCTGTGTCTGTAGTGAACAAAGCCTAATTCTACTGGAAACATTTTTTTCCTGGTTTGTTTGATACTAGTAATCAAGTCTACAGTCACATGCAGCAGTATGCAGAGTCTGGCTAATGGTATTTGTGTTGATGTTGGCCTCCTTCCAGCGACAGCGTCTGATTTTGTGCTGTGTACAAACTTACTGGTAACAGTTGTTATGGAAGCGGTTGTAGCTGCCCAGCGCAGTCAGGGCGCCCAGTCCGATGGCATAGGAGAAGAAAATCTGAGTGCCGGCATCAATCCACACCTATCACAAATGGAATAGTCTGAGTAATGTTTCACAATCTGTTTTCCTATGTTTCTTAGATGTTGCTGTCATATGTTCTTGTCACTACACTGCTACAAACAAATGTGCAGCTCATGCAAAAGTTACACCTGTGCTTCTCCAAGTTTGGACCAGTCTGGTTTCAGGTAGTAAACAATCCCATCTATTGCTCCAGGTAGAGTGACTCCGTGGGCCAAAAGAACGACCAGAACCAGGTAGGGGAACAGAGCTGTGAAGTACACAACCTACAGAAAGATGGGAAAAAGAGAGCTGTGAAGTACACTTCTAGATACTGTGGGACCAATATGTAAGATATAATTGGGGTTCGGGAGGTGAAGTCTGAGTGCTATGCATTAGAACTTGCATTAAGTGAAAAATAGAAAACTCCACAGTAAACCCTTAAAACATTTAAACTCCTCACATTACATGTAGTAAGTACATAAAAAGATGTAGTTATTATATGATGAATTTAACAGGCTAGCTGAAAACGCTTAGTGCTTATAAACATGGTCCATCAGCTATGGTCAAATGTTTTCAATGTAACTGCACCTGAAAATGTTTTTATCACTTTGATTAAGCAATTACCTGCTTTGCAAATACTCAAGTCTTAAGTAGAAGCCCATTAGGTCCTTCCTGTAGTAGATGTGTAATGGGCCCTGTCATGTTACTTTGAAGAAAAGGTAGCCTGTAAATGGAAAGCCAGACAATTTGTAAACCTCCTGCAATAGCAGGGGTTTTTGGCAGACCTTTTCAGAAGGTAGTCTTTGTCAAGATATGCTGAGAAAGCCACCCCCTGCTACCTATTAGAAGCATCAAGTCCTAGCTAAAATCAGTACGGTACGAGCAAAGTAGTGAGAAAGCACATATTTGCCTTGATCTAGGGTGAACATGGGCAGAAAAGCCCCTTTACAGCTCTCAAACATCGACATGGTGGAAAGTTACTAATCGGCTTACAGCTGGCTGGCCGGCTCAATCTCCTTCAATCTTTTTTTCCCCTCGCCCTATGAGCTTTGGCTACTCTGGAGACACAAGTATGCAAACACAGACATCTCCATGTACTACAAAAAATAAGGATGCATTCATTATGCCAATATATGAGATCACACACATTTAAACCAATGAGGAGAGGGAATCTTTTTTTTAAAACTACTAAATGGAAGTCACACAACAATGTGTATGTAGAGTATAACATAATAGGGATCTACGGCTCAGTGGAAGATTATAGCCTTACTGAACCTTTAAGCTGCATATATACATAATTACACATGAGAAAACAGGAAAAAGTGCAACTACACAGATTAACAGAAATTCAAAGAACACGTGTGTGGTTAAATTTGTGTTCATACATGTGTTTCAGTCTAGACACTGATCTCCTCACTATACCAAAGCTGATTTGGGGTCAAAGGGCAAAAGGCTCTGCATGAAGCCATGCAAAATATTAGTCTGCACTCCATAACCCCTGGCAGAGGCATGCGACGTTTCTCATACAGTAAACGTATTAAGCCATAAATATTAATCTGCACTCCATAAATCCAAACAGTGACATGAAACATTGGGAATCATAAATTGTGTAGTCAGAAAACACTTTACCTTGCCAGTAGATTTAACTCCTTTCCACATGCAGAAGTAAACAATGACCCAGGTTGCTATGAGACACAGCACCAACTCATAGCTGATGTCCCCAGGCTCGTGCAGCCCACCAGACAGACGGAGAACTTTACGTCTAGGAAGACACAGAACACAAAGGGGCATCCATTAGACAGAAATAAAAAAAGTTTCCGAACAAGCCAGAGTCAAAGATAATGTAAACAAGTGAATACCTTCAACAGGGTGACTGCAACTTTAAATATATTTTGAAAGTCAAATAAGGCTTTATAGGCCTTGTAAATGCCAGAAAAATGAAATGCATACATACAAAACCATTTTGTAAAAACATCTAAATGATCAGAATAAAGTTCAGCATTACTGGAAACGCTGGGTACTTAGTTCACATACACAGTGGATTGTTAAGACTTGAATTTAGATAGTAAAATGTATTTTTTTAAGACTGCTGACACGGTGCCCAACTCCTCCATGACAATTCCCAGATAAGGTATGACCTACTCCCAGAACTCGATGACTGGAGAGCGCATGCCCTCAGTCTCTGTGCAGCTGCCGTTGAAGAGGAGCTGAGCTGAAGACAGGTTCACCGGGGGCGTGGAGGATAGGAGGTTGGAAGGGGTGGCAGAGGATGATGGCAAAGCCGGCTGGGGAGCACTGCGGTTATGGCAGGCGCGGCGGAAGTCCAGTGTACAGTTAGGGGTGTTCCAGGGGTGTCCACAGGTGGCCCAGGGCAGTTTGTTGGTGAAGGAGTGGAAGAGAAAGTAGAGGCCCCACACCAGAATCATGATGTAGTAGGTGTTACAGAAGAACACTATCACCATTGAGGCCAAGCCCAGACCTGACAGGGAGTGAGTGATTAACAGCATTAAAATAACTCCTTCAGAGAAATCTAAATGTGTTCTCGGTGCGTCAGACACACTGACATAAACGAAGATAGGTACCTTTAAAGAGGGGTGCGATGTTCCAGGCAGAGACCCCTCCCTGCTTCATGAACTGTCCAAGCGCAATCTCCAGGAAGAAGACTGGAATGCCTCCGATGAACACAATCAGCAAGTAGGGGATCAGGAAAACCCCTGCAACACACAACACACATATCCATCAACGTGTACATTTATCATCATCATGTTATCTGAATTTACAGGCAGGTAGAAAGGCACTGGGAAAAGGCTTTGGCCAAATAATTATAACTCAAAAACGCTGATCACCTCTGTTCCAAAGTAAAGCATTGGATATCTAACAGGAAATATATTACTACAGCAACACATATTTGGGATTCTTGACGCTTCAAACTGCAGTTGGAGGATGAAATGGACAGCAAAGTTAGTTAATGCTAGCTAATGTTAGCTTAGTTGTTCTGAGACTCCATTGTTATGCACTACAAAAGTGCATCTGCTGGACAAGCGTGCTTTTAGTATATGTCACTAATTAAAATGTCAACTGCATTGGCAGACCCCTGTGCTAACAGGGAAGCAGAAGTTAGTAGCAAATATTAAGTAGTAGTTAAGTATGCAACAAAGGTCTCGAACCAGTGACATTGCCATTACATGGTCAGAGAGACTTAATTAAACCCCTTGCCTACAAAACATTCCAATAGTAACATGATTTTGGATTGAAATTATGATTACAAGCATCATAACATTTTCCATTTTTTTGGAGATTGATCATGGTAATTAGATCACACCCTTCATAATGGAATTGATTTGTTGATTATTTTTAGCGTATTTAAAGTGTAGAAACATCACATGATAATCAAAGTAATTATCGTCAACATCTTCAAGACTTGATATAATTATTTCATTATCATCACATTATGCTATTCATATTCAAATCAATGGTGAGTTTCTTAATAGCTTAACTAGTAGAACCAGGCTCATTAAGCATGCCTTGCTCTTGGCAGACAAGTAGCAACACTTTACTCTGAGGTAAAAATCTAAGGGGAAAAGTCATGTTTAGTTTTTAAGGACACAAACTGCGCAAACACCGGAACAGCTCTCACTAATCAAACCCTTGAACCAGTAAGAAACAGTCGAGAGAAGAAGGAAGCTGTAAAGGGCAAAAGACTGAAAGCCAGGGACGAGGACAGACAAGGCCACAGATGCATTGAAAGTGTATGTGGGAGATCACAGCGTCATTTCCAATTCCACAAGTGTTTGGACAGTTTTGGTAAGTCGCCTACTGTCCTTGAAAGCTACAAGGAGAGGGGGCAGACGAAGGACTCTCAACTGGAGACAGGAAAACGACAATAGACCCCAGCAGGAGTTATTATCCTGATAGAGGACTTGTTTGGACTTTGATTAGTAGTAGTTGGCCCAGGGCAGTTTTGGTTTTTGTACCCTGTATAAACAATC
Organism: Micropterus dolomieu; assembly: GCF_021292245.1. Classification (NCBI taxonomy): domain Eukaryota; kingdom Metazoa; phylum Chordata; class Actinopteri; order Centrarchiformes; family Centrarchidae; genus Micropterus; species Micropterus dolomieu. The sequence continues at coordinate 15,549,864 of NC_060157.1, forward strand.
TCCATTTGGATTCTCATACTGTAGGAGAAGCTTGCTGTGATGAGGAATACACAGGAGATATATAAATATATAAATGCAGCATAAGACATTTAACTCACTTAATCTAATTAAAACGATTTGGTTTGAATAAAAACATAAATGGGTGATGCCACCACAGTGCGCAGATGGGAGGGAGTCACATGATCAGCTATGACGCAGAGTAGAGAGAGGCAAAGAAGAAAGGAGGGAAAGATGGATACGTCACAGGAGAGGGAGGCTGAAAAACTGGGACAACGCTGTGGTGGAGAAGGTTCAACAAATCCAAAAATGACACACCAAGGCATCAACCTGGTTGGCTCTGCTACAGTGCTATTGATTGACAATTTGTGCCTCATTCAGTCCGTCATTCTTCATTCAGCAGAGGGCTGTCGCCTTATAAGGAAACATTCATGAGTGTGAGTCTAACAGTGAAAGCGCTGGGAGAGTGAGAGAGACAGTGCGAGAGATAGAGAGGGAGAGGGATGCAATAAGAGGCGGGAATGGAATGAATGCATGTGCGGACATATTGGCCAAATCATTGAGGAACCGCGTCCTTAATGGGCTTAAGTAAATCCTCTCTAATCATAACTGGACCAGACACATCAGGCCTTGCAACTGGGTTACAAATAAATGAGATTTGCAGAGCATTTCTAGTACATCCACCTATTACTGTCTCCAGAGGAGTGTGTCTCTTGTTTTAGTAACAAGCATGTCTGACTAAGAGCCCCAGCCCTTATCTGATACGGTTGTTGTGTTAAAAGGTGGCTCCGTCAAAGGTGTAAAATGAAGTAATGTAGCGGACGTGGCTGTGCTGACTCTGAGAGGAGGGAAGGACGGGCGCAGTCACAGGACGGTTACTGTGTGACATATCCGTGCCTCCTTATCAGGAGAAGAGGGGGAGAGAACACCTTTGTATTGCTACATGAGTGCTGAGCAGGAGCACGGTGGGGGTGTACTGTGTGAGGCAGGCCATTGTTATACGATACCAGAAGGTGGGTATCAGAGCCACGGGTCACAAGACCCACACATGGAGGGGGGGGGCTGGACTAAGACACACACACACATACACACACAAACACACACAGTTTCACTTAAATAAAACGCCTCATAAAAAAAGATAAATAGAAAAGTAGGCAGGGCAGAGATAAGAGAAGTCAGGGCCAAAAGTTGCAGTTGGGGCAGGTTACTATTTGACAAGTTGGCACATATGAACATGGAGAGGATACCGGAAATAACCTTACATGCCAGTGAAAGAGTAGCGGGAATAGGGATACTTGTACTAAGTCCATCTATTAAGCAACTTGTGGCTATAATAAATAAAGCGAAACCACATGGGTGGGCACAGCTTTTGAGCTACGTGCTCACAGACACGCAGGCCCTGCTTTGTCTATTATTGTATTATGTCTTGCCATGCTGCCTTTCACTGTTGTCCTACAAACTGTCAGGAGATTATTAGGAGTTTATCAAAACTTTTACAAATTGCCAAACCTGGATGATTCTTTAGTTAAAGAAACTTCTCTGCACCATCTAAATCTAGATTTTCTTTTTGAAAATGTATTGTATTCTGATAAAACAAACTTTTTTAACAATTCTAACTTATAAATGATTTTTCATTATATTTCAAGAGTGCGGAAGAAGTCAAAATGACTGTTGTTGAATTAAGCTCAGCATTCAGGGCTTGACGGTCAGGAGAGGTTGTCCGTGGACTTTGTAAGTGGTTTGTAAGCTTCCTAAATGTTTATTGATGCAGTGTTTATGACAGGTGACACACCTCCTCCAGGTGACCCTCTGTGTGTTAAGCACCCTTTTGTTCACCCTGCAAAGCCATGACTGCATCTCCCAACATGGAGGAAAGTGAATTATTAAGTTTCACTATATGAATGAATGATGAGTTAGTGCACAAAAGGAATGTAACACAAGATGAACTTGGAATTTAATATGAGGTACATTTTGAAGTCCTCTGCAGAACAAACTACCAACCTTTAATATCCTTACTAGTACTAAAACAGGCCTAAGAGATTTTAAAGTAATACTCATATGTTTGTTGTAACTGTGTTCTTTTGTGTGGCGGTACCACACAGAGACCTGCATAAACTACACAGCGCTCCTGAAGCTCACCTCCTCCGTTCTTGTAGCAGAGGTACGGGAACCGCCACACGTTGCCCAAGCCGACAGCAAAACCCACACAGGACATGATGAAGTCCATCTGTCTGGTCCAGGTCTCTCTCTCCACCGCTGGTACTGCTAAAGCCCCATTTCCTGTCCCGGCCGCGGCCCCGTCCTGGGTCTGCGGCGGGCCAGCCCCTCCGCCCTCACCACACCCTGGGCCAGCTCCAGGCACAGGTACCAGGGGGCGAGCTGACCCGCTGCCCTCCTCCTCGGACAGGGTTCCTGCCTCCAACTGCGGGAGAGTGATTTCACCTGGTTAAGAGAAGACGTACATGGGTCAGAGGAGAAAGAAGAATAGAAGAAGGTAGCAGACAAGGAGGAGTACAAATGGGAACAGATAAGACAGTAGGAATCAGTATGTAGTAACACTAATAAAATAAGACAACATTCTCACACTACTCATATCTAAAATACACACATTCACAACTTCACATCACATGTTAGCACTAGAGGCAGATAAACTACAGTCTCTTGGGCCAGACTTGCACTGAATGGAATAGGGATACTGCATGTTTTCCATTCATTGCAATAAAATGTCAGTACTCCACTAAGCTGTAACAGGGCTGACGTACATCTCACCATATACATCCACTAGGGTGAACTGCCCTTACACAATTTGTATTTGTGCTAAATTCGTGTTGCGGTTGTCTTGTCATCATTGAGCCCTCCCCCGGTGTTCATTTTCTCTGTCTCTGTCTCACAGACCGAGAGATGCGCGTGCTGCAGTACAACACAGCAGAGAGCCAATTCAAGGCATATGTTTGGAGCTCCTCTGTCGCTCGCAGAGCTTTCATTTCTCTCTTTCCCACATGCTGAACGAATGCATGCAGATAACCCAAACGCAAAAATAAAAAGCAGCAACGTGCCACTTCATTAGTGCCGTTCCATGATACCAGTCAGCCTGCTCTGTGCTGGATGCAAAGCAAGGCAGCTGAATCCAGATCAGAGCAGTTTGAGGGGGTGTCTGAACATAGGAGGGGGAATAAGAGTGGGGAAGGTAAGGGCTGTCCGCATCTATAGGGCAACTTAATAAGATGATACCTGTGGTTTGAGAGAATTAGAGTGAGCAAATGAGCAATAGCTACACACAGTATGTGGTGATTTAAAGTGAATCAAAATAGATCACTTGTTAGGTTAAGACAATAAAACAAACTATTGTGTTTCTGCGTAGATGGGGTCTGTGTCAAGAATATAACCCCAAATACTAAGCTGTCCTTTGGAAACAGACTGATATATGCATGTGAGTCACTTAGTGTTACAAGCAGGGTAAGCCTTACCAAGCTGATTGATGCTCTCGTAATATTGACGTAAAAACTTGACAATAATTTGCCTGGGGAATGAGTACCTTCTGTATTCACCATGCGTGACACCTGTTCAGCACCATATTGAGCTTCAAATGACTTCTACGCAGTTGAGTCACCTCTGGTGTAAAGTGTATATTGAGATATTGAGTGTGTGACGATTATATGACTGGGGCAGGTGAAGTGCAGCGTGTCTGGAGCTGCTCTTGTCCCTACAACGAATAATGAGGAACAGATGCTCTAACACATGAGCATGTGGTTATGTTTTAACAAGATGCTGAACCACAGTAACGTTAAATTAGCTAAATCATAAGTCATTATTAACCAGCTAACGTTAGAGGTCATTTGTTAAACTCACCTTGGCTGTTCTCTTCCAACTCAGGTGACATGTTGTTCGGTAACGTAGCGGCACAAAAATAAATTGTATTTTTCAAAAAGCAAAAGCTGGCTGATGGTTTAGCCAGTGGGCTGCTGAACTTTTATAAATGTGCCTGGCTAACACAAGGCACCCGGAAGGCTCAGAGAGGCAGTGATGTAGCCACAGTACGCGGTTCTCCAGTTGTCTGTTTTTGTGGAGTTTGTTATTTCGCCTTCTTAAAATTTGGGGAAAAAAATCGCAGTTTTTTTTTAAAGAATATCACACGTTAGAACCCCTCAGCTCAGCCAAGAGATGGAAATTTTCACAAGGCGCCGCAGTCAGTTCAGCCGGTGACAAAGGAAATTCAAAAGCAGTCGACGAAGCACTTGAAGGTAAGCCTGAAGAATCTCATGGATAACAGTTAAATGAAAATTATACTGCGCCTTAGGGTGAAGATGTTTTGTTTAAGCAGTCCAGTCAGAAGTCCGTGAACATGAACGGGAGATGCAGCGGTTCGGCAGACGAAGAATGTGATCTACTCCTCTGTCCGTTAGCTGTCACGGCGACTGGCTCCGCCCCCTCTCGCAGCCGGCTGACGTGATTGGCTGAGGCCGGTCCAGTGAGGTGCGCACAGCATCAGCAGCAGCGCTCAGTCAAAATGAGGAGTCACAAGTATGGGTTTATTACTCTGCATACGTCCTTGACCTGAAAACACACAAATAGACTGAAAATGCCCCACAGCGCTGTCTGGTGGCATCTTGCTCTGGGTAGTTGCTCCAAATCTCGAGACGCAGTGGACCATGTGGAGGTTCCCAACTTTCGGTGCAGGGAGCCCGATGGGCACCAAGGGGCTGCAGGTGCTCCACCAAACAAATGTGTGGTTACTTTATCAACTAGAGTTATCTTAAAGTGTTTTTGAATAGGTGTATGTTTTGATTTTTCTCCACCTTCAGTGGGGCTACTGTGCTCCCACGGTGGTGGCGCTAGGATTTCTGGTGCTCACATATTTAACCTAAACAAATAGATCCTAATGAAACTTTCTGGCCCCCTCTAGCTGTAGTCTTTCTCCACCGCCCTTCCCACTAATGAAGGATGCCTAACCTTAACCTACTAGAACTGTGGCTGTGGTGGGATAAAAATTCACAATAGCATGATTGTTTCTCTTTCTACAGCAAAAGTCCATACTCAAGGGGTAGGTGCCATAATCAAATGGAGATTTTTAATTGCACACAATATTAATGACTGGACACAAGAAAGGATGAGCCGCCAACATATCATTTACACGTTTCGACACAGAGTGGAAAACATAGGAACTGGTGCAGACAGGACACTAGTGCAGCAAAACCATTTCTGTGCCAGCCCATATTTAACACAGAAATTGTAGTGCTGTATTTGATGTTGGGCGACATCTAGTGGACTCGGTCTACATCAACAGGTTTGCATGAATGATCACAATCGCAACACCACTCATAAAACATTGCTATATATATATATATATATATATTTATATATTTCATTACATGGAATAAATACAATAAAATACATCTACATATTCAGTGCAACACCAAGCAGTAATAAATATTTATTCCTTTAACTTGAATCACCAAATGGTGGTAATAAATAACGCTCAAATAAATACTCCTGGACAATTAAATATTTTGTGTGGAGCTATGAGGTTTCAAAGTTCAAAATTTCACCAAAAAAAAAAAATAATAATATACTGACAAAAGAGTTTATCATTAAAACTCAGTTTGAATTACACCTGAAGGACTGGCCTCTCACAGCCAGTGTGACAAGCCATCATTTTGTTCAGTCCTGCATTTGCAGTGATTGTTCTTCTTAAATAACATGTCATGATAAACTCTGGAAACAAAACTATAAAATAAGGACAGAACAGACATACATGGTCTCACAAAAACATCCCTCAGGAACACATTCACAGATGAATATTGTGACATGGCTTGTAACAAAAGGCTGTCATTCTTCAGCAATATAGTAACAATGACCTGCAACAGGGACAGACGCTTAGTTAACCTAAATCGAAGGCAGGACCGCAAGTAATATCTTCTTTTATGGTGCTATTAAATAGAAAATGAAATCACTGTTTAATTTATAATTGAATTTATTATTTGTCTTATAAATTAACTGAGAGAAGATCAATGCATCTGCCCACCACAATTCTATATAAAAACCCACCCGACTTTCATAATGAAACTGACTTATGTATTAAGTCAATGTGAATATGCAATATCTGGCATGCTTTTTGTGCAATTTTCATTTCGACTACAGCCTCTGGTATTGTGGAAAAGTCTGCCAGGCCTCACTGGCTTCATAGATGCAAAAGCAACTCAGTTTCAAAATTACAGTGGCTTTGTCATGTCATTAAAAAGGCCCGGCTATAGATCCTGGTGGAGTTCACTGTGTGGGAGAGGTTGGTAATGCTCCTCCATGCCCGACTTAGCATGATGCCTTTGTGCAACTAGTCTCTGGTAGCGGGCCTGCTGCTGGTGGTTTGGGTCCACATTTACCCAGCTGTTGGCCACCCACTTCACCCCACGCCTGACTGGGCAGTCGCCGTGCAGGGAATACTCGTCTAGCTCGCCCATCCAACCTGAGGAAGGCAAGGAGAGAACAAATACAGATAAATGATAAACAACAAGCCCTCATAAAATTTCAGAGATAACACTGGATGACAGAAGAACAAAAATAAGGTTATTTCTAAGCTAGAGCGGACTCAAAAAATAGAGCTCGCAAAAAATTACAATGATTCCAAAATGTTGTCTGTGTGTTAAGTGAAATACCCTCACTGTTGTTATGACCATATGCCCTCAAGTCTCTACAAGTTTAGCTGTCATTGTTTTATTAGGTACAATAGGGCCTGCACTGCTGACCACCATCAATAGCTCTCTGACCTCTGAAATTGCAACAGATCTTTCGTAAAACTGCTTGCGTTCACAAGCTGCTGAAGGGACCCGGTTTACAGAGAGACTTAAAAAACATCTGGTTAATTTCCAAACAGACCTTTGTCTCATAAATCTTAGAAAAGGTTGTGCTGGACCAGCTACTACAGGCACTTAACATTATTTTTGAGAAGTCTCAATGTGGCTTCTGCATGCTACATAGCACAGACACCGCCCTCCTTAAGAATGACGTTGATTTACTGATGTTTCTGGTGCATGTTGTGTGTGTTGCTTTTGCTTGACCTCAGTGCTGCAACAACCTTGCAGTCCTTTTAACAGATTAAAACAGTAGGCAGGCATTACTGGAACTGTTTAGGATTGGTTTTCCTTGAACTTAGCCAACAGGGTTTGTTTTTTGGTTTGTTGGTGAACAGCTCAGATTAAACTAGGGCTGAAACGATTCATCGATTAAATCAATTAATTCGATTACTAAAAAGCGTTGACGCAAATTCTTTGCATCGATGGTTCGTTTAATCCATATAACTATATAGCTTACTGTTTCGCACAGATATTTATTACTGTCGCACTTCACGTTTACGCTGTGAACACGACGTGATTTTGATGCCACTGTTTGCAAAGTGGAGGAAGAGAGAAAATAGCGAGGGACAAAGTAGAAAATGTCCAGAGTAAGGGATTATTTCAAGCTAAAAGAAAACTCTGTAATGTTACAGTCTGTCCACCATAAAACGAAACTTATGTCGCCTACGGCAATAGCACGACGGCATCTGATCAGAAAGCACATAGTCTATCATCAAGTCCACGAAGCAGACCACAGACAGAAGGTAACAGTAACAGCAACTTTAGCATTTAACTGAAATCATGATTGATTGATGAGTTGAAGTCTATCAAAAGTAAGCCAAGCAATTGTACTTAAATGACGCATCGATGAATTGATTAAATAATCTGTAGAAGCTTCAAGTACTAAAATCATTGTTAGCTGCAGCCCTAGATTAAACACTGAATACCACAAGGATCAATCCAGCTCCAACTTGTTCACAACTCAGCAGCTAGACTAAACAAAGTGATTCTCATCACATCACACCATTTTGGCTTAACTGCGTTGTCTTCCAGTCTCTTTTAGGATCCATTTAAAAAATGTCTGTTAAGATTCCTCAGTCATCGACATCAAAGGAAGGTTAAAATTAAGGGCATCCAAGAGGCAAATGTCTTCAAGTATCTTCAACCAAGTGTAGTTGCCCTTCTTCGGAATCCATTTTAAAGTGCTTTTAAATCACAAATGATCTGGCGCCGGAGCTCCTTACACCATACAGTCTGAACAGGCCCCTCACGTCTGCCAGACTGGGTCTTGTAACTATTCTAGAGTCCAGGTTAAAACCAAATGGTGATTGAGCCATTAGAGGTACTGGCTCCTCAACTCTGGAACAGCCTTCCACACATAATCTATTGGTTTATTATTTCATTCATTTAGAATTTTTATCTTTAATGTGTGCATGTATATGAATAAATGTATGTATGTACTGTATGTATCCCTGCCATAAGTATACTTCATTCATTATTTCCCTCTTGTAATTGTCCCTTATGTTGCTTATGTTTTTAATCTTCTTACCTTGGAAAGCACTTTGTGCCTAAAGCACTCTATAAATACAATTATTGTTGTTATGATTATTATCATCATCATTAATAATATTAATATTACTTCAAAAAGCTAGATAATCCCTGACTTAGGAGTCTCGTATAAAGAGGCTAGTCTCTTTGAATCCAATGAGATTTCAGTCAGATTTCATTTCAGTTCAGGAGGTTATGATGGTCACAACAGATTGAATGAGATAAGTTTCAGAAAAGCGAATTACGAGCGATGACAGAAAAAAGACAGAAGACATGGAAAAAGAGAGAAAAAAGTAAAAGCTAAACACTTTGAGTGGACTGTTTTGTTCCCCCACAGGCTCTCCATCCATCATCAGCTTTGCGGTCACAAGGACCGATACAGGAAATATTTCCTGCCCAAAGCAACTCCCTACAACACTTCACCTCTGTCTAAAAGAAAACTCTCAGCTTAGTTTCTGTCTCAACCAACTCCAGTGTTTGCCCCTCCAATAACTTTGCTCATGATGAATTTGCACGTCTTTACACTCCTACTCTACTTCACTGCATCTTTAACTTCAACTTTAGTAGGTTAGTACTGGTAACTGGTTCGTAGGCCTATCATGAACACCACTGCACAAATCTGTCCAATACTTTAGTGTCAAAGTTGGAGACGCGCCTTCAAAGGTTATTAGCAAGCATGTAAGGAGCCTAGCTAATATATGTTATCGTTAGAATACAGCTGGGTTGTCGAGGTTAGCACGCTCTACATAACTGTAAGTCAATATCAACTGCACGCACCCACGCATCATTGTTTACATTATTCATGTGGGTGTTACATTCTGGGATCAAACAGAGAACAATACTTACATGTTATAAGTTTTAACCTCTGTAAAGGGATTAAAAAAGTATGTTCACATGCTTGGGTCTCCCTGGATTCAGGCCTAAAAGCTAGTGACAGGGGCTTTGATGTACATTGCTTCCTACAATAGAAGGGCCCAAACCAACATACTGGAGCGCTCAGTGAATGTGTGTGTGCAAATGATACAGCGAAAGCCTTCTATTCTTACCTCTACCATCAGAGAGATGGTTGTACCAGAGGAGAGCTGTCCCAGCAGAAGGTTTCATTCTCAGGTTCCCTCTGCCACATGTCTCCTGGGTGTCTGTCAAATCAACTCCATCCTGAATCAGTGCCTAGGACACACAAAACTGTAAACAGCCTGTGTCGGAACTTTTATTTTGGCACTTTGTGTTCATTTAGGTGTCAGATTCCTTGTCTTGGGTCAACACTGTCTGCGTCTTATCAGCAGCATTCAGCTTATGTACCGTTATCATCATCAATTCACAGTGGCAAAAAGAGAAAAGAGGCTTTGCTGGGTTATGACTGCGGGTTGTGAAAGCACTCTCACCTGCTCTTCATAGGTACGGTTGTCTGCCACAGGAAAGGTGGTCTCACCACCTTCCTCTACAGAGCTGAGGTAGAATAACATGGTGAGATACCTGGGATAAAACAAGAAAGGAAGCGACAAACACAGACAATTGTGAAAAAAATGTCTCCCCATACCCAAAAGAAACATTTTGTTTTATGCACCAGCACTTTGAATAACCGTCTTAAAGCAATAACAGTAGTTTGGCAATAAAATTTTGAAAGCAATCACTGAGGCAAACAGGTGAGAAAACAAGAAAGAAATTGGTGCTGATGACTGATCATGAAACTCACAATAGGAATGTTGTGGTGTGATTATAAACTGAAACAATTATCCAAGTGAGAGTGCTCAAAAGAAAAACTAATCTGGAGATAATTGACCTTTCGCTAAGCCACGCCCTGAATACACTGGCTAATCACAGCGCAGTATAGGACTCGCTCTAACTGAGGTCCGACACTTTCATGGCTGTGCTCCGTTGACTCATATGCAAAAGTCGTTTTCTAGTGTTTTTTTGCTGTATTTTTCCAAAATGTGGTCAAACGCTGTTCCTGGGGCACTTGTAATAATTACAACTGCTACCCAGAGAGGTTGAAAGGAGAAATACGATTTATTCCCTTTCCAAAACCTAAAAAAACCCTGAAAAATGCAGGCTGTGGATTGTTCCTAATGTAATGTTAGTTAGCTAATGATTTTAATAGTGAACAGAGACCTACCCAGCTGTACAGGAACAGTGTTGATCCTTAGTAGTATTGTTGTCTTCTTTCTCAATAGTCAGGTAATACGGTGGTTGACATTTACACTGTGAATGGTAGGCTTTAGCTTCTGTCTTTATTTATTTATTTATTTTTTTTTACATCAGTTTGACTGACTGAATACAACCTTCAAATGTATAATGCTTCTTTCTGAGATCACTTTTTCCAGAAATTAAACAATGTTTCTCCAGGGAGTGCAGTAATAGTAGCAGCGCTATGCTAAAAGTCCGACAGGTCCGAAAGTTTGTCGGACTTAGCCAACAGTAACTAAGGGGGGCTTGGCTTAGCGATTATGGTTGTCTGTGAAACAACATGACTACTAAACTGCGTTACAGTTCACCTACCTAAACTAACTTTCAAAGTATACTGACTATAAAGTAAACAGAAAATGCATATAATACATGCCTGCAAGGGACCTCTGTGAGAGCAGATGCGTTTCCTGCAAGTCGTGTGTGTGCGCAGGTGGTCTCTGAATGAGAAGGGCTGCTATCATAGTGGGCATTGCTGAAATCTCCGTGCTCATAGCGAATCACCTGAAGCGGCTCGCTCAGCTCAACCAATGAAGAAGGCAGACGCGTCAGACTGGTTACTCTGAGCAAAAGACATCAGAGAGCAAAATGCAAATATTTAATAACAGCATGACAAGCATGTATGTGTGCATGTGTGCATGTGTGTGTGTGTGTGTGTGTGTGTGTGTTTACCTGTTCCTGAGTGTTTGCAGCACATAGTGGGATCCCGGGTCTTGGTAAAGCCATGTATGTTTGCTTCTCTGTTTGAACTGAGTCCGGAGCTTCCTGCTTCGCTGTTGTTCTGGGCGCTGGGACACATCATAAACATGCCTGAAGTCGTCCAAGGTCAGTGTCCCTGCCAGGAACAAACACACGCACACAATCCTTTAGTAGACTATTTTTATTCCTTCATATAGCAGGGAGCCTGGGACATAAAAGCAGTTAAATATGACCTCACAACTATAGATATGAATGAGTGAAATTATTAAACCAGTCTTTCAGTTGTGCAGTATCAAGATTCCAGTTCAGTTATAATTTGATCTTGAATTCTTGGCTAAACAGCCTCCCATCACTTCCCTCTTTGTGCAACTGCATGCGGTTACTCTCAGCTGACTGAACGTCTGACCCCCATCAGTTACCCTGGGAGACTGCGCCCCAGCCGCAACAATAGCTCTGGGGTGCCAGTAAAGAGGTGGCCAGGCAGGGGGGAGAGAGGAGGGTTAACGAAAGAGTGTGGAGGAGGGGGTGGAATACAGGAGATCCGGGGGGAAATTAAGAAAAGGGGCAGGCAAACAATCAGTTTTTAATGAGATAGGATGAGGCACATCCGGACTGGGATGTGTACAACGCCTGGCACAATGGCATCAGGTCAAAACGGTGTCACCCCTCTTCCAGCCGTGCAACTCACAAAAAAGACTCGCACGCAATCACAGCCAACCGTCAGCCACTTACTTTTGCAGTACCAGTACACAACAACAGCGGAACCCCCACCCCCCGACACACACACACACACACACACACACACACACACACACACACACACACACACACACACACACACACACACACACACACACACACACACACAGAAGGAGAAGATAAGTCCAGCAGATGTATTTACACATTTGAATTTGAAAAGCTCATCTTGAACCACTGACTGTAAATGAGGTTAAACTTTAATTAGCCATTAAAGGTGAATAGCAGCAATGGTCTCTATGTCTGGACTGAATCTTTGCTTATTTTTCTCACTTTACTTGTGTTTCTGGATACCTTTGTTTTAAAGAGCTCAATGAAAAATGTCCTTTAAATTGAGAAAGTTGCATTTAAAATAGTGTTTAAAAGTTCATTAAGACTATTCCATTTTCACAAGTTGCAAGTTTCTCCCAGTATACTGACACACACTTGGGCAAATGTACACAAACCACTAACCTGTTGGGCAGGCTTCCAGACCAGTGAGTATATGCCGCAAGTTGTCTGGGTTCAACCAAGTTCCATCTCGAGAGCGTGAGTGACTCACAATCTGGAGAAGAGACCAGAATGTTGTTTTCTTATTTCAACAAAAAGCGTAACACGTTCTGACAGTTCATCTTATTTCTCACTACTAGGAATGGAATTTCTGTTTTCCTTCAACAGCTCTGTGGCATTATGGACACAAGATATTTCTCTCTTGTTACCTCCTGCTTCTGCAGCAGCCCATCCTGGTTTAGGTCCAACAGGCTGAAGACCTCCTCTGTGCTGAGCGAAAGTAGTGGCTGGTTTGACCCCTCTTGTCCCTGGCCAGGGGCTGTCGCCTGGCTCTCCATCAGACCCTTGAGCTGAGCCAGCTGCACCACCACGCGGCACTCCTCCTCTGACAGGAATCCAGGGATCTCTGACAGGAACAGGAAAAAGACAACAGCGTTAGGACACATTTCAGCCTTGGACATGTGTGGTTAGATGCTGCCGGTACATTTCAAAGGCACTAAATTAATATGGGGACACATTTATTTTGCTGAATTTTGAAAAGCACAATTTAACTGCCACACTAAATGGCCAAATACACAATCACAGAAATGAAAGGTCCATATTAAAATACTAGCAAACCTTTAGTCTATCCAAAATTAGCTTGAGGATACCAGGAGACAATCTATAAAGAGATCGGCTTCAAGATTCTGGGTTTGTTTACAATTGAACTTACGCGCATAATGACTGACACATTCACACGTGAAGATTATGCATGATGATTAGGCAGCACTGAAACCACTAACTGATAAAAAGCAAACTAACTGAAACCTTTTCTTTTCAATTGCAGATTCACACCAGAGGCGTAGTTGTTGATGTCTGTGCAATCACTTAAAATTCATTAAAGCATTTCTCATGTGTGAAAATTCCCACACACGACCTCCGCACACAAAAATGTCAAGCAGATCTATATTACACACCCGAGGTGGTGAGTGGGTGAGTGATTGACTTTTAAGTGGATTAGAAGATCACTGCTGACGGTTGCTGGCTTGATCTGTCAGACTAAATGGATTACTCTAGATTGCCGAACAAAACCCTTACAGTGTGAAGGGCCAATTGTGAGATAGTTTGATCAATGTATGCTAATATTAGTGTGATTAGGACATGTGGGCACTAACAAGCTAGACAAATCCCAAATCAAACTTTTTATCATGGTACATTAGGAAAACACTCTCTTGTTGAAACAGGGACTCATAACAGGCAAATCTATCTTGATATCATTTTAGAATTAAATGCGGAAAACCACTTAACTTAACAGTGTATAACTTCATGCTAACCAATTATAGCTTTCTTGCATGTTTTAGTAGGTGTTTAAGCACTGGAACTCTTCAGTAACAGTTATACGTGTGCACATAAATGAGTACAAGCTATTCCCCTACATCACTCCCCAGTGAGCCATTTGTGGTATAGCCTATCCCACGGGCAGGTTTAATGAGTGACAACACTGGACTTCTCCCAGAGGAGGGTGGAAACTGTCAGCTTCTGGGAGTCAGTAATTGCTAACATTAATTTGTGCAAAGCAGGAAAATAATCATTTACACCTACTATACTTATTAGTAATGTTGTTCCAAGCTACCCCACATTAAAACAGTCTATTTTCTCCATTTTGTCCTGGGTTTCCTAGAAAAATTAGTTACACCAACAAAAAGTCATATTTCATGCATTTTATTAGATACATTTACTGAAGTTATTCAAGTGTAAAAGGGACAAATTACTGTTTCATGGTTCCTTCCTGTTCTGTCCCAGCAACCCATCTTTGTCTGTCAGTCATTTCCCCTCTTAATAAAAGGCTTCCGGCAGGTTGGCTGCCTGTACAGTAGAGACCTTGTTTGTCACCCGTGTCTTTTACACTGTACCCACTTGGTTAGTCCCTTTTGTCCAGCCAAGCCTCATTAATCTGGATAACTGATATGAATGAAGGGGAGGGGGGCTTCCTCTTCTCCCTCCCGCCACTCTCTCTTTCTCCCCTGTTCAGACAAGCAGGAAGTGACCTGCTTGTCTGAACAGGAATCAGGACACGGCTACACAGCAGGACGACACCAATTCTTTTTGTGTCCACACACACAAAACGCACAAGTAATGTGCACAGGAGCAGCTACTACTGTCTTGTTTTGCACACCTAAAGAAAAAAAAAAAAATAGTAGGAGGGGTGGATTAAAAAAGAAGCGTAAATAGCAGAGAGGTCAGGGCGGGACAAATGCTGGTGAAGGAGTTTCTCTACATGAGGGCCAGTCTCTTTTTCAATCAAGCTCTGGGGAGGGAAATGGCAGAAAGCCAAAAGTATCCAAATGCCAAATAATCCACCTTACTAATCTTGAGCTCTGTCAAACATACTTAAATCTGCTCATAAACACATAAGTGGATTCACATCTCTTAATAACACTTTAATGTGAGCCCCCAAGCCTTCTCCCTACTGTTCTCTACACCTCCCCTTACCCCTTCCTATGCAAATGTAATCACCGCCCACTATAAATAAACCTATCCTGCCATGCTCTCCTACACTGTCACACACGGGGTCTTCATTCGCTCAAGAGACACACTTCAGGATTGCTCCTCCTTTCCAACTTCTGTCCCAGGATGTCTGCAGTGCGCTGCCCACATTTTACCTCCAGAAAGTCCTCCCATTCAGCCTCCCTACTACTTCTCCTTCTGCTTGCTGGGCCTTACAGCACAATAGCTCTTGGTCCTGGTAGAGGAAGGGCAGGGCTGGAGGGACAAGCGAGGGCTGAAGGTAGGGTTAGATCTGGAGTAAAGGACAAAGGCGGGGACAGGGCAAGTATTGAGGGCAACATTGAAACTGGATTTGGAGATCCTCCTGTTTCTAGACTAGGAGCTGCAGCCGATGATGATGATGATGAAGTGTGGGGGGACCCTGGCACTCCCACTGGCTTCCGGTCCACTTTTTCTATAGGTGAAAGCGGACTGTGGGAGCCCCGCAGTTCCTCTCGCTGTGTCCCTATCCCATCAGGCATGGCCTTGTGCCAAAACATCGGTTATGACACCATGAGGATGCCCAACCTGCTGGGTCACGAGTCTCCAGCAGAGGCTGTACAACAGAGTGCCAGCTGGTTGCCCCTACTTGCAAGAGAGTGCCACCCTGATGCCCGCATCTTCCTCTGCTCCCTCTTTGCACCCATCTGCCTCGACAGGTAAGTTTCCACAAAAAAGCTTTTTTCTATTAACATATATAGTCAACCTTTTCAAGCCACAATTTCTTTGTAGGAACTGTCATTCACAGGGAAGCTGCTCACAAGTTTTTGTTTGCACTTGATATTGTAGTGTGTCGTAGCCAGGGTCCCAGTTTTAAATCACCCTTACATACGGCTGAGAACGACCAATAATGGCTTATTTTAGTAACAGTGCAGAAATAACTGTGATTTTAGATTAATGACAAAAGTTACACAACAGCAGGGTGATCAAGGGTTAACACCTTTTTGAAAGCTATGCAAATTGAGCTGGTCTGGGTTTCACACAGAAACCAAGCCATCAAAGCACTATAATCTTTTTTTGGTCACATTAGCACCCCTCAGATTAGAAACAGAAAAACAAGCAATCAAATGTTATCTTATCCAGTCTTGTTAGTTTCCCACTACTACACTACTGATTCAAACCCTGTCATCTATTTAATGCCGCTTATGTTCCCTCTCCATCCCCTCTTTAACAGGTTTATATCACCCTGCAGGAGTTTGTGCGAATCTGTACGGGACAGTTGTGCACCAATCATGAGCTGTTATGGCTACCCTTGGCCAGAAATCCTGCGCTGTGACCAGTATCCTGCAGACCATCTCATGTGTATCTCCTCAATCACCAACAGCACTGTTCACAGAGGGGGGCGTAGAGGTAAGAAAGACAACATAGACACATAGGTTTGAGGTGATTGCATTAAACAAAAGATTAAATTAGTGGTTTGGCATTTTCAGTGCCCCAGGCAAGCTGCAGAGATTGTGAGCTGGAGGATGCCTCTTCTTCAAAAGATATACTGGAGACCTTTTGTAGGAGTGATTTTGGTGAGTATGATTATTCTTCCACCTCTTATCTCCTGTCTGGTCCTATCCTTGATTATATGTTTTTGATTAATTATGGAAAATGAACAGAGAAGAGCACACTGCTCCTTAAGTTGATGGCAATCATGTCTTTTGTTTATCTGCTTTCTCCCCAGTTGTGAAACTGCGTCTAACTCGGCTCAAGCATAGCCCAGTGAGTCTGTCTCAGTTCTCTCTCGCTGACAAACTAGACATTCTGAAGCACGGACCCCTGTTGGGTGGGCAGATCCGTTCCCGCATCGAACTGTGGCTGGAGAGGGATGCCACCTGCGTAAGGAACATGACGCGGCAGCATCCACGAGGCGGGACCTTCCTAGTGACAGGCACAGTGCAGGGGGAGCGCCTGGTGGTCAACAAGGCTTATGCCTGGCAGAGACTGGACAAGAACCTGATGGCGGCAGCACGCAAATGGAAACACCACAGATGCAGGAGCTAGGATTACGTTAGGAAATCCAAAAGAACTGAGATGTGAAACAAACATTAAACAGCTATGCATAGGGAAAGAATAGACATAGCATTTAGAATTTGACTAAATACCTACAACTGTAAATTATGCTTGGTGTAGTCTCTTTAAATCATGTCCAAACTTCTGTGGTCATGGAAGAAATAATATGCAGTCAGCTAGTCACAAAGGAGTTCATAAAAGAACCAACACTGTCTCTCAGGCAGTGGAGGTCAAATTAATAAAAAGAAGTATAATAGACAATGTACATATATGTGAATTTTAAGTAAATATTTCTGGTCTATATTTTGTATGGCTTTGAGAAAAAAATTAAATGTTGTGTTCTAAATCCCGATCGAATGCCATTTATTCACACATAGCAGATCACACCCAAAGACCACAGAGCACTTACCAAACAGCAGAGGTTTCAGGCTGATTGTCTTCATCTGGTGCGTTCTGTCTGGCGAGAGGGACACCTGCTGAACATGACCCACCTGCAGATGGAGAAGACACATTATCAACACAATCACAACATGAGGGGTTTTCAAATGCAAGGAAACATTGCTATAGCAGCTGTTAGTCACGTTCAGTTCTGATGAATTTAACATGGTTCAGGTTGGGGCTGCACTTATTGTATTACAGTATTTTGTTTTTCCATTAGAGAGTTAAAATGGCAAGCTTCATCGTCCTGCAAGTATGCCTGTTTTCTTACCCGTATCCCCTCAATGCGAGGAAGACTGAAACTCTGACTGTAGTCCTCCACATGCAGCTCTCTTGAAGCTGGGTCAGGATGGGGCAGAGGGGTCCCACTCTCGCTGACTGATGCGGAGGAGGCCTCGTCTCCGCTGACAAGATCCCCGGGGCCGTTGTTGTAGTGCACGTAGAGCAGCAGGCCGATCACATTCAGGATATATACATGGAAGAAGACCATAACCACAACGAAATATGCGCGAGAGCAGATACTACTTCTCTGGACTTGCAGTCGAGTGGAGCGCAGAGGCGGATTGCGGGGCGATGGTAATGGTTTATCCCCGTCGTCGTATTCATCCTGCTTCATTAAATCTTCCAAAGAGTCTTCCATATTCGCACCAGGCGATCGCAAAACAACTGCAATGGAGAGCTAGATATATCTATTTACTTAGTAACGTTACTGTCAATGTCTTTTCACTTTTTACGTCTGCCTGATAACGTTGGCAAACCTAGCTAACGTTAGCTACAGGGCAATCCTCACAGCAAACCTCTGGCTGTTTCGATATAAAAAATCGACGCTGTTGTCACCGCTGCTTTTACCCAAAGAAACGGGGCAGCCCCGTGCGAAAAAGCAGGTAAGCAGGCAGTCGTGTACTTTGATAAATAAATGTGTCATCATTACCTCAGGTCCCTTAATCCAGTGTTTGCTAACTGGCTGTTGTGCTGCCCCTGACAACCTGCCTAAAAACAAGACAAGCAAGCTAACAAGCTGCAGCGGAGCCGCCGGTTCAGGTCCCACAGGAAACCGTTAGCGACCTCTAGCGGTCAATGCCAGAGCAAAACAAATACTCACACCCTTTACTGAAACTAAAAGCACCAGTTCAGCAATGTAAATATACTCCACTACAAAGAAAAGTGCTGCATTAAACATTTTACTTTAGTAAAAGTGCAGAGGTAGCTAAGCTAGATTGTTTTTTTTTTTTTACATTTTCCTTCATACTTGAAATACACTAGTCATCTTTTGATACAAGAAACATATATAGATGCACTAATTGATCAAACCATTGATTAAATGCAAAAAATAAATGCAAGAAGTCAGAGTGTTACAAGTCAGAGTGTTACACTTTTAACACAAAAAAATAAGTCCTATTAACCCAATGTGTCTCAAATTAAAGCCTACTTCAAAGTAATCACGTTACTGCTGTATTATCTAATAATGTTACTTAAGAGTTGTTGTTTTTTTGTTAATATGTTTCAAATTCTTTTAGATGTCTGCTAAGTTCTCTGTTCTAATTTCATAAAATTGCTTCTTACAAGTGAACTAATCATTCTCTTTGGTTTTGATGGGTCTTATACAATCAAACCACTTTAAATTTAACCACTTAAGCCACTTAAAATTGACAATGAAAGGAACTTTGCTTTTGCAGACAGATATAACATAATATTCACACTTCCTGTCAAACACATATGAAACAGACATTGTTTAATACAAAGAATGTATGTTAATTGATGATTTATGGTTATACTAGAATAAACAGTTTAACATTTAAATTTAGTGAAATTTGATCATTTTCTAACAGAAAAGTATGTCAACACAGAAAAACAAGCTGCTTTGGGTCATGTGGCTCTGGGCCAACTGTCACACAGTGTTGGCCCCAGTGTTGCAGTCATAATAAAACCTTGTATGCTAGCGAGCCACACCTTTATTAGCATAGGTTATTCATGTTAATTTTTAACCAATACCCCAGAGATAAAATGTATGTAAGTAAAATTTGTAGACAGCAGAAGAAAAATACTCTAGATCTAAAACGAAAACTTCTGCTTAGGTGAAATTATCAAGGTCCTTTTCCACAGGCAGAGAGAAAATCTTTCTGAGTTTGTGCAGATTAAGTGTCATAGCTTTGTCTAGGTTTTTTGTGATTGAAGGAATTGAGCGTGTTAAAGTTGCCCCCTGTTACAATTGCCCCGGTCTCAGTAGCCTAGCTGTCAAAAATGTAGTGGAGTAAGCTAACATTACAATATTTTCCAAGAAAATCGTACCAGTGCCATCCCAAACCGCAAAGACATTTTTAACTATCCATCAAAACATTTTTGTGATTCATTTATTTTTTCATTCATTCATCGTTGTATCAATTCATTTAATACAGTACTCCAATGATTTAGCGCTTCCCTAAAGTTGGGGGAATTACAAGAGACAGAGCAGGAGAAGCGGGGATATCTTGATTTTAATGGGTCAAGCTCCAAAAACACTGGATTCTAAAATCTCTAAAATGCAACTCGATAGTGTCTTTCATTAGACTGCCCCTGCCTCCTAAATGTCCTCTCCTTTCCAACCCTACACTGCCAGTTTGTAACACAAGCCCTCAATTAAAAATGTTAAACCTGGAGGCTGGAGCCCAAACTGAGATAATCCACATGATGACATCTTCAGAGTAGTTTTTTCCAGACATTGGAAAGCTCCCTTTAAAGCCACAGAAGATGTTGTTTTACAGGCCGAGTAGACCTAGTGTCCGTAAATTGAATACTTTTGATCTCAAAACAATCCGAATTCTTAAAGACTATCACGACTTATTTGAGAACATGGTCTAACCTAGCGTTTAACAGAATCTATCATTCTCAACCAAATTGAACATCTGTTGGCTGTTATATTTCACAGCAACGCCTATTTCATTATTGGAGGCTAGGTGTCTTGCCTTTATTGGCTCTTTCTACGGGGGGGTATAGATGGACCTGTCCCTGCAGGATTTGCTCCAGTAAAGACATTTGGCCTCTGAATGAAAACACGCTGCTGTTGTTTGAGTTAACCACACGGTGGCGATGAAGACCAGCAGGCTGACTGCCTCATCTACACTGCGTTTGCTGTGTCATCTGTGATTTTCTACGTAACAGTTTGGGATCCAGGTAATCTCCGGAAACGAAAAAAAGGGAATGAGTAGCCCAGTAGTTGAGTTTTATTCACTTTTATTTTATTCCAGAACATAGATTAGGCCTAAAGCACGTCAAACATCTTGGCATCGGGTCTCCACAGTAGTCATCCAGGTAGTAGCCATTTTATATGAAAAGGAGCATGTGCATCTACGTGGACTGTTTAGCACTGTAATTATACTTTAGCCAGTAAGTAAGTTAGGTATTTGTCTCGTGTGTGCATCAGTATGTTTAAACCTCACAACTTTGAAAATTGTATGCTATTTCAGCGGGGCAAGCGAAACTTTCCGAAATTATCCTTGCACTATATTCTCACTAGTGTTGATGCCATCTAGTCTGCGCCGTGGTGGATCATAGCCTACTGTTGAATTTCCATAATTTTCAGTCCATGTATTATTCACAAGGAAACTCTGGGCCTATGGGAATGGGGCTTGCATGATGAAGGCTAATTTCCCCGGCAGCACTGCCCCCTAATCTATCGGACCCCCCCTCTACATAGAGAGAAAGGGAAGAGAGGGTTGGGGGTGGAGGTTAGAGAGTCTGATCCACACACACACACACACACACACACACACACACACACACACACACACACACACACACATTCACTGTCTCTCTCTCTCTCTCACACACACACACATGCACTCACACCCCCCTTGTGGTGTTTTCCGGGATCACGCCACTGCTTCCACTTGGGATCCACGCAGCAGCGATATGGCTGATCATCACCGGACGGGACGGTGCTGTTCATAAGCGAAAGTCAGGGCAAATAATGCATTACTACAGGTCCACAATGCACTCACTCAGGCAACGGGACACTGCGACACCCCGTGTAACACAGGTGTAAGATTACCCGACGGGTTCACGGCAATCCGGTTGTGTTTTTACAGCAAAGTAGTTGGAAGAACTTGTCGCAGTGGATTCACCCCCAGCGTGCCGCCTGGATTACCATACACAAGTGGAACAATAGTCTGCAGCAGAAGCACTAGCAGGTCAGTGGCAGCAGTATTTTGGTTTGTTTATGTTCGGTTCCACGTTTCTTTTTTTCTCGGTCGTGTATTGACGATGCACACCGGGAGGACAAGCGACGATAGCCACGGTTGTCCTCTCACTTGACATTGCAGGTGGAGTTAATTTTCCGAGTTTTAGGTGATTTTGACTGGGTTATAACATTGTGTAAACGTGCGCCTGTGTGGAACTAATGTGGATACAGGTAGTCTTCAAATATCGCTGTAAAAATCCAAATCGCAGCAGGAAAATTAAAGTAACACCATAGCAGATAAAAAGTGATACCATAGTCCGAGTCAGATTTAAGTCCCTTGAGCAATTTATTATACACATTACAATGGTTTCAGGGTCCTAACCCATGTAAATCCATAATCGTAACATAGGGACACACTCAGAGGTGATCACTGTCCTATTTCCGTGGAGTTTCTGAGCCAGCATGGTGGATGTGTAACTTTCCTTTGCCCTGCCTGACTCTCCTCCTCCCGGATACTTGCGTCAGGAAAACAGGGGGCGAGAGGAACTGACCGAAAACGCAAAAGGCCTGGGAAGGTAGAGGGATCACTGCCAGCCAGGCCCGAAACGAACCGCCGAGTAATTTGCTTTGAGACACGTGATCATTTATCGCACGGCTGAAATTGCTGCCCACTTAATGTGATCTCTGCCCGCTGCCAGGTCTGGTCCCACGGGATAATGTCAGGACCATCGCTCGTCCGCAGATCCCGCAGCAACCTCGTGGATGTTCGCTGATAGCCTACCTACTAACGCCAACACAGGTTGAACAAGTATCGCCCGAACACGTATTTCTCAGCAGCATCTAGCCTATTATTATGAACGCGAAATGATTTGTCCATCTCAGTGTGGGATGTCCAGATTGAAAGTCACGCACACCCCCGCCAACGCCGTTGCGTTGCAACCTCACTGATAATCCCAGTTCCATAATAACCCCGTCTTATTACTTTATCTTATTTTAGGCCTATAACTGTCTAATTACCATAATGACACTTTGACTACAGTTTTGATAATGGCCTCGTTATATATTAGACAGACATTAAAAACATCACACAGAATTTCACGACTTTTGTAGGCTCTTTATATTTTTTGGTTTTGCCCAGTGGCTCTCAATGCCTGGTCTTATTTTCTCACAGTTGAATGTCCTGAAAAAACAATTACTATGAAGTTGCACAGGATACACCTGTACTATGTACACCACTATGTGGGGGAAATGGTCTCACTGACATTAATATTCTCTTTTACACTACTGTCCTGGCCAGCAATAATAATAATAATGTTTTGAGTAATGACGTTTTGGCTGGCCAGTTATTCAATGTTATCTTGTACCAACCTTCAGTGGAAACACATCATTATGATACTATTGTTCTACAAAATTCTGTCTTCCAAATGAACAATTCAACGATTATTGCACATGTATGCATTTACATGTGTGAAATGTGTTGATGTAATTATTAACAGTGGAACAGGGGTTATTACACTGAACTGCAATTTGATGATTTTATATAGCCTATCCGTGAAGATTCTCAGTCGTCCAGGTCATAGTTATCCATGGTGAGGTGAAATGGCAACTGGACTTGTTTGAAGATACTCGAAGATGTTTTGCCTCTCATCCAAGAAGTTTACGCCTTTGAGTGCCTTGCCCATGATTTCCACCCACCGTGGATGATTTTTAGTATGTATGTTTGCATACATGATATCGATATTGGAAAAAGTTATTGGAATCTTTGTGTGACACCCTTTGAGCGAGATATCCCCAAAATCACAGAGCCAGACACTCTATTTTCCTTCCTCCTCTCGAGGCTGAAAAATGGCACTTCAGATCTTTGGCCTTGTCTTTTTGCAGTCTTGTGCTACTCTTATTCATTCATTTTCTTTCCATAATTCCTTCTCCTCATCTAACTCCGGAGATGTGGGTGAAGCGTCAGAAGAGATGCGTGTGTTGGATTCTGTAGCTGGGCAGATTTATGCATTACTCATGCCTCCTCAGGCCGCTATGCCAAGCCATGTTCGGAGCGCCGATGAGTGCCCATTCCACTCTGCCTCATTGTATGTGAGTGCATGCATGCGTGTGATTCATGTGCCACTGAATTACAGAAGAATGCGTGTTTGTTTGTTATTTGAAAAGCTAAGATCGAGAGGTACAGGAGGTAAGACAATATCTGGCTGAAACAAAATCTTGGATGGCTCTTTGCCTTATAAGCTGTTGAAATCCTACCTTCTGTTCTAATTAAAAAACATCTGTGTGTTTGTACATGTATATGCGTGACAAACCTGCATCTAACTAGTTTTTGTGTATACTGCACCTCAGGTCCTTGGGTCCATTCATTCTTTTGCCTCCTAAAGAGGCATAATTGGCAGAGGAATCCCAGAGCAAGGCTGGCAAGGATTGCATGCAGCAGCACTGTGAGGCATCCCGAGCTCTAGAGGGCTGGAAGTTTTAATAGCTGACATGAGCATGTGAGTGTGTGCGCGCTGCGTGTGTGTGTGTGTGTGTGTGTGTGTGTGTGTATGGGCATGAGTACAGAAAAAGGAGACATAGAGATGTGAATTGTGAATTCTCACTTTTTCGCCTCTCTCTGTCGCCGTTCTTCTTATTTGTACCTCAGAGACAGAAACTGCGGTTCCAGGACGGGCCTGTAACCTAGCAACCAAAATGGTGTGTGTCTTGAATAAATCAGACCATGTTCCTCCACTGTCCTTTCTCATGGCGTGTGTCAGTTCACCTCACCTCCAATGCTACCACATCCACGAAACCACCCACACACGCATGTGGAAACACATGTGCACGTGCTGTTAACAGACACCCACAAATAACTTAGAGCAAAGTTGGAGAAGGTTTTATTTCTTACTCCTTTTGTATCAGTTACCCTGTTGACCTTTGCTCTTTTGTGTTTGCTCTGTTGCACAGCCAATGTTATACTCCTTGTGAGCTCTTCAACAGTGTACTGCATCAATTTCAAATGCAACCAGATCAGCAGAAGTGCTTGCAGTGTCTTTGAAGGAGTGATATCATCTGGAGTGCGTCCCTCCGTTTAGTGGGAGTTATGCATCAGAGCCGTCCGTGGTTTGCTGGGTGTTTGGTGAGTTTGGCCTGCACATGCTGAAGCCTGGAGCCACATGGCTCGTCCCACTTGCTGTTGCGCCTCTGCCAAGCCCTTCACACTGCCACGTCCATCTGCACCAGACAAGACTCAACATCCAATGCACATTCATAACACTTCATTGTTCCAGAAACTTTTTTTTTTACAATACACTTACGCACAAGAAAATGTCTTACATTGTCCTTAATGGTAAAAGTATCTTCCTGAATGCAGACTAGCCCTTTTACTTACACAAAGCTAATATTGTAGCATTACAGCAATAATTTAAACATACAGAAATGTTAATATAGCATCAAAACAGGGAGACAAAGCCATTAATAACCACGTTCATGCAGTTGGCAGGCACAATTGTTTAGATTTGTGCATAAATATATACATTAACATATAAATGAGAAGATATAATCAATGCACAATGATGGTAAAAGTTGGTGGGTAGATTCAATATTTCATAAAAATAGTATTTAAAAGCAGATGGGAAACATTTACAAACTAAGTAGAAAAAAGTTATTAGTTACATAAAATGAATGTTGTTAACTTATTTGTGTAGTTGTTTACAAGTCAGACTACACCTTATTTCAGCGTATTATAAATACAATTATATATAATATATGCCCCATGACCCTGCACGCAGGATAAGCGGTTGACGATGGATGGATGGATGGATATAATATATGTATATAATATACAGTGGTACCCTGAAGTGTTTCCCTCTATAAGCCTCTTGGTTATGAGATCCCCACTGCATTAGCTAAGATGACGACTGTGAAATTAGTCATTATTGTGCATCGCACATACAGATATGCCTGGGTGTGAGCATGGAAGTGTGTGTCGATGATAACACCCGAATGTGTTTATCTGGGTAATAAGCAGTGATTTATATAATCGGCTGTTCCAACATAATGCGAGTCATTTATTCTTGAAGATTCGTGGATGACGGCTTCAAGGTTGCGTGAGGAGAACCCGAACTCCTCGTCTGAGCAGGCTTCTTCTCTAGTGAAGTCTGGGAAAACATGCAAATGAGGGGGGGAGGGAGATTCGTTCCATACTGATAATCCGTGGGTGACGAATGTTATGAAATGAATGTGAGTTGCTCCTCTTTCGCTCCTTTGTTCCCTTTCGAAACTTTTTTTCTTGGTCTTGAAAAAAACGCCTCTGGATGAGGTGCGAACCACATCCAACTGGGCTTGTGTAAATTGGCAATGAGGCAATGTTGTTAGCAGAGGATACTCGCCTAAGTGCATCTTCTGGTGAAAAAAAAGCCAGTTGTCCTGAGTGAGGATCACTGAGTTTGAATTCCCTCAGAGCAGTGGCTGTCTCTAATAGGCCTGAAAGCCTGAAAGGATGAATGGCTTTTGTTGAAGCCTCCAAGGTTGGACACAAAGAGAAAGGCAGTGGCTGCCGTGTATGTGTGTGTGTGTTTGTGTGCATGTCAGCTCCAGCTCTCGAGCTCTTCTGGGTTAGAAGTAGCAAAAAGCGGAAGGGGGACAGAAATAATCTGCTATAGCTGCCTCTACCTCCAGGCCAGTAAAGCAGAGTGTAGAGGAACACGGCGTGCAAAGTGACTTCAGCACACAGAAATACACACATGCAAAGACACATTTACTGTACATACACATATAAACTAGATTCTAAATGCCTGCTGAGGGGCACTCAGAACAATATAGGATTTTGAAAGCTCACTGATGTTAAGAGGTATACACACGCAAATTCACAATACACATAGGCGGCTCACCGGTGAATATGGAGAGCACTTTGCTGGAAACACAATATGCGCGCACCCCTTTATTTCAAGGATGTGATGCTTCTCTCTCCTGTAACCACATGAAGTTTATACAGTGTTTGAAACCAGCTTTCCATTAGAGTTGTCTGGTTGTTGTCACATGGACTCTAGCTTAGGTTGGACTACTAGAGAATCACCCATAGATGGTGTGTATATGTGTCTGAATATGAAGAACTTTATTTTGGTGTCATATGATACTTTTGTCTGCCATTTTTGCATTGGAATACTGTAGATGACAGACATGTATGTCAATCACAACTCATTGGGGAGAGCTGCTCTTGTCAGAAACCTCTAGGGAGCTGCATAGTCAGCCATTTACACGTTTTTGGTTTTTTTGGGTCCATTTTTTGTTTGTTCCTCTCTTTCTTTCTCTCTCTCTTTCTGTCTGTCTCTCTGGGTCTGCTCTCTCACTTTGTGTTTTCATTCTGCAATGTTTGCACTTGGGATACATAACAATGAGACCGCACGCTGTGCGAGCAAACACAATCATCGGGAGCCCAAAGAACTGTAGAAAATGCGCAGAGGCTGCACTGCAGTCGTTTTACTGTACAAAGAAGATTAACAGGGCAGTGTGGATCTAGCTGTTGGTGGTTATAATGAGAACAAAGGCCATGATTATGATGACGGGGATGATAATGTTGGTGGTCGTCTCTCTCCCTCAGGCCTGTGGGCCCCGGTGGTGCGGCTGAGAAGATGGACAGGATGAAGATAATCAAGCGGAGGCTGTCTATGTCTCTACGCAGCGCTCGGCCCGTCGATGACTCCCTGTCCGAACTGGCAGAACAGATGGCCTTGGACGAGCCATCTGCAGCCAGGGACAATGGTGAGATGCATCAACAAGAGCACTCACACACAGGTATACACAAGCACCTTAGCAGATGTTATGACACAGGCTTACAATATGCATTTGGGGACCTATTTCAAACTTTGCAGCTCAAACACAAACTTAAAAAATATTTCTTGTGTGTAATACTTCTTACATCTTATACTGTGTATCTATATACTGCATGTAAATACAGTATCTCAGTGCATAACAGCAGAAATAGAAGGTGAAGGTAGGACTGGACCATATGGACAAAAATCTTATCACGATAAAAAGTTTCATATCTTTCAATATCGATAATTATCACGATAATCAAATTGTTATTTCTTTCGAGTTTAAAGGCTGATTTTTACTCCTGAGTGAAAGTTGAAGAAACCTGACGGTTTAAACTGTTCTTTATTATGATTACAAATGGTGAATCACTTCACAAATCTGAGGTTGAACATTCAAAACAATTATGATAAAATCTTTGTCAACAAATATGCGAGTAAAATTAAGTCAAAGCTTTTTCCAGTCCTTTTCTCAACAAAATAAACATCTTAATAAAAAAATTAAGTCCTAATTCATTCATGAATCAAGTGAATGAAATTATTATTGAATATTCATTGAACATTTGTTCTATTTATAATTATTGTTTTATTGTCCAGCCTTAGGTGAAAGTTTTTAAAAAAGGTAGCAAGGCAGCGTGTGTCGTCATTATAATGAAGAGTAATCAGAGTCACCTCCATAACCCTCTTGGGAGTCACACAGTGATTAGTTTAACTCCAACATCTGTTATGGCTAGAGTCTTACGACACAGGAGCAGGTGAACCACGCCATTAAAGAGCAGTTTCTCATGTGTGCTCCCACAGTTGAAGACCTTACGTCTTCATTTGGAGCCTTTTCAGCACATGAAGAAGCATTAACCAATGTAGTGGTTTGCAAATGATGGTGTAGGCGGAGAGAGTCAAAATAGAGGTCATAACTGATCATTTAAGGAGCTGCATGAAGGTTATGCAAAATGATGGCAGCAGATATTGCACTGTCCTTCACTCTTCTATGTCTTGCATTTATACTGAACTACTCATGAAATAATGTATTTGTTAATGCAAGTATCTCATGAGCAGTATGTGTATCAAACATGTTTACTACTACCCATTAAGGCATACAGACATGCAAACACAAAGCTGACACACACATACACATGCACATACACACGCACACGCACACAGTTTCACCTTAGCCATCTTAACCTTCATCATCTACACCCCATCATCAGCTTTGTCACCATCACTTCGCTGTTCACTCTACTTCACTAGTTAGTCATCAGGACTGAAAGGAGTAGTATGCTGAAAACTACACAGGTCTGTGTGTCCACAAAGCTTCATTATGAATTCAGATACATTAATTTCGGTTCTTTACATGAGCAAAAGAGAAAGTCTTAACACGAAAACACAAAAAGCAACGTCATTCTCTGAAACTCTGGGTGCCATCTGCTGGGCATCTTCCAGGATTGCAGGTTCCTCTTTGGAAAAATCTGACGTGTGTGTGTGTGTGTGTGTGTTTGTTTGCATCCTATTCTGGCTCCAGACAGAAACCAGGTCAGAACAGAGTGAGGGAGGTTGCCTCTGTTTCAGCATGTGCTTTTGTCTCCGAGACAAAAGAAAGTGAAAAGACAAACAGAAAGTGAGAAAACATGAAAAGTCTTGGTGTACAAATATAGCTGTGCTGTGTTCTAGGCTAAAGATGTTGGCTGGCTTTGCAGATTGGATACAAAGAGGGATAATGTTTGTGTTAGTTGTTGTTGTTATTCCTATTCTCATGGGCTGCAACATCCATACCTCATTTCACTCCCTGCCATCTCTACCCTCGTCCTCCTGTTTTCTCACCCCTCTCTTTAGTCTATAATAGCTTGAGCTATGTCAGTTTATTTCCAAAGAGGAAGAGAGAGCTGGATGGAGGAATTGATGAGGATAAGAAAGGACCATTAAATTTTAACCACTGCTCTACATCTTGTACTTTACTGTCTCTTGTTGCCCTTTTCCCTTGCTTTATCACCCTCCCGACCCTCACATCTCTACACATCTTAGTCAGACTGTGGTTTAAAAAAATAAAACACTGCTCACATTTTTCAAAGCGCTAATTAGAAGAAAAGTCAACTCTGGCGCTGACCTCAGATCTGTTCTTCCACTGTGTTCCTGGAGGGTGAGACTGTAGAGGAAATCATGTGAGGATTTTAGAGGAACATTAAACCCTAATGCTTGGGGATCACGGTGGACTTTACAATGTGGAGGAAATTGGGGATTACTTGAAAGCTAGGAGATGTGACATGTGCAAAATGGATTCCTTAATACTAATGAATGTCAAAGAAAGGTGGTGATACATGCATGCTGACAGGGTGTCACCATTGTTGATGGGTTGGGTTAAGGTGTTTTGTTTTGAAAAGGTCAAAAAGGAACATTTGTTTATCCAGCAGCTTAAATGACCTATAGACTTTCATTTTCGTCTAACAGTTAGCTAAATATCTATTGCAGCTCTTCCATAAGTGATTTGGTTACTCCCTTACCTCTGTGGCCTGTTTCCTTTATCAGTCTATGACTCAACATATTTTCCACTTTGCATGCCTCATGTCTCATCCACTTTATAAGGCTAATACTATTACTGTGTGCCACAACTGTTTCCTCTTCTAACATGAGAACAGCAGCTGCATTCCCACTTTTATCTACATTCTCATTATCTACTACATATTGTAGTGTTCCTTCATGTGCTGCTGCCTCTCTATGTCTGGCCTCCATGTGACCTTGTGTCATCCTTTTTCCTCTTTCTCTTTTTCCTGCTCCCTCTTCAACTCTTCATACCTCTCTTTCTCCCTTATTTCCTTTATTCCTGTCTCCTGCCCTCCTCTTTCTGTTTTGTGTCAACCTGCTGTCCTACTGAGCTTTCTCTTCACTCTCTCGCCTTCTGTCGCACTCTCTGCTCCCTCTGTTCTCTCTCTCTTCCTCTCTCTCTCTTCTCCCTCTTCTCTCTCCCCGGCTGTTCCTCTTCATCGTGTGTCTCAGAGCCCATGGTGGTGTGTGCCGCACACCCTCCCGCCTCCCACAGTGCTCCCTCCTTCCTGCGACAATATGCTGGTCATCTGGGCCGAACCGCCCTGCGCAGAGAGCCGGGTGGGGGGCTGGAAAGAGACAGAGCCTACCTGAGCCTGCACAGAACTGGATCTCTGGGTACACACACACACACACACACACACACACACACACACACACACACACACACACACACACACACACATTTACACAGCAATGCATGCACGCACCCATAAGCACAGAAAAACATACAGCTGGATGTGCTAAGTAAATCCATTCTTCTGCCTAATAAGTACTTTTACTTTTGATGCTTTTTTGGAAGTTTTTTTTAAAGTCTTTTTTGGTACTAATACTTCTGTACTTCTGCATAAAGGCAGAATGAGTAGGATTTGTCAGTTGTGGTTTGTAAACACAACATTCAAAGTTGGCCCCTCCTCCCTCAGACACCAGAAGCGCACGCCCAATGCTGGATATGACTGTGTTGCTGTATCAGTTCTTCAATGTTTGAAAAAAAAATACACTGCCAACAGTTATGTTAGCTATCATCAGCTTTATCAGCTCATTACAGACACTAACACTGAGTCTCTGATGATCAGCCAGCGGTAACTAGTGTGGCTTGTGTGCTAGACAGAAAGTGATTCCAAGCTGAAACTCTGCACCACAGACCTAAATGATTATTTTCATTGGA
Source organism: Micropterus dolomieu (assembly GCF_021292245.1). Classification (NCBI taxonomy): domain Eukaryota; kingdom Metazoa; phylum Chordata; class Actinopteri; order Centrarchiformes; family Centrarchidae; genus Micropterus; species Micropterus dolomieu. The sequence goes on from NC_060157.1 coordinate 15,580,977, forward strand.
TGATCACTACTTATTTATGTACGCTGCTTCCACATACACTGCTGGCTACTATTTTTGGAACGTTATATGTGTTTTAATGGAATAGCCAAAACTTTAGCAAACTAAGCTAACCACCAGCAATATTTTATCACTGAGGTATTGCTACTTTTACTTGAGTAAAACAACTTCTTCTGCCACTGAAACTCGCCACACTGTTTCCTGTATCATTCCTATAGTCCAGGCTTTCCTTTATCATTTTCTGTGTGTCAGTAGAGTAAGAGTAGAGAGAACTCTTTATTATAATTGTATCCTTGCATGCTTTAAGAATAACCTAATATTCAGCTGTGCATTTGGGTAATTTTACGAGCATTTTACTAGAGCAATGTCAAGCCTTGGCAATACTGCCACATGTGGGTGGAAAACACGCTAATATCATGTACAGTAGATTTCAAAGTTGCTCACCATAAATAGGAGTGCATAAGTGTGTGTTTTTGTGCGTGCATGCATGTATGTAGGTTTAAGTCCGTATTTACTGACCCAACATTTACTACCAATCTGGATGGCTAAAACTCTAATGACCTTAATCCAGCACACACACACACACACACACACACACACACACACACACACACAGAAATACAAATGCTCACAATCACCCACATGCTCACACACATTACTTTTTCATTCTGTCTGTCCGCATTATGTAATGGAACGTGTTGTCTGTGGCTATATGGATCCCAGTAATCTCATTTCCCACTGTGGCAGAACGGCTTACATCAGGAGCAGTGGGATGGAGTGAGGAAGGGGAAGTCAAGGATTGAGGCAGTCGGAAAGGGGCCGGAAGACTTTATTTGGAGATGGGTTTAGAATGAAATGGAGCTTAGAAAATAAGATTGATTACGAGGGACTGAGCGATAGAGAGGGAGAATTGAAAAGTATAGATGAAAGGAGGGAGTGAAAGGCAGAGTGGTAGGGGAGTGTTATTTCCACAATGGCTCTTTCAGGAGTCGTATTAGCTTTGTGCTGTGCATCCCCTGAGTCCTCGGCTGAGTGAACTGCAGATAGACCACACCGAGACTCCTTACGTCCATTGAACTTTGGCAGACAAGAAAACTAGTCTTGTATCAGGAGATTACAGTTCATTGCGATCTTGCAAGATGGGAATATGATAAAAATGGATGGATGGTTAAGAAAAAGGGCCAGCGGTATAGATGATATGATACTTGAGTTTCGGTACAAACCTTACTTTGATAGTGTGAACATGTTTTTCATTTAACAAAAGAGTCTAAAGTTCACAAATGTTCTCTTAACAAAAGAAGGTGCAAAAGAACTTTGTCTAAAATAGATGTATCTGTCTGATGGAAAAGATAAGTTAATTAGATTACAAATAAAACCAGACAATTGATGCCAGCGTTCAGCACTGGTTTTCAATACTCTCATCAAAACGGCTCCCTGACAAATCTCTGACACATCGGCGACGCCAGCCAGATATCTAGCATGCCAAATATCTGAAAGAGTCGGCCGACTTGACATCCACATCCAGCCAATGAGAGCAGGCAGCTGGCAGAGCAGGCAGCTACTTTTTCACCGCAGAACTTTTTACTTTTTACTCACCTCTAGCTCTCTCTGTAGCACAGACGATCCCTGCTACCTGCGTGTGCTAATCCATTCTTTCACCCATATTCTTTGTCTTTATAATTGCTCTCTTTATAATAACAAACAACAGCTGTTTCAATGTAGGTTCGCGTAGTTTCACATTTCACATGTTTTTTCTTGACAAAACGTGACTTGGAGACCAGCGTCAGGTGACACATACGCTATCAGCTTGTGATGTGTGTGACCCCCTGTCACCGATCAGTCACGTAATGTGAACGCCAAAATGACTTCAATCTGCCGACGCTAAAAGTCTTGTAGTCTGCACGAGCCTTGAGTAGTGGTATTGATCTTACACTCGGCAAGAAAGCGAACAAGGGTATTCTACAAAATGTAAAACTATTCTTTAAACACGACAAATATTAGAACACGAGAGTGAATCAGAACTATGCTTGTGGCAAGGCCAAAATGTACCAAAGGACCAATGTACTGTTGGTCTGGCAGAGTGACTTCATACTGTGAAATCCAGAGCTGTGTCTGAGCTCAGAAAAGCCCTAAAAAGGACGTTGCCTGACTCAGAACCTAGAATAGATGCTATTCTATTATTAAAATCATGATAAGGTATAGTTTGAAATGTTGAGAGGTACTCTGTGTGTGCGTGTGTTTCCCGCTGGTTGGTCTCGCTGAGTCACTGTGTGCCACTCAGCAGTCAGAGCACATCGCACCCTTTAATAGAGTGACATGATGATGCAATCTCTCTTTCCTGCTGCACTAAAGAGATTGCCCACCCTTTCTCTTGCTCTCCCTTTCTTTTCTAACTAGCTCTCTCTATCCACAGGAGTGCTCAGTTATGTGCACTTTTCCTCTGTGAACCCAAATGCGGTGTTATTATGTGTATGTTAGAGGAGTTCGGCCAGTGGCCAGAGCCAGAGAGCTTTTACAGGTTTGTGATTCATCTGTTGCTAACTGGGCCAACACCCACTCCTACCACACTGTACTTACAGTGAGGAAAGAGGAGCACTGCACTTTTCGGGGGGGGGTTTTGCTTTTCACCACTACCTCATCTCTTTCTCCCTGTGAAGATCTGTAGTTACACTGTTGAGGATTAGTCGGCCCTCCTGTCTGTTTTACCGAGAAACAGGACTCGGCTAAAAGCTGCCTTCTCTTCTCAAAACCCCATCACAGGCTGCTATTTCTGATACTGTCTCAGATGTCTCCTCTCGTTCTTTTCTTCCCTCTGTCTCTTTCTCTGTACATCCATCAAATACTATATTTAACCTCCAGATAAAACTAGAATGGGGCAAAGATAAAAGACGGAAAACCTTTTCAGACCACCCTTATCTCTCCCTGTGTATTGTACACATGAGAGACCTTGTCTCTGCCAGGGTTTTAATGTAATGCATTAACACTGCAGTAATCGCCATAGCCTTCTCCCTCACTCTCTACACTCTCAGCCATCCATTTGCACACACTAACCCTCTTCGCTCACTCCCAGATTGGATTTAATAAGAACAATGGAGTGGATTCCTTTTATGTAGTTGGTCTTGTAGGCTTTTTGTGCGCATCATGGACGCTCGCTGTTACACCAGCCTATGCTTGAGGCGAAGATGATGTTGCTAAAGAATGCTGGTGATTTTCAGAGCTATATAGGAAAGGAAGTGGATGGGTGAGCCATTGGGGACCAGCACATAAGGAGCCAGTAGCTGACAGTAGGCACTCCGGTCCCAGTAATTGAATAATAAGATTCCTTAGATGCAGATAAAAGGTTTAGAGTTAATTACTGCAGTCTCCCTCCCTCCAGCCTTGCGAGTGCATTCCTACACGTGTGTGTGTGTTCCTCATGTTATATGCACTTTGATTTTTGATTTTGTCTCACCAGTCTTGAGGCAGACAGAGGTATTAATGGTAATTTATGGTATATTTTAATTGGAAGCTCAAATGTAGCCAAACATATATGACAATAAAGATGGTTAAAGCAACGTGGCAAGGAAAAGTGACAGTGGGTGAGACCTTGAAGGGAGTTAAAAAGGTGGCTGCAGTGCAAGGGAGAGAGAGAGAGAGAGATCTTTGATGTGTACAGTTGCACTTGTGAATACAAAGAAACAGGGAGACAGTGATGGGTGGAGGGCTGAGTGGTGAGCTTTTGTCCTTGACTTTTAAGCTCAAGGGTGTAGCACTCTACATCAATATATGTCTATCAATGCACCGTAAATGGCATTACTCTTTACTTCAATCTAATTTAAAGTATAGAGTAATGGGCCCAAAGAAGACAATCGTAAGTGCAGTTAAGGTACAGTAGTTGAAATGAACACTGCACGCTTCCCAAATATTTGTTTTTAATACACCTTCAACACCTAGATAGTACAAAAATGTTTTCAAGATGTGTTAAGTAGACAGTATGCCAACGATCCCACATATTTGCTTATCTAAGCCAATTATACCATTAAGTTATTTTATATTATCTTATAATTAAGTACATCGTTATTGACATGTAGGGCGTGAGAGCTTTTCTGACTTAGTGTGTTTTGTTAGTGATAGCCTAAAAGACACCCTGGTTATTGACACAAAGGGAGAGGTTAGGCTTTATCTCACAGCTGCCGAGCACATTTGAGGAACCATTTTTCAAAGTGGTGATCCGATTTGATGCTTTATCTTGCTGACATTTTGTATGCAGTTGCCATTCAACACATTCATGTTCTATAAACACTTTTTTAAGTTAGTTTCTGTGGTGTTATGGTCCATGGAAACAGAGAAAGAAGAAGAGTGAAATATGTATGCGTACACATGAAATGGCGGTGATATTGAAGAACTGAACAGCCAACACACTGGTATTGGTAACATATTTCTCAAAAACACACTACACCTGGATTGTCCTTTAAAAATGATACTTCCATCTGACAGTCTTTCTCAAAAAAACCCCACACTGGATTATCTTCTGAATAAAACACATGTACTTTAAAGGTTCTGTGAAATGTGCATTTGAATTTCCTGGATACTGTTATTTCCAGTGCTGGAAGAGGTATTCAGATCATTCCCTGAAGCAAAACTGGCAATTTTACCATACTGTAAAAAAATCTCCATTGCTCCAAGTAAAAGTTCCACATTAAAAATTCATGTAAAGTACTCATTATACAGTCACTTTTGTATGATTATAATATTGGATCATTAGACTATTATCATATACTTTGTTTGATCATATGTTTTGTATGTAAAATACAAATCTGAAATGTAACCACTAGCTATCTCTGTTAAATAGAAGAAGGGAGAAAGAGGAAGGTGGAGAGAATGTAGAAGAGGGGGAAGATGGGATGCCAGGATGCCAGAGGCGTCACTCAAAAGCCTCAGGGTTTCAATTTCTACGCTAGGGAGTGATAAGGACGAGGAGGCAGAGGGTGGAGAGGAGGGAAGGAGCAAGAGAGAGGGAAGGTGAACGAGATGGAGCGATGGAGGAGGAGTGCAAGAATGAGCCTGATCAGGCGGAAAATGTTGTCATTGGCTCCTAAATAGAAAGAGATTGTACTGTATATTCAACACCATCTCTGTACCCAGACAGAGATAGGCAGAGCGAGGGAGGGAGGGAGAGATAGAGGCAGGAGGAGGGAGAGAGATATAGAGATTGGTATCACAGGGAGGAGAGTAATAGCAAGGTGAAGGGAGGGAGCAAGAGGACTAACAATGCTGAAAGCCCTTATAGGGGCGCTAGAGGCAAGTAGGGAGCGATCGAGAGAGGGAGTGGAACGAAGGAGAGCAGCTCAACAGCCTGGATAGAGTGGTGTGCTTAATAACAGTGGAAGACCAGGAAGGACAAAGGGAGGAGAGCTGAGAGAAGGAGAAAAACATCAGGGACTGGGAATGAAAAAGTAACAAGAGAAAAGGAAAGAGGTCAGATAGTTGAAGACCAGACAGACGAAAGTGTTTTTTTTAACTAGGAGGATCTGTAAGTTTGGGTCTCTGCACCTGTGTGTGTGTGTGTGTGTGAGTGTGTGTGTGCGCTTCATGTAGATTGAGACATCACACTTGTTATTCCGAGATGACAGGGTGTAACAGTTTCCAGATTGTGTGTGTGTTGGACTGTCTCTGCAGCGTTTTGCCTACCTGCACGGCGTTTGACCTTCCTTAGTCAGCAAGCACAGTGTGACTGCAGAGAGAAAAAGGAGAGGTGGAGAGAGGGAGTGTCTACGGGAAAAGAGAGAGAGAGAGAGCGCGTTAAAGTGGAGTAGTAGCCGAGGGAGTTGTTGCATTGTGATTAGTGTGCCTGTGCAGTCTGCACTGTCCTTCCCATGTAAGACCTGTTCTTTACTGCAAGGGGTTCTTCTTGAGATACAGCCTTGAAGATTGGATTTTTCTCACAGAAAGCTTTGACCCTCAATCAGCTGTCTTGAAGCCTGGGTCCCACCCAGACTTGTTGACTGGACATACACCAAGACTGGACTGAAGTGGTTTCAACTCCTCGACAGGGCCCGATTATTTTTTTTCTGTCTCATTTTGAAATGTATTTTTAAATTTTTAACCGCACTTTTGACTGTAGTGCTTTGAATCCTCTGAAACAATGGACATGTCAGGCAACCCCCAAGGGTGCTCTGCTCGGCCTCCCAGCGTGGGAGACTCAAGGACTGGTGAGAATAGAATAGGAGAGGGGATGAGAATGGGGGAGCGAGACACCCCACTGAGGCTGTCACCTTTCCGTATGCTTCGAGTGCTGGACTCATGCCGTCCTCCAGGAAACCGTATTGGTAAGTCTCAGCACTCTGACCTCCATTATCAAGTTCATCTACATCCTGATCCTGCCTTTAATCCGATCCGGTTTGAGTTCCAAAACTATACTGATGACAGAAGACAGCAGTTTTTAGCAGTTTTTTGTAGCTAAAATGTTGTTCAGTAGATGATACTATAAGTAACTCTACATCTTTATTCCATATCAACGCCTAGAATAGCTGTATTACCATTGCAATAACACATGTAACATGTTTATATGTACTGATTTCTCTCTGTTGAACATTAAAAATAAAGATCAAACGTTGGTCCTAAGGTTTTATTAGATACAATAAGATGGATTTATGTCAAGTAGCTTCCTACATTTTAAATGTATCAGTTTCAGAAAATTATTTCCTATATGTGAAGATTAGAGATGCAGTGGGTTGGCCCAGGGCAGTGTGAGTGGGTATCTTCAGGGATCCTATGGACTCCTTAGAGAAGTGAAGTAAGCCCTTGAAGTTCTTTTGAATATTTTATTCATTTGCTTGTCAGCACAATGACTGCAGCATCTCTGTTCCCCCTGCTTATGTCAAATTTAACCAATCCTGCTGTCCTTTGCTTAAGAACCTTTTTGACAACATCTGGCCTAAGAGCAAAAAGAAGATGTAAAATTATTCAGTTCAACCCCAGGAATAATCGTGGGTAATGCATTGGAGGTGGACAGTGACTATTAATTTTACCAGCGCAACCTTGAGAAACTCACTGAACTTGATGTCTGGCCCTGCTGAGGGAGTGCTTATAACAAAAAATTCCCAAGATTTCCATTACTCTTTGAAGGGCTCTTGAAGCAAATCTTAAATTTACTTTACCTCTTTTAACATCCTTTCCACTGGCTTTCCAATCATTTTCTGAGGCACTGCCAATATGTACCGGAGATGGATTTCCAGCTAAGTGGAGTACATGCAGAGTTGGGCGAGGTAAGGGTAGTCCTAAAGCAACCACTCATCCTGCCAAACGTGCTAGCAGGGAGTCAGCAATCCTAAGTAGGACAGCCTGGCTCCACACGGGCAGGCAGTGGTAGCTCATGACATTTGTTGTCTGTTCTTAGTCTGCTATGGAAATAGAGCAGAAAGAACCTGCAGGAGACTGGAAATAAATGCCCTGTGTAATAAGGAAGTACGCGTGGGTGGACTTGCGTGTTCTTTTTGAGGAGAGAAAGTGTGTTGGGGAATCTTGTGTATGAGAGACAAATGCACATACTGCATGTTTTTAACAGGACCGTATCGTGTCACATTGTTTCAGGGTGTAGGTAATGGAATTTCCCTTCCAGGTCAGTCATCTTGAGCCACCCGCATCTGCTTGACTGTTTACACAAACAGACAAGATCAGGACCTCTACGAAAGTGAGAAAGACCTGTGACATAATAGCAGTACTGGATACTTACTCGTGAGTGTGCGGACATGTGTGTGCGTCTGTCAGTATGTAGATATCCTGGATCAATTTCCCCTCACTCTGGTGTCACTTACCTTGAGTTTAATGTTTCCCCATCAGGGTTGTGAAGGCTGATTCCTGATATGACTACTGACTGCTCAGTTTTCTTAGCAAGCTATTCTCTATGCATACTCTGTTTTCTTGTGTCTGGCTTTGAGGCCACAGGCAGTGCATCAGACTTGGAGATTGAAATGACTACGAAGAGGTTTACTAAGCATTTACACAGATGGATTGTGTTTGGGTTGGGTTTCACTAATGACCATGTGCTTCTTTTGTCAACAGATAGTTATACCAACGGACAGATGTAGGCTGAAATTAGCAGCTGTGATCGACACAGGTAGCTGACTGTGTCAGTAAGAACACAGCTGATGCAATTCATTTGTAAAGTTGGCTTCTGAAAGAAATACATTTGAAATCCGGTTAAGAGTGTATAAATAGTTTTTATTGATTTTTGGAATGTTTATGGAAGGTTTTTAGTTACGTAGGGAAACTATAGGTTTCACATTTTTGTGAAAGTACCCAGTCAGAGGGTGACATACTACATACATTTGTGACAAAATTTGTTTGTTCAAAACAAACAAATAAAAAAGATATTATCAAATAAATTAACCTATTAATAAATTAATATTAATAAAATTGTGTAAAATATATAAATGAACAATTTGTGAAATAATTGAAGGCATTATTCAAATATGCACTTCACTTTGATGCTGAGAAATAATCAAAGCTAACAACCCCTCCTAGCTTTTTAAGCTAGCTAGGTAGGTAGCACGTACAGCCCTTTTAAGCTAAAGAAGATGATGTTCGTTTTTACGTCACTGTACTGTCTTTTTTTCCTTTTTTTTTTACAGTAGCACCTAGACAGTTGATTTAGGATTACTTTGAAATTGTTGCTGCTCTAGCTAACAGGCGCTAACTGATTAAATTGAGCTTGCTAGCTTAAGAGGCAGGCTAGCTGAAAGATGAGAGGGCTGTGACACCGCTGTCATGAAAAGTTACGTTATGAGATAAATAAAATGATATTATGAAATAAAATGTGGCATGAAATAAATGTAGTTTGGAGGAAAATTATTTTTTATGAATTATGAAAGAACAAAGAAAAGGAGCATTTTGAAATAACAATGAAGTCATATAAAACGCTGAAAATAAGAACGAAACGAACAATGGTTTGTTGTAATAATTTCTTTTTATTTATATGTTTTACACAATCTATTCATGGCATTATTTATTTAATAATACTTCATGTTGAATACTTTGGCGCTCCAAATATGCATATTTTATCATGCTTTTAGCAGTACTTAAGTTTCGAGAAATCCTTCTTGCAATAACTAGTAAAAATAAATCTATTGAAAAGCTAGCAAGCTTCATTTGTTCATACACTGCGAATTCAGTCCATATTCCATTGTTTTCATTTTTTAGCCAGGAGGCAGAGTCCTTAGACCAGCTTCCCTTTCTCAAATCCTAACCTTGACTACATGTAAGAGACACACACACAAATGACCTAGAAAAAGCCTCAGGTGGTGTTGCCCTACTCCACAGTTGACAGACGGTGTACTTTAACAAATAGCTGTACCTATCCAGCTCTCAGACATCCTATCTCATGGTTGACATGTCACAATCACTCAAGGGACTTATTTTTCTTTCTGCTTCTTCTTCCTACCAACTGCCTATGGTGGCTGTTTAAAATGTGAACAGAGATGATGGTAAGGTAAAATTTTAACATTGTTAGGAGTGATCTTTTATGTCTGTCAGTTCCTCTGGTGAACCAGTTTCTTTTACCAAATTCAAGACAGATATGTAAACACACACAAACCCAAAGAGAGACCCCTCCACCCTTCCCCCCACATACTCCACCATTTAAGGAGGCAGTCTTGTCTTCTGGACTGTGACTCATTAATCAGATGGATTATGGGGGTGGGGGGGTGATGATATCGATCTCTGACCTCCTCATCCTACCAGTGGCATTTTATCCACACTCTGCTGACACCCCTGCATGGCTGGTGGTACAATCCATCATCTGGGGACTGGGACTCTACTATGGCTTTCTCAGAGGGGTGAATGAAATCTAAGAAAGACGAAAGGTTGTGTCCTCTGACAGGTGCATGGCGAAAGTGATAGAGCAGGAGAGGGGAGTGAAAGAGGCATAGTGCCATAAAACAAAACAAAAAGGCAGTCCAAAAGACCTGAGTGGAATGAAAGTACATTGCAATTCCTGACAATAACTCTTTGTGTCTCTGTGTGTTGTAGGTATTGTCCATGAAAATGTGAAGATGGGTTCAGATGGGGAGAGCGACCAGGCATCTGGGACGTCTTCTGATGAGGTCCAGAGTCCAGTCAGGGTCCGTATGAGGAACAACCACCATCGGCGCATTTCTAATGAGGTACGAGAAGCCGGAGACTTGGTTCTGTCCGAAAACATTCACTGTAAAGATGATAAAGCAAGACTGATGTCTCAGCCGATTTTAGCTTATTTCAGCAGTACTATTATATATGTAGAGTGGTAAGTATTGCAAGTAAGAAATTGCAGTACAGACATGCCAAAGAAGGTTTGAGGTAGTTTTTATAATAATACATAATTTGACCACCAGAGAGTAATAACAAGTTAATTTTTACAATGTATGTGAAAATGTCCTGTTTAGGATGTTCTTGGTCACAATAAAAAAAAAAAAATCTAAAGGATGTGTATCAAGATTGTTTGACCATTAAATGTTTTTATGTTTAAAAACAATTGGCTGATATATCATTTTAAACTCCAGTGGGCTGTATCAAATTTCGACACTACTCAGGCCATTCCTTTTTATCTGGCAGCTGTCAAAATTTACACGTCTGTGCAATGCACGATGGTAGCTAGTCCTCAGTTAGTGACCATCGATTTTCCAATCATCAATTTTCTAACTCTTTGGGATTATTTGAGTCCAATAATCAGGGTATATAGTACTTTGGTGGACTCAGGGCTGGGTTTAACATACAGTTAGTCTCCTGTCTGTGTGAGCTCACCTGTGATGTCTGTGGACAGGTAAAGTTGCTGTTTGTTGCTTTGTTTTGCCACATCCCTGAGGATGTGCTCATGTCTCGGCCAGAGTGCGCGTGCCTGTTTGAGGGAGTTGCAGAGTGATGAGTGCAGCAGTATTACGGGAAGTGCCTCTGGACACACAGGCTGCTGCCTCTGACTGCTGTGAACAGTGGATGGGACTAATTTAGATAATTTTTTTACCACAGAGAGAGAACGAGAAGAAGGGGGGAAGCGAGGGAGGAGAAAATGCTAGGGTGAGAGAGTAATTAGGGAAGCTGGAATAATTATTGGTGTGACAAAGAAAGAGGAGATCTAGAGGAACAGGGCTCAGGAGATGATAAGAGAGAAGAGGGAGAAGGATAGATGGAGGACAAAATGACGGTGGGTGAGAACAGAAAAACAATGTTTCCTCTCAGCCATCCCCCACCGTCCCCCTGTCCCCCCCCATCTGCCTTTCTCCCCTCAGGAATCTGTCCATTCCTCTCTCCTCTGCTCGTACTTTCCTCCTCCTCTTTTTTTCTTCCTCCTCCTCCTCTGAGCATGTGGATGGCACCCTACTACACTGCCAGCCTCTCTCTCTCTCTGAGTGTGTATGCATTCATGTGGCAGGTCAGGGACATGCATCGTGGAAAACACATGTGTGTTGAGTGTATAGAAAGACAGGTTTAAGGAGGACAATGAGGGAACTACTAGAGCTGTTCTGCATTGTGAGTATGGGGACACGTGTTTGTGTTTTTGTGTGTGGGTCTTCATTCAATAACTACCAGTGAAAGAGGGCATGAGTGCCATTTTGTCCACCTAGTATGAATAGATATGTTGTTTTGGTCATCAGAAGTCGCTGGCTTTATGCATGGCATGTAATATGATGTATATTAGTAGAAAAGTTTAAGAAAATGTGTCTTTTTTTTAGAGGAATATGCAGCTTTAGCGTGTTGTTCTTACCTCCTATAGTGTTGCAGTGCTTGCTTTCCGTGTATTTCACTCTTTTATCATTCAGACATTCAGTGGATCTTACAAATGTGTAAATTACTCAGGTCAAAGTTGGTCATGTAGGTCATATTAGTGCATCTGTTTGTGGCTTACTTTTCTTTACATGTGCGTATGCCATCTGCACAGCATGGCTTGTCGTTTTTGTTTTCGTGTGTGAGTGCATGTTTCAGGGTGTATATCAAAACTGCGCCATTGTCCTTAGGGTGACAGCTTCTGTGTAATACCACATGTTGTTATGTTAGCCAATGAGCTTAGATAAAACCATTACAGGCGTAAAATCCCTCTGCCTTTCATCTTCAGGCATACATACACTTTCTGAACTCCCACTAATGCTCACATGTAAACACCCATATCAGTTCACACACTTCCATTGATGGGACTGGGCCAGCCCGCCACCGCTGCCATGGAAACGACGTGTGATTGGCACCTTGCCAGTGAACGTGTCCTACATGGATAGCATATTGGAGCGATGCATTGTGGTAAAAGTAGCATCAGACACATTCAAGGAACTGCCAGGAAGCAAAAGTAATTCCCCCTGATGTGGAATATGTTGGTTAGAGGTAAACGATTTGTACCAGATGAGTTTGTAAGCTTTAGAATAACGTTGTGCCAACCTTACCATTCTGCCAACAACGTATTTTAAAATGTGCCTGAACCTTGCCAGGCTTCTGTCTGGAACTAGTCCCATCATGTAGAGGCCTTGGACTGTCCTTTCATTCAGTCGAACTACGCATAAATTCCATTCACATTATCGTTCATCAGTCATTCACAACTGCAGATGGCACCTATAAATATGAAAAATGGGTATATTTGAGCTGTAGTCACTTGACAAACTCATTGCCAGGAGTGACAGATGGAGAAAACCAGATTTTAAGTAGCACAGAAGTAGGCCAAGTAACCATGGCTTGAGAAAGCGATTTGAGGCCAGATCATGGTGATCGATTAAATGAACAAACTGTCAAATGGCAAAGATGTAATATGATGTCACATAATCCACCGGTTAATTCTGAGTCTGTTTGAGATGGTGAAATCGAATTACAAAGATAGAATACAGTTGGTCATGTTAACTCTACTTTAAATGAGTAAATTCAACTCAGAAATGTTATATATATACTACTAGTATAGTAGTTGTTTCATGTATTTAATTTATTTTTATAATATTACACCACATGTTACAGGACATTTAAAAGATGCCAAATAACCAAATGACATATATAGTATATAATACACCACCTCGTATAATACAGTATGTGTGATTTACATTTTTAACCCTCCGGATTCCCCCTCTCTCTCTCTTTCAGGACATAAACAAACGCTTGTCTCTCCCTGCTGACATCAGGCTACCAGAGGGCTACTTGGAGAAGTTTGCCATGAACAGCCCGCCCTTTGACAAGCCCATGAGCCGCAGGCTACGACGCGCTTCATTGGTCAGTACTCATTGTGTCTGTGTGTATGTTTGCGTCGTGCATATGTGTGAAAAACAGCTGAAGCTAGTTCTGTGTGCTTTTGATGCTTTAACTTTCACTGGCCGTTGTGCGCCACTAAAATGGCTGACCGAGGCCATTATATCCTCAGTTGTACTGGAAACACACAAACATAGACTCGTTTTAAACACATGCTATCACAAGTTATCCTATAGAGCTTACAGAATGATGAAATCATTGTGTGTTATGTATCCAGGCCAAGAACATTATGGGTATGAATCTGGGGGTGGGAGAGAGAGGAGGGGTTTGCTGCTGGATGGATAGAGAGGGGGATCATGGGTAGAGAAATATGCAGATACTCATGAATATGCAGCATGTCCCTTTATGCCTCTTTGTATTGCTGCTGAAGCACTCCTGCTAAACTTATTTTATTTTTGGTCACACTTTATTCCACATTACTCTTTTGTGTTTCTCTTTCAGTTATTTTTCTTTTATAAACGGCTGAATAAAGCAAGAGCACACTGCTCTCTGTTTCACTCATTCTCTCAGTCTTACATGCTTGCTCTTTTTTTAAAATCAAATTCAGTCTGCTTTGCTGATACATTTTACTTTAAATATGATTACCAAAAAGCCTCACTATACTATGGGAAACCATAAAGGATTCGCCCTCTGTCGACCATTTTTGCTGTAATTATTGAACGGGGCCGGTGCCCTGCCTCCTGCTCTCAGCTTGAAGCGATTTAATGACGCAGCTTTTCTGCAGGAGTCTCACAGAGATGAAAGGAAAGAATCTTTGAAGAGATGTTTGCAGGGAAGAAGAGAGGTTTAATGGTGTGAGGGTGGATGAGAAGGAGGGGATAGACTTAAGAGATGTTTGTGTCTTTACAATGTAAATGAGTTGCAGACATTTTCTGACATGCTTGGGTCTGTCCACTGTCCACTGTCTGTTGCTGTGCATCTTTAGGGGTTGTTGTATGCACTTGATGTAATAGATCAATCAATAATTCAGCAGCAGTGTCAGACTCATTTGCTGGAGCTCCTCTCCTGACGAGGATTACACACCTGGATACCTTGAAGTGAGAATGGAAGAGAGAGGGAAAGATGCAGAGAGGGATGACAGGACAATTTTAAGCGAATGAAAGACAGGGTGACATGTTGAAAATGGGTAAATAAACAAGTGTGTTGTTCAGGTTGAAAAGCAGGAAAGGAAAGTTTTATTTTGGTCACCTTGCTGATGTTTGGAGTGTATTTACGAAAGTACAGTGAAGCTTGTGATTGTTTTAATTAGAGAGGCTCAATTGTTTACTTTGTTTAGTGTGGTTCACCCTTTCAGAAATATGTTTTGAACTCTGCTCTTAGGTCAGTTTGAGCCCCTGTAGCTGGAACCAACAATGCGTTTGATTGGCTGAAACCCAATCCAGGTTGAAAAATGTTTGCATTGGCTAGTGAATGATGAATAAATGTCTTAATCCCTCGGTGTCCCCAAATGCGTGTGTGTGTGTGTGTGTGTGTGTATGTATGTATATGTGTGTATATATATGTGTGTATATATATATATGTATATGTATATGTATATATGTATGTATATATGTATGTATGTATATATATGTATATGTATATGTATATATATGTATATATATGTATATGTATGTATATATGTATATATGTATGTATGTATATATATGTATATGTATATGTATATGTGTATATATATATATATATATATATATATATATATAGCTGTGTCACAAAGGGACGAGTATGCTGAACTAGAAATTGATCAGTGTTTCTGATTACACTAATATAATGGGTTTTGGGCTGTCAGCGTGGTTGACATTTGTTACCGTAACATAGAACATGTGTCGGGTGTCCCCTAACAGATGCTCACATTTGAAACCGTTGTATTTTGATCTTTGAATCACTTCCAATAATGTAAGTGAAGTTGGTTGGGATCAGTTTTCTCTCATGGCTGTTGCCCATTTATAATCAATTATTCACAGCAGTCCAAAGAGATTCAGTGTTCCATGGCGCTGAGGAAAGAGATGGCATTTTATCTCAAACCACAACACTTATCCACGTTATGCAACCCCTAACTTTTTTCGAACCTTTTCAACCCGGCAGTGACAGAATATGAAACTTTAAAACCGAATGTCCAATAAGGCAATAAATCATTTTATCTGCCATTCTTCTCTTGGTTATATTATGCCATTGTTGTAGCTAGGGGCCAAACAATGTTGCAATATAAATAATATATATATAAATTGCAATATGGCCTACTGCAATTTTGAAATTGCTTGGCACAATATTTATTAAAGGTGAAATATGTGTGAATAGACCTTTTTTAATTAAATATTGTAGTGCTGCAGAAATGTCCTATATATGACCTACACATCACATTCCACAGAAAACATCTTTGTTTGGTAAAATTTACACCAAAATCATTTTTAATGTGTCCCTTAACTGAATTAAAATGAAAATAATGATGTACAAATGACCATTCGCTCTTATATCCAAATCATATCGCAATATCAGTCAAAATAATTGCAATTAGATTTTATTATTTTATTATTATTATTATTATTTATATTGTTTAGTCCCACTTATAGCATACTATATATTACACTATTGTTGTTTATAAAAACAAAGAAAACTTGAACTGAGTTCAGGTGTTGGTCCACTCTTTTGGGTCAAACTTCTGCTATCAGCAGGTTTACATGGAAAAAGGTGACACAGTGCAAGATGTTTATTGCATCATTGATTAAAGCCTTGAGGACCGGCTGCGTCATTGTAATGAAATGTCTCTTCTCTCCTCCCATCGCCCGCCACCTCTTTTTTCTTAGAACAAGGCTGTCATTTTCCCTCTCCCACTCAATACTCTCCATCCATCCTCTTTCTCCTACCATCAAGCCGTCTTCTAGGCAGCACAAGGAGAAACCCTATTTAAAAATGAAATGTGGTCGAGTTAATGGACTTTCTTCTCAAAACACATTTGGACCAGCTGCAGACATCGGTCTCCTCACATTTCTTCCTTCTGCTGTCAGTCCGTGTGTCTGTGTGTCTGTTCCTGTACAGACTCAGACAGCACACACACACACACACACACACACACTCTCACACACACACACGCACACACACACTCACACACACACGCACTTTATTTGGTTTTATGTTGCTTTAATTTTGTCATAAAAACTTGGGCTGACCTAGTTCTGCTGAGTAAGCTCACTGGAGCGTTGGGAATGAAATGAACCCATTGCCATCAGAAGCATACGCAAGCGCGCACGCACACACACACACACACACACACGCACACACGCACACGCACACACGCACACACACATGCCAACACACATAAAAAAAGGATTGCCATGGTGCCTAGACGGAGAGTACAGTTGCATGCTGTAAGCAGAGAGTGGGCTGTAGGTAAGGAGCTGGGCCTTCCTTTGTTTAAGAGACGCTTCAACAAAGTGAGAGGCCACAGATTTATTTTCTGGAGCGGGGTTGATGTGCGCAAGAGAATGTGTGTCACTGTGTGTGTCTGTGTGTCTGTGTGTCTGTGTGTGTGTGTGTGTGTGTGTGTCACTGTGTGTGTCTGTGTGTGTGTGTGTGTGTGTGTGTGTGTGTTTTGCTCATGAGACTGACTCTCCTGCCAAAAGAGCAGCACAGCTCAGCAACAGCTCCTGACAGCCCCTGTCACAAACACAGAGATGGGAGCAGTGTGTGCATTTCTGTCTGAGTATGTGCAGGGTGTGTTTACATTTGAGCATAGGCTGCATGTCTCATCTCAAATATTCTCTTCAAGCACACATATAGGCCTACATACAGGACATGCCCTTGCACACACTATATGGAAATGCACACACACATCTCCACAATTTGTATTAAATTTCTTTTTCTGTAACCAGTTTTTAAAAATTGTTCTCAAGCATTGCAAATTACCAGATACAAACATAAATAAGATTGTACCAGTTAATTAATTATGCAAATTGCTATTTATGCATACACACACACACACACACACACACACACGTGTTTCAGTGTGTAAGTGTGTCATCTTGTGTCCGAACTCATTGTGACGTTGTTTTTTAGGCATGCCTTTAAAGAGATCACATGCCTCATCAGCTAACTTGGTCACTGGAGACCCTTCCCCCTCATATGCACACATACACGCGCATAAGCCGAGCATTGGCCTGGCGTTCAAATCAGCATCACGATGGCGCGGGCTAAAAGCAAGATTGAGAGCGATGGGTAGGTCCAGAGAGATGAACACAGATAAAACATGGCCCTGACACAGATAGACATATAAGTGAGGAAAAGTGACAGGGAAAGGCATAAACACTGCCAGGCCAGAGTATCACAGCTTGACATAGCAACAGCAATCTATAATTCATGACCTCGAAATCCAGGGGCCACATACATTATGCAGATAAACCTTTAATTAAATTAATTCAAGATTAATTCATAATATACAATGCACACGCAAATAAGAAGTACGTCTGTTGGATATCTATGGAAATGTTAAAGTAATCCCCATTAAGTTATGTGGAGTGTGTGCCATATTTGGTTGTCTTTGTTATACTGACTTCCTGTGGCCAAAGAATACATGTGCAGTTGACAATGACATCACTCTGTAGCATTAGAGCGACAAAAGGGAGGAGGCAGGCGCTGTGGAGAAATTACACTTTGTTCAGTTTAGGCCTGCATAGCCTCTCCTTTCCCACTATTAGACGCAGGTGTGTTTGTGTGTGTACATGTAATGCACTGCACATGGTGTCGAATGATGTTCAATGACAGTGCAGTGTTCATGATGCTGAACTGTCTCAGCAGTAGCATAACAGTGACGCAGAGATGTAGCATACTGCAAGTATTGGACACAGACAGACACAGAATAACAAAGCCTGGTGACTCAGACCCCTGCAGTTGTAGGCCAAATGTCAACAGCAATGGGACTGAAATCTGAACTAACAGTCGTGGCCTGGAGGATTTGATTCAAGAGATTAGCTCAAACATGGTGGAGTGGCCTAGCGTGGCCTACAATCAGGCTGTAGCCAAAATAAATGCAAGCTGGCTTAGTGATAATGCACATTGATAGCGCTCATAACTTCCTCAACTGTCTTTTTCCCGTCTTCTCTAGTCTGAAATCGGCTTTGGGAAACTTGAGACCTACATCAAGTTGGACAAACTAGGGGAGGTGAGATCAGTAAAGAAAATCAGCGAATGAGACGCTGAGCACATACACACTCCTCAAATACTCAGTTTGCTTTATTTCACAATGCATTCACATGCTTTTTTAAATCTCCGCAGGGGACCTATGCTACAGTGTTTAAGGGCCGAAGCAAGTTAACAGACAACTTAGTAGCTCTGAAAGAGATCCGACTGGAGCATGAGGAGGGAGCGCCCTGCACAGCTATCCGAGAAGGTACTGAACTGCTGTTGACAAGTTTAAATCATGTCATTTGGAAGGATGCAACTCACAGGTCAACGCGGGACAGTGCTGTCAAGAAGCGTGTAAGGTTTTGACAGCGTTGTTGGGACATACAGCTAAGACATATTTCCTGGTGTCTCCCTGAGCTGTTAGTGAAGGAAGAGCTGTTTTTGTTCTCCTCATGGGTTGTGTGTGTTTGACTGACAGCCTCTGATGTGTCTCCCTCTTCTAGTGTCTCTACTGAAAGACTTGAAGCACGCCAATATTGTCACTCTCCATGACATTATCCACACTGACAAGTGCCTGACTCTTGTGTTTGAGTACCTGGTGAGTGTCTATGCTGTGCATGTTTGTGTGTCTAAAGAGGACGTTTTCTACTAATCTAAATATCTGTGTCGCATCTTTTTTTTGTCACCGATTAGGAAAAAGATCTGAAGCAGTACATGGATGACTGTGGGAGCATCATGAGTGTTCACAATGTCAAGGTAATACATCTGTTCAGTATTGAGGAGAATTCTGAGGCAGCTTCTGAGTTCTTTGATCACTGTGTTGTAATTGTGCCACAGATTATTTTTTTGCTTTAACAAAAAATCACGTGGTTATTTATTGTGGTTTAATGTAATAAATATGTAAAATAAAATCATACTAACCTCCCCTCCTCTAGATATTCCTATTCCAGCTGTTGCGAGGTCTGGCGTACTGCCACAGAAGGAAGGTCCTCCACAGAGACCTCAAACCCCAGAACCTGCTCATCAATGAAAAAGGAGAGCTCAAACTGGCAGACTTTGGTATATCAATAACTATCATTTGAATTGCAAAATGTTTAAAGCATTAACACGTGCCTCATACTGAACTAAACTGAAAAAAATTGTTATAAAACAGAAGCAGGAGTCTGAAAGCCCCACTAGCGGCCACAAAAGGCCATAGGCCTTAGACCCAATGGGATAATGTAGTTTGAACTGTGACTAACCACCCAACACTGCCCTCCTTAGGTAATAATCAAAACATGACATAACGTTGTACATACTCTTGTGTTGCGGAATTCCTCTTTGTAAATTAAAAATGAATTTTGTGTTCATCAGATAAAACAGGAATACAGATTCAGAATCACATTAGGCCACTGACATAACACATTTTAAACTATGTACTGTCTGTTGTAAGTGTAATAACACAGTGTATAAGAGTCAAAATGCAAAATGTGTTCTTACTGATGGAGTTTCACTCTGGTATGATGAGTTCTGAGATGCCTTACAGCACAAATAAATAAATAAGCGAAGCAATATTTACTGTGTTTTAATTAAGGTTTGGCACGAGCTAAGTCTGTTCCTACAAAGACCTACTCCAATGAAGTAGTGACATTATGGTACCGACCACCAGATGTGCTTCTAGGCTCCACTGAGTACTCTACTCCCATCGATATGTGGTGAGCAAACACACATCTACAGCACATACACACAGTTTCAGAAAAAAAAGTAACGCATCCCCGTTCGTCTGTCTCTTTCTTTTATGCTTTTTTCTTACTTTTTTTCTCTTTATCTAAAGTGGTGCTGTCATTTCTCAAAGCTTCCCCCCAAATGTTTATTTTGCTGTTGTCAATGTTAGTGTTTTGGAACTCAACAGGCTGTTATTCATACTCAAACTGCAAAGTTTTAATAGTGTTTTGGGAGGAAATGTGGGGATGCTATTGGGTCCTACATTTAATTGTTAATAAACATTTCTGCAGTTTCTTTCTGGACTTTGATTCCATTATTTTGCTTATATTTGATTGTATGTTGTGTGATATAGGAACTTCTACAGTACGAGAGTACTTAAAGACAGAATTCATAGTTATGGGTAGTTGGTGTTATTTTGAGTGTCATTGAAGGAGTAACATTACACTATTTTGTTCAGCCCTTGAGTGCTTTGTGCTTAATTCATGATATATACATTATGGAACTTATGAAAGAACATGCTTTCGTGTGTTTTCTAAAGTTTTGTAGAGATTCCCTCTATAGTGACTGTTGCCATCTATTGAACTAGTACACCTCTACATGGCTCTGTAGGACACTTTTAGGTCAAGTAACATTGTAATGTTGCATCCTGGGTAACAAAACATTATCAGCACAGTGTATAATGTCACAAGTCACATCCTACTTGGGTGTTACCTTCACTGTATATTGCACTAATTTGTGTTTGCTTATTCTACTCTTTCTGTCTCTCTGTCCAGGGGTGTGGGCTGCATCTTTTATGAAATGATCACTGGCAGACCTCTGTTCCCTGGATCGACTGTGGAGGATGAGCTTCACCTCATATTCCGCATTCTTGGTGAGACACCACCAGTGGAATGAGTGGAATATATACACTATGAACAAAACAGGTAGATTGAGACAATAGTGCAATGAGCAGAGTACAAAGGATGCAGGAGTAAATTATTATTATCATTATTGCTATTATTATGTACATGTCGGAGGTGGATGCGATATACAGGTGTACATACACATAAAAGCATACATGTACACAATGTGGTGAGTGCAAAGGATGCTGGAATAAATAAGTATTATGTGCAGTGTTATGTACATGAGATAGGTGAATTTGGTATACAGTATATACAATATATGAACAGTAAGAACAGCTCTAAAATAGAGAATGATGAATAAATGATAAGTGGTAGCCAGTAAACAGGTGGCTGAATAGAGGCAGAGTTACTGGGTCATTGCACAGGAATTGTTCCGGACACTGTGAGTCAGAGTCAGCTGTTCATCAGAGTGATGGCTTGTGGGAAGAAATTGTTCCTATGTCTGTTGGTTTAGCGTACGGTGCTCTGTACGCTCTCGTGTGTGTGTGTGTGTGTGTGTGTGTGTGTGTGTGTACACATATGTTTACTAACCCCTCGTTATCTTTATCAGGTACTCCTACAGAAGAGACCTGGCCTGGCATCACCACCAGTGAAGAGTTTAAGACGTACAATTTCCCCCAATACAAGGCGGAGCCCCTCGTCAACCATGCACCCAGGTGTGTAGTATGGGTGTATGTGTACTCAGCAATGGCTGCGTGTGTGTGTTTAGATTAAAGGATAGGTTGACAATTTTTGATGTCTGTGGACAGCGGTCATATATTAACGTTGAAACAGGTAAAAACACGTAATCGCTCCTTCTGTTCATACTGACCATTAAGAGATCCCTTCCTAATGCACTTTGATTCCCCTTAGCTTAAATTTAAATTGGTTCGGGAATAGCCTCTGTTGAAATGGCAGGAACACTAAATTGCTCTAAATGTCTTATATTCGACCACCCTGGCACTCAGTTCTCTCTTTCTGTCACTTTCCCTTCCTTTCTCTCACTTCACCTCTTTCTATGACACAGGATAGACAGCGATGGTCATGAATTGCTCTCAATGCTTCTACAGGTGACGAACATTGCTCACTCATAATGATGAAAACTTCTAATATATGTACACCAAATGCATTGGATTAACAAATAACAATCCTGTCTTTATATCCCCTCTTTGTCTCTGTGTGTCTCTAGTTTGAGGCTAAGAAACGGGTATCAGCTGAGGATGCTCTCAGATATTCGTATTTCAGAAGCTTTGGGGAGCAGGTTCAAACACTGGCTGACAGTGAGTGCATACAGTCTGACGTGTTGAACATGCATGTGTAATGTACAAACCCTGTCTCACCAACTCTCTCGGTTGTTTTTCAGCTGCATCCATCTTCTCTGTAAAAGGCATTCAGCTCCAGAAAGACCCAGGGAAGAGATCCTCAGTCTACCCAGAGTCAAGTAAGTCCTTCAAGATAGACAAATAAGAGGAGAAAAGGCAGAAAACGAGGAATTCTCTGTGGAAACATGATAGAGAATAGGTCTTGCTCCCTGTCCTCTTCCTCTTCTCTCTCTTTTACTCTCCGTCTGTTTGCTTTATGTCGTCTCTCATGTCACTGTGTGGTCACACATAGTTTTACAGTCTATCTCCAGGTATGTGCTTTCACTGCATACAGATCCCCAACTCCCAGGATTTAGAACAGCTACTGCATTGCACTTAAAGTCCAAATATTGTTGAATACCCAAATCAGACACTGACAGAAGATGCTTTTCTTTGCCACGCTAGCACCGTGGCTCTGTCGGTCTGTTGGTCCGTCCACCATTCAAAAGTATTCGATGGATAGCAATTACATTTTGTACAGATGAGATACAGACATTCATGGTTCACAGATGACAAATCCTAATTACTTTAATGACAGCGCCTTACTTTTCGTCAAGCACTACCATGAGATTTTCATTTGTGTTTTTCAGTGAAATGTCTTGACAACTACAGGATGGATTGCCATGAAATTTGGTACAAATATGTCCCCTTCAGGATGAACTGTAATGACCTTGGTGATCCCTTAAATGTTCATATAGCGCCATCATTTAGTCAATTTTTGTCCAATCTTTGGTTCATGAGCAAATACCTGCAAAACAACTGGCCTACACATCCTCAACCATACTTTGTGTGTTTAGTGCTAATTAGTGAATGTTAGCATGCACACAGCTACACTACTATGGTGAACATTATATCTGCTAAAAATCAGTATGTTAGCATTGCTATTGTGAGTATGTTGCCATGCTAGCATTTAGCTCATAATGGGTAATAGTATTACAAACCAAACAGTAAGTGCAAGTCTGTCATGAGGAAATAAGTCTATCCTGCCAACAATCCATGATAGTTGGACATATACAGTATCATGAACATTGCGCTAGGCAACAAAAGGTTCCACAAATGGTTAAAACTGACTTAAAGGCAGGGTAGGCATTCTCTTTACTTCCTGGAACCAGTCAGTGAATTAAATGACACTCGGACACGTCACAGGACTTTTAATACTTTTGCGCACTTTGCCCGTGCACTCATTTGCCTGAACCACTGTGCATTAACTGTGCATACCTGATGTGCCTTAGATATCTGCTTCAATTTACTTCAGTGTTCCTGTCTCTGTCACAGTCTCAGTCTATGCGTGTCTCTTTTTGCTTCCGCTGCCTCTCTGTCATGTTCTGATAAACTGTCCCTTCTCTTTCTTGGTACCCATGCTCACTTCTTTTGCAATGTTGCATCTTTTCCCTAATCCTTTCTGTCTCCCTTGTGTGCCCTGCTCCAACTCCTCCGTAAAACCTCAATATTTCCCAACCTTCCCGCCTCTCCCCCGACCCTAAAAAGCGATGGCCCATAAGCTAGGCTCCGCGCCCTCGCAGTACTTCCAGAGAGAAGCAGCCAATCCCAGGGTTCAGAGTCATAATCTCTCCTCCACTTCCACTGGCTGAGTGGCCCTACCGTTCTGGTAAATACGGTCTCTTTCATTCTGTCTGTTTTCTGTTCAGTCCTCCTTCTCTTTTTTACTGTTCGACTGTCACCTGGCCTCTTTTCTTCTGTCTCTTTGTTACAATCCCACTTTATGTGTGGCTGTATGGCTCTCCTTGTTGCTGAACTGGGCTAAATGCTGGTACATTTCACTTCCCTCTGTGCATTCCCTGAACACAGAACAACACATTATTTTTTACCTGTTTAAACTCACCCTTTCAGTCTTTCTATTGTTTTTTTTCTTTTCTTTGTCTCTATTTTGTCTTCTTCCTCTCAGTGTTCTTGCTCCTGCTAGCCATCCCTCACATTTCAAGCCCTGCACCCACATGCGTCATCTCAGCTTTCACTTACCTAGTCCTCTTTTTCTCAGAGTGAGCCAGTCCCAGTGTTTATTTCAGGGATGCAAGGGGAAACAATATATTCATAAAGGAAAAGAATGTGACCAGAGAACTGGGATCAAGTCATTTGATTCTTTTCATTTTGCAGTCCTGTTTAGGTTTCTGCAGCGAGAGATGTAGCCTTTTTGTTGAGTCTGTAAGTGAGGGTTTGGTGTAATGTGTGTTTGGTTGGTTGTGTTTTAAATCACCTATCAGCATGGATATGGGTTTTACTGCGGTGTGTTACAGTTTCTGGTAAGTATGATTTTGCTTCAGAAACATGTTCTGTATGATCCAATTGTGCAAAAGTCTAGGCACTGATAACACCACTGCTACACTATATGGCCAAGAGTATCTGTCTTTTTTTGTGTACATTTAGTGTTAGTTGTGTGCTCCCCTTTCTGCACTGCAGAAAGGGGAGCACATGTGCACATGAGCACATGTGCACATGAGCACATGTCGAATTAAGTCAAAAGAAATTTGATAAAAAGAGTTTATTTTTAAGTTTGTGAGTAGGAGTAAAAGTGAACTTTTATCTTTCACCAAAAATCCAATTCCAATTTTCAGCAGTTTGATAAATATGGGCCATAACCTCAACCCCATCAAACGCTTTTTTGGATGAACTGGAACTCCCACTGTGGGCCAGATCTTATTACCCAGCAGCAGTGCCTGTTCTCATGTGGCTAAATAGTAGCAAATCCCTGCAACCTGTTTCCAAAATCTTGTAGAAAGCCTTCCAAGAATGGTGAAGGCTGTTATAGCCGCTTATTATTGTACATGCTTTTGGAACGAGATGTTCAATAATCATGTATGTGTGTAATGTTTGTGTCTAGAGCTGATCTACAGAAGTGAGGATTTTCAGCTTTTCCTTAACCTTTAATTTTTTATAATACAATTTATGAGGTTTTGGACTGTTGGTCAGACATAGACCGAATGATTCATATTTTAAACTAGTAGTCTGTACATTACCTGATAATGAAAATAATAGTTAGTTGCAGCTTTCTATTTGTCCAGGGCTTTTGGCCGTATAACGTATCTTTTGTTTTGCTGGCATGGAGTGACATTTGTGGTGTCACAGGTGTGTGGTGGTGTGTGTTTGTGTGTCTAAATAAAATCCAAACCTTTTGAGCACATCTCTCTCTCTCTCTCTCTCTCTCTCTCTCTCTCTCTCTCTCTCTCTCTCTCTCTCTCTCTCTCTCTCAGCCCAGGGGAAGAGCAGGAGGCAGAGTGTGTTGTTTTAGTGCTGGCGGGGGCGCTGAGGTGAGGAGGACAGTGACACGTGGAGCTGTCCTGTCAGACATACATTCACTGACCCTGCCACACACACACTGAAGGAGCAACACACACCCTGCCACATAAATACACGCACACACCCACACACACACACACTGAAGAAGAAAACGCACATGCTGCACACACACAGACACATGGAAACAAAGCCACACAGAACTAAGGCTGAAGAATTCATACTTAACTAAAAAAAACACTCAACTCAACCCTAAAGACAAAAGAAAATTCAAACGAGAGAAGTACATGATGCTGGAAGAAAACTGGGAGAGTTTAAAAAAAAAACAAAAAAAAAGAGACTCTCCTTGCTGCTACTACGGCTGCTGTCCAGAAGAGGGCAGCGTTAGGACATGGGCTGGTTTTTGAACCGGACAGCTCGGTGAGCTGAGGAAGAAGGAGTGGAGAGTGGATACGATTCAAAGGCAAAGCAAGAGAGGACACCTGTCACTTTCTCTTTGACTTGGTCGGACTATTGTTGTACATAAAGAGACTGAGCTGTAGAACTCTGCTTTTTCATAACACGCCTCTGCCTGAATCCAAATTCTGAATATTGCACCTCAACCCTATAACCCTCGCCTAACCTTGTGGCCCTTTACTACATGATCTGTCTCTCTCTCTTTCTCTCTCTTCCTCTACTTTTCTGGCTTTCTGTATCTCTCTTAAATACACACACATACAAATACTGATGGCTCACTTGAAAGTTAGAGTGTGTAGATCAGTGGCGTTTACAGAGATAAACTTTAGCACCTTATTGTCCAGTAGAGGTCAGGGTGGCTGTCATTTACGTTACCTCATCAGTCAATCAAGCAGAGTAGGATGTGAAGTACATGCTAGATATTAGAATGAAGAAGAATAAAAGTAACAAAACCAAAAAAACGAGAAACAGCAACTCACTAACCGTAGGACAGATGTACTGTATTTACCTTCACCGGTGGAATTGGACACTTCACAACACTACAATTTAAAAGTAAAAAAAAAAAACCCACTCAAACCAGTTGTACACAATAATTGCATTTGTCACATGCTGTAAAGAACACAACACTGCAAAATGCTCCTGTCTGAGTACACAAGAAGGATGACCTGTAAGGACAGAGAGGTAAAGGAAGTGTACAAATCCTCACCTGCTTATTCTAAGACACCCCCTTCCTCTTTTGCCTTGACTCAGAAGTTGTCTTTATTTGTTGTTTTCGCGCACAGGTGTCGATGTTGAAATGTTCTCTTTGCACCAGATTTTTTTACCTCCTTTAGACCACGACCCCAAAACCTCTCCTGCCCGACTCCACATGCATTTTATTTTTACTCTCCCCTCCCCAATCTGTATATATGATCATTCTTTGTACTTGTCAGTAGCAATGATAATTCCAGGATGCTGTTCTCAGTCTTTACTGTGTTCCCACCGGAGCAGTGTGGGCGACTGGCTGGGGACGTGTTGCACATTCCTTGAGCTCAGGACTTATTGCTAGTGTCGTTTTGTGGATGCTGTAAGGTACAGCTGGTCTCGTATGTCTCCCCAGTAAAGCAGAGTACGTCGAACGTGGCCTGAAACTCTTTGCAAAGCTGGTGCAAACTGTGTGAGAAGAAGAAGAATCATTTCTCAGCATCAGCCTGTCGGCCGTATGTGTCATTCATTCTCTGTTAAATTGACCATGATATTGCTGTTTAAGTGACCACCTTACCCATGTCTTTAGTTGTTATCTCTTTAAACATGTTTGTGTATTAAACACCACTGTTTTCAGTTGGTATGTGAAATAGCTGCTGCTGGAAAAGGAAATACCCCCACTTGGTTTGAATCTTGCATGGGACATGACCTTATTACATGATTTTTACACCACATTAACCTGTAATGGATCCTCTGGTGACTGTACCATAAACAATATGAAGACAATACAGTATTTAGCAACAATGTGACGTGCTGCCAGCTTTGGGACCAGATAGTTTGTATGACAAATCTGACTCAACTTCAAGCTGTATAGTACGGTTATAACTGTTCCGTAGCCTGTATAACAGGGCACTAACGTTTAGCAGGACTTGAAGCTCTCAGACGCGCCGCTGTTTCCTGCTGTTAGTGCAACAGGCTACCAGAAACAACAGGACCAAAGTCAGCCCTCCGAGCACCAGGTGTTCAAGCACACAACTGTTTCACACACCAATCAGTTGACACATCAACATGTACTGTATCTGTATGAGAGGGGCCTGTGGGCGTGAGATTGGAGTTTCCTGTTCCTCAGGCACTGACCTCGGGTCATCCTTTTCTGAAATGGATTCAGAAAGGGATGAAGTGATCCCACGTCTGTGCCTGTCAAAAAGTACTACTTATTTACCCAGAGTGTGACAGTATGTAGCATGTACATAGACGATCCCTCGATCTGTATATACAAACGTGTACAGGTTTGATACAGCTATTCACACTCTGGCTTTTTTTTTTCCTCTTCCTGTTTCTTTCCTTTAATGAAAGTCATAGCAATATTTCTGTAATCAATAAAAAGCCAAGGTCATATGATGATGATTATGATTGCATTTGTGTTTATTTAGAGAGGGAGAAATGACTGTGAATGATGAAACTGTGAGACTAAACAGAAGACAGGTTTGTTTTGTTTTTTTCTTGCTGTGTAACATGCTGGATCCAAAAGGCTGGAGTGAGTTGTCATGTTGCAAAGGAGTTTAACACACTGATTATTTTAATTTCTTATCAATGAAAGCCATAAAGGTCATAAATGGGTGGCAACGGTCTGCTTGTGTGCAAGGGGGTGTGGACCATGTTTGAGCACAGACCTTTAAAAGCAAAGGGGATGTGTACACCTAATACAAAAAATAAATATTATGTAATTACTTTTTTTTTTCTTGTCATAAATCCTTTGAAATATATCGCTGTCTAGTGTGATAGTTGACAACATCAACTAAATTTACATGCCCATTGTTCACCATTACAGGGCTTTGGCGGTTTGCTGCATGTTTAAATTTCTTCATCTCAGCTTTGGGATGAACACAGAACAAATATTTACTTGTGCTGAGTGAACATTTCAGGATCTGTCAAATTTGATTACCACATATGTGTGTTTGTGCATGTCTTTCTTATCATTTATACTGTACCAAGTGATCCAGCCACTGTCTAAAAGACCTAAAGAAAGGAAGATCACTGTCCTGACGCTATATTCAAGTCAAGTTTATTTATATAGCGCCGAGTTATCTCGTCGCACCATAGAGAGGTTTTAAATGATATCCATAAACAGAATAAACATGTCATCATTCAATAATGTGTATCATTAATTGTAGCAAACCCTGTGTAGGAAATTACAGTTTAAATGGCATCAATATACTGGCGACCTGTCCAGGGTGTACCTTGCCTTGCGCCCGATGTCCGCTGGGATTGGCTCCAGCTCCCCCGCGACCCTGTATGCAGGATAAGCGGTTGATGATGGATGGATGGATGGATGGCATCAATATTTATATAAAATAAAATTATATTGATTATTACTATAATAGAATTTCACTTGAGATAAATGCACCTCTTAAAGGAGAAGATGTATTTGAGCCAATTAATCATTTTGTCTCGAAATATACTAAACTATCAATTTAGAACTTTAGAAGAAAAGGTTAATAATTCAGTTAATAAAATGAATAACTATAACCAAAACTTTCATCAGTTCTATTTTCTATACGTGATCAACCATATCCATGACAGAGAACAAGACAAAGGGGGTTGTCTTTAATGTCAGAATGCATTAAAAAAGTTGGAGAGAGAAATGGGACTACACAGAATTTGTATAGCCTCAATCACTCCTGGCATCTGTGTAAGTTAGTTATCTTATGTGTGTCTACATATGTTGTATTATGTTTTCTTAAAGTTGTGAAATTAATATTTCCTTGCAGTCCAGTGCAGAGGGTAGTTCAGATGTTCTGGAGCTGCCACAAGAGTGAGACTATGGGGATCCATGTACACTTTTATTGTTTAAAAGATTCTTCAGGTGAGACTTTTTGGCTCTTGCTGAGAGAAACAACCGAGGTCTTGCCCTCAGATATTTGTGGTTCTGAGGCCCACGGGTTCCGTCCGCACAAGACAACAGGAATAGCGTAGCTTCGAAACTGGAAAACACACATCCAGCACACACGGTCAATACAGTGAAATGATAGTGTATGGTTATGCCTTTACTTTGTCTTTGCGCTGCTTTTTTTTGTGGGTATATAAATGTACATGATGGGAGATTACCTGTCTGTTCATGAAAATATATATGATGGGGTTGAAGGCAGTGCTGCTTTTAGCCAAGTAAACAGGTATGGTGCCGATGATGGGGTCAATATATAGACTGGAGTCCATGATGACAGCAAGGGACATGGCCGCATATGGCAGCCAGGTCACTAAGAAGGCCAGCACCATCACCACTACCATACGAGCCACCTGCGCCTGAACACGATTTGTGCTGCCATCCTCGGATACCTGCAGCTTGGTCACCTAGGACAACAAAATACAAGCAAAGGAACTTGATTGTGATGCCAGTACAAGCAGCTGAAGTGCACTTTGTCATCTTTTCACCATTGAGTGTATATTACTTGTAATACTGTACTGTAATACTTCGCTGCCCAAGTGCCCAACATTCCCATTGCTCACCTGGTGGAGGGTCCACAAGAGTCGTGAGTAAGACATTATGATGATAGAGAAGGGTACAGCAAAGCAAAAGGAAAAGTATATGATGATGTAGGACATGTTCCCGATATCCCGGCTGTGCCAGTTGGGGGCACAGGAGGTCTTGACGCCCTCCAGCTCATAACTTCCCCAACCAAACAGAGGCGGAGTGTTCCACAAAAACGACCACAGCCAGGACAGCACCACTCCAGCAACTGCGTGTCTGAGGACAGCAGAGGTGATTGTGTCACATGCAGGTGGCGCATTCAAGTTGTTGTACTCAGTGATGCTGCCAGGTGAAAAGCGTCGATGGTCACAACTGTACCTGGTCTGGAACAGGACAGCCCCCATGGGATAGCACACCACTATATAGCGTTCAACAGAAATTATTCCAATTGTGCACAGACCTGCTATACCTATCAGTAGAAGGAAAATATAAAGAGAACATTATTTTTTGTGGAAAATGCTTCTGAGCTACTGCAAATTCAGTGGTGGAATGTAAATAAGCACATTTACTTCTTTTGAGTAGGCCTATTTCCAGTTTATGCGGGAAATGTAGTCCTGTTTACTCTACTGCATTTGTCTGACAGCTCTAATCACTCATTACGTTTCTCATTAAGATTTTACGTGCAACACATATGATTAGCTTATAAGATACAACACACTGTTAAACCAGTAGTTCCTGACTTTTCTTTTAACTTATGACGCCTTAAAAAAAAGCAATTGTTGGGGCCCCTCATCACGTTTCAGAGGTCTCCACCAAAGAGACATTTCCCCACTTCCCAGATGGTCTCATTTAAATTTCCAAAAACATAAAAATATATATATATATATTTTGGATAAAAGTCAAAACAAAACTAATACAAATTTGGTGGAACAGGACACTGATTTTACCCCCTGGACTTAACTACAAAAGTGTATAGTTAAAGCAAGCTCCACCTTGATGTGCATTGATGCATCAACACTAACAATGTAATAATGTGATATATAATACACCATTTCCCCTGCAAAAGAGAGAGTGCTTTTGCTATGTAGACATAGTATTATCATAGTAGATATTACTTCTGTTCCTTACTAATTGAGTATTTTTACACTGATGCATTGCGACTTAAAGAATCTGACTACTTCTTCCAACACTGCAAGTTAAATCATACCAAGTAACATTTTAATATGCAAACTCAAAAAAATGCATGCATATACTGGCTCTGAACTGACTTACCAAAAAATGCCACAGCAAAGGCCTCTAACACACAGCCCACACGTCCCAGGCTGAAGTATCCCATGGCACTGGTTACTGTGGTGGGCAGACCTCCAAACACAGCGCAGCCCAGGTCACATACAGCCAGGTTCACCAGGGCATAGCTGAGTGGCTGTCTTAGCTGTCTGTGTTTCACTGTCACCACGATCACCAGGACATTGAGGATGATCCCCATTACAGAGAACACACCCATGATAGCGGCCAGTATTGTGTAACCAGTCTGAGAAAGGAGCTCTGTGTCGAAGGAGCTGTGAGACGATGAGGAGTTATCTTGTTGGACAAGGTGCTCCATTTTTTTCTCAGTGTAGATTAGGCGAGTGCTCTAACTGCTTCCTGGTGTAAAAATAAAGTGTCAGCTATCCATCCACAACCTTAGCTGACAACAAAATCCAAAATATCCACAGGTAAAAACTCTCAAAATATAAAACAATGCTCCCTGTTTGCTGCTCTGGTGCAGCTGGAGAGAAGAGAAGGCAATGGGACCCTCTTAATAAGCACAATAAGAGGGGAGGCTCTAGATCATGACATTTAATTCTTGAAAACCAAATCCACAGATCCGGATTTTGAAGACAATAATTCTGTCTAATATCCTGTAAGACTGCACTTTCCATGATTGCTGAGTTTACAGCTGCTCCTGAGTAATGAGGCAGGGATTTAATAACACAATATGGTTTTTAGGATCACAGTTAAATGTACAGTATGTCTGCTGGTTAAAGGCATAGAAGGAGTATTATAGCTTGATAATATCACACTTTTTTGTATCCTCGTATGTTTGGCACTGCTTTTGGTTTAGCTAACGTATGTCAGGAAAACAAACAAAACAGGAATTACTACAGGTAAGCAACTATTTTTCTTTCAGTCTACCAATAAATCCCCTGTGAGGACAAAGACTTACTGTATGCGTGCAGACAAATCATGAAACTAATATGTACATGTGGTGCATATGTTATCAATAATGTATGTACATGTAATGTTATGAAGGTACTTTATTGATTCCTTTTATTGTCCCTCTCAAAGAGGTCAGATGAAGATCAGTGGAGATGTTCAAGACAGATTGTGTTGCTCAAGGACACTATAGGCCAGAAACTAGAACATTAGTTCAGGCTCAGCATCTCTAATCATGACCATCCTACTGTCTGTCAAATATAAGAAACATTCAGTCCCAAGTGCAACAATGGCAACATGCAATAGTCCAATCTATAATCATAGGAGTACATTGGCTACAAAAGCTCGTTTATATATTTTGATTGTCAAACAAATTATCAGAATATGTACAGCAACTTTTGTGCCATTAACAATTCAGGGAAAGATTCATGCAATGCCCTTTATCTTTTCTTTGCATTGCATATGTTTAGAAAAACAATAGTCTTACTACTTTGCCTCAACAAATTATCTTAGATTACAGTTTTCAGCTTGCTGGAAATGTCAATAGGCATTTTTGGGTTCTACTTTATATAAGTCTTTAGTAAGAACTTTTGGGTTGTAAGAAATTCCTCCATCTGGACACTTGTCTTTTCAGCTCTTTATTTCACCAGGAACATCTTCTATTTCATCTCTTCTGGAAAAAAATCTGTGCATCAAAATGTTTATTAACAGTTTAATATAATGTATTACTGCAGTCTCAATGGCTTATTAGAAAATGTATTTATGAATGTATCACCAAGATTTTTATGCATTTTTTACCAAATAGCAAGGATAAACATCACCCAGGAGGATTTTTCACAACCTGACAACCCAAAAGTTGTTCTGATTAATTGTTAATCAAGTTTATCAAGAAAAACATGCACCTACAGACCACAGCTTGTCCTCCATCCTCTCTTTAACTATTATGGTTTACATTTTGACCGCTCTTTTCTAAGCGACGTAATTATGCGACGGCAGATTTTACTGATGTGGCTTTCCGTGATAAAGCTACAATATTCCGAAGATGGACTACAAAAAGCGCATCTTTGACACTGCGCCCCATGTTGTTGTAATGCGGGCCATCTAAAGGTGGACAACACGGTGGAATATATTACTTAATAACCAAGATATAGCAAAAAGGCAGATCACTAAATAATGGACAGGGTTGTCACATTGAGAATGCTTGCTCATGCTCACCCTCCTGCCCACCCATAGGCGTTTTTGTCAACATGAATCCCAATTGTATGTAAATACAGTGTTTCCTACAGAATGACAGCGTAACTGTGCCGAGAGAGAGAGCGAGAGAGAGAGAGAGAGAGAGGGAGCGACGGGGCGAGAGGAGATGCTGAGAGAATATATGCGCTGCGCGGGGCACTGTCATCAAATACGATTGAACCCATTTTAAATAGTAACAAAATCAATCGAAAATCAGCGTTGATAATGTGGCAGGCCGCTACAAATAAATCAGTGTGTGGAAAATGCCTACTGTAGAGGTTATCCAGCTTGATCTTTGCCTTTATTAAGGCGAGGGTGTCAGCATCTGTGACTGAAGTAAAATTAATTTGCTGAAGGCTGCAGTACATAACGTGAGGCTACACGCTGCAACATTATCCTCACTTTGATCACGTTACAATAATAACAGCACGCATGGGTCTCAATTATTGTTGACAGTTTAAGATATACGCATATTAGCAAGTTATGGCATAAGAGAGAAAAGGCTTAATAGCCAATGGTAACTTACATGGTGATCAACCTCTATCCGTCATGGTTGGTGATTTATTTTTTTTATTGTAGAAAACACTTAATGGCTTATTTCAACAGCCTGAAAACGGTGTTGAAACAGTATTAGATTACAAAAAAGCCAAAAGAAAACAAACCAAAAGAAAGAAGGTAATTGTGAGTCTTAGTAAAGTATCATAATGTGCGTCTGTGTTGCAAGGATATTGCTAAATGTGGTTGATGGATTTTATCGTTTGAGTTTGAGAACATGCCGCCGCAAGGAATTGTGGGACGGCATTCTCTCCTTTCCTTTTATAAAGGATGGTCCGGTGTACCCTATGCTAAAGGAGATATGAAAGAAAGCATTGAGGCACCTTTCCTTAGCTTTTAGAAAATTCAAACAGCTCTGCCACAGAAATACTTCCGGTTCACTTCACTCATCAGTTAGGAACCTTCCTAAGCTTTATTTATTTATTTTTCTTTATTGAGGTGAAGATTTACAACAGTATCTGGCATAGTCACAGATCACCAAATATCAGTGCTAACAGGAAACGGAGCACATACGCTTTAGGAAGA
Source organism: Micropterus dolomieu (assembly GCF_021292245.1). Taxonomy (NCBI): domain Eukaryota; kingdom Metazoa; phylum Chordata; class Actinopteri; order Centrarchiformes; family Centrarchidae; genus Micropterus; species Micropterus dolomieu. Next base: position 15,615,632 of record NC_060157.1, read on the forward strand.
AGAAAATAAATTAAAAGAGAAGAAAATATGTATGTAATAGTACAAATAAAATACAAAAAAAAAAAAAAAATACAGGATAAAGAAACAGTAGTAAAACAGTTATGGGGCTTCAGATCATTTTAAGGCATCAATAAAATCAAGAAGATTTTTTTGCTGTTTTCTTCTTCATGAACAACAGGGACTTGTAGTATAATGCAAATTATTTCTTGAAGACAGTAAAAAGAGGCTGTGTTTTCAAACATTTAAAAAATTTACCCGAGATAATTAAAGTGTTTAAAAGCATTTCATAGTTTTTGTCCTTCATTATAATTCCAAATGTGATGTTATCTCCAGTGAAATTGGAGAGAGACTGGAGACAAGGTTCCAGCCAATCATACATGTCACACCAGAATGTGTTACTGTAAGGACAGAAGAAAAACAAATGATCCGTGGTCTCTATGTCCTCATCACAGAATATACAGTTAGTTGGATCAATGTTAAATCTATGTGAGAGGAGATCTCTTGAAGGATATATGTCATTAAATACTTTGAAGTGAAGCTCTTTAGCTTTTGGTGATAAAGGTAACTTTAAGAAGTCTGTGCGTAGTTTCTTCAGAGAAGAATGACTGAAAATAAGAGAGGCAGCATTTCGGCTGTGTTGCACTGGGTATAAAGTCAGAGTGAAGAGATCACAGAACATTTTGTTTTGCAACGTCTTACTACAGAACTCTTGACCAGCAATCATCAATGAAGGAAGAAGAGGGGGGTTAAACATATGAGGTAGTGCATTTTTTGCCATCAAAAGGAAGGCAGATGGGATGCTTTGGATAACCATATCATACTGTTTACGATTGCACTGAAAATTAAGTTTTGTACCAAAATCTTCAAAAGATAAAACATTTCCATAGTTGTGCAGTAAATGTGTGACAGACCAAATATTGTTTTCCATCCATTCGTTGAGATACAGGGACTTATTTCTAAAGAGAATGAATCTACAGTTCCAGACGGGTATGTTATGTGGAGTAAAATTGTGTTTGTACAGGAGTTTCCAATGTAACAGAACTTGTGAATGAAACGCAGACAGTTTTATAGAAAGTTTTGGAACATCAAAATCACAGCGCAAAAGTAAATCAATACCTCCAATTTTTTTAAACAATTCCCTGGACACACAATACCAGAAACTTCCACTGTTTGCTAGAAGGCATCATAACCATTTAATCTTTAAAGTTCCATTTATACAATCAAAGTCTATAGCTTGTAGCCCACCATCTTCATAGTCTTTCTCTACAGTCGCTTTTTTCAGATAATGGGATTTTCTTTTCCAGATGTAGTCAAAGTTTAATGTATTGATGGTTTTGACAGCTTTGCTGGGGATGGACAGAGAGTAGGCTGGGTAAATGCATCTTGAAAGGCTTTCCATTTTGGTAATATAAATGCGACCAAACAGAGAAAGATCTCTATTTAACCATCTGTCTAGTCTTGCTTTACATTCATCCAATTTGTTCCATACATTTAATGATTCACTTAACTTAATATTTTTGGTTATATGTATGCCCAAGTATTTCACTGCAGTTTTAATAGGGATACCATATGCTGTCTCAAGGTGGCAGTCATGTATAGATAACAGCTCACACTTTTTCAGGTTCAGTTGTAACCCGGATGCCTTTGAGAATGAGTCTATAGTTTCAGCCAGTTGACTTATAACTATTCGGCTATCAAAGGCATTTAACTGTTCGATATCTGAATTTTTGATGAGGATTGACAACATTTCAGCTGCTATTATGAAGAGTGAGGGTGAGATGGGGCAGCCTTGTTTTATACCTCTGTTGATATTGAAGCAGGCCTAGTGCCACCTGGGAGAGATATTGAGCTGTTGGTGTCATTATAAAAACATTTTAGTGTTTAGTGTAGTGTTTCTAAATTTTTCCCCAAAATCCTTTTTAAGACGATTTGAAAATATTTGTGTTAGTAATTTATAATCATTGTTTAATAGTGTAATCGGTCTCCAATTGTCCAAGAATTTGGGATCTTTGTTTGGTTTTGGAATTAGAACAATTACACCTTGCCTCAACGTCTGTGGAAGTGAGCGGTTGTTTAAAGCTTCTTTAAGTGTTTCAAATAAAAGTACTTTGATATGCTCCCAGAAATGTTTATAAAAGTTGGCTGTGAGGCCATCTGGGCCAGGGGAGCGGTCCGAAGTCAAACATTGCAATGCCTTTTCAAGCTCATTATACGTGATCTCTGACTCACATGTGATTTGCAAGTCCTTATTTATTTGGGGAATAAAACCTCTGATTTGGTTAAAGAAGGCCTCTGTTGCATCAGCTGAGAATCTAGAAGAATATAATTTGCTGTAGAAGGAATAAACTTCATTGTTATAGTTAGGAACCTTTTCGAACGCAGCCTATGTGATATTATTCTCAGTTCCCCTCCCGGTCACGAGAGGGCGGTAGGCACTGCAGCTGCAGCTCCAACGCGCATTAAAGCAGCTGCGTTTGATCCCCGGCGGTAAACAGTCCAGTCAACATGGCTACCTCCGTGAGGAAAGCAGCCCACGACGTAGAGACGCGAAAGCGGACCGATGATGTGCTTCTGTCGGAGGGAATCGACTTCAGCTCCCTGCTGCTGTCTCCGGCCGTGCTGGACGGACTGTCAGCCGCAGGCTTTCAGAAACCTTCCCCCATCCAGCTCAAGGCGATCCCGCTGGGCCGCTGCGGACTTGGTGGGTTCACAACTCAGCGTGTGTGCGTGTGTGTTTCTTAGAAACTCTGGGATAATGTTAGTTTATGGATGCCTGTTTTTTTAGCAACAGAAACCGGTCTGATTGACTGTTGTCATTTGTCCCGTGGAGCAAGTTAAAGATCAGGGTTACTTTTATTGCTCTGGTATTACCAATTCATCAAAAATGAATTTGTATGAACGCTAGAGGAGTGCACATTAGTGAGGTGATGGTATTAACTCACCAATTTGCACTCCTATTGCGACACCTGGATGTTCCTTCCAACTACCCTGACAGTGGTAGCCTACTAATTTAACTTTATTTTCTAACTAACGTTACAAAAATGTAGTCTTAGGCTGAAAAAGGGGATGTCTGTCACTGCAGTCTTGGAATGGTTCAGTCCAGAGCTGAGAAGATTTGCTGATTAATCTATTATCCACAGAATAATTGACAACTATTTTGATAATTGAAAATATCTAACGATAAATCAAAGGCAAAATGGAATAGATTTCCTAATTTCCAGAATGTGACAAACACTTGATGCCAAACAGTGAATCACTTCACAAGTCTGAGTTAGAACATTCAAAACTGTTATCTTATTCAACAAATATGATTAGTAAATCTTTATTCTATTTTAATAGAAACATTATATGCTAATTTGTGATTCAAATTAGTTAAAGCAAATATTTATTGATGATATATTGAACATGTATTATATTGTTATTGAGGAAAATTATATTGCAATAATTATGATTATTGTTTTATTGCCCAGCCCTAGGTTTTGGACTATTGATCACATAAAAGAAGCAATTCTCACGTTACAGTTTGTTAAAAGTCAGCGGATCACTATTTCTCCTCAGTTGAAGGACCTCACAGTTTGACATGAATACTGTGAAAAAATAAGCAAATTGTTCCCTTTCAACATTGAATGTGTATGTTTGTCATTTGCATACAGTCTTTTCTAGCATCAAGATTTTCAGACTAAAATAATACAAAAAAATTCAAAATGAATAAATTCAACATAAATAATTAAGATACACTTTACAAGTCTTGCCATGCCCATTTGTTCAAGACAGCAATTAGTGATTCACTTGCTAGATTATTGAAAGCTGGCTACTGAGATTTCTTCCTCCAATGGAGCTAATTACAATTTAGTTTCTTGTGATTACAACATTGGAAAAATGTAATGGAACATACGTTGCCAGAAGCAGCATCCCTGTTAGTTTGCATAATCCTCAGGACACGCTATATGTGTTTTTATCAGGGACTACTCTTTGGTAGAAAGTAGTTCCTGTGAAAACATTTAACACTGCATAATATCTCTAATCCTGGCAAAATGAGAGCGAGCGTTTAATCTCCAGAAAAAATCACTTGTCCTTACATAGGATATATAGTTACTTTCCACTTGCAGGTTGACTGTGTTGTAAGAAATGCTTCCATCTGCAGCTTCAAAGCTGTGTGATTGGTCAAACACTTTATCTGGAAAGGAGGAACATGATATGATGCCGTAGATAAGCCTCTCCTAGATGTGAAGTATCAATATTGCACCCAGTCAGGTTTAATTAATTGTGGAAGTCAAAGTTGTCACCTTGATTATTCAGACTAATTGTCCATCTGCTGTTTTCAGATTTGATTGTGCAGGCCAAATCTGGCACGGGGAAGACGTGCGTGTTCTGCACCATCGCCCTGGACTCCCTGCTCCTGGAGAATCCTGCAACTCAGGTGGGCAGATTTACTCCTCTGGAGGTCAAGATGATTCATTAAATATGGAGAAATGTGTCTTTCCCAAAAAATATAGTTTATTATTAGCTTCTAATGAATAACAATTTTTGAAAAAGTCTTCAGAAGGGAAAGCAAAACTTTTATTTTAAATTTTACCAGTCAATTTTTTACCACCAACAGATGGTCATGAAAAATAATCGCTTTAATTTTGATGGTCTTTTTAATCTGATGAGTTTAAGCTGCTCGTGTCAAAAGAGTAAATGAAGCAGGACAATTCTTGACAACGCAGAGGTACGTCTGGTCTTGTTGATAACCTGTAATCTTATTAGCTGCAGTGGTCTTACTGACTGGGGACTGCTCAGCACCTGTCCATGCTTAATCTGCTTTCAATCAAGTGTAAGTGATCTAACTTCCCCCACCCCTCACCCTCCTGCAGGTTCTTGTCCTGGCTCCTACACGTGAGATAGCGGTCCAGATCCACTCAGTAGTGATGGCCATAGGCTGTGCCATGGAGGGCCTCGAGTGCCATGTCTTCATCGGGGGCAGGCCTGTGAGTCAGGACAAACTCCATCTGAAGAAGTGCCATATAGCTGTGGGCTCACCTGGTAAGAGGCCAATCGAGAGCGGCATTACTATTTATTTATTTATTTAGTTATTCATTCATTCATTCATTCATTCATTTTTCATGTAACCACCATGATGCTCTTTGTGTTTTGTACCTATGCTGCTGGTTGCGTACGCAGGTCGTATCAAGCAGCTTATCGAGCTTGGGATGTTGTCCACCGCCAGCATCAGACTGTTTGTACTGGATGAGGCAGACAAGCTGCTGGAGGAGGGCAGCTTCCAGGAACAGATAAAGTAAGCTGGACGGAAGCCTCTATAATCATACCCCATATTTAATTAGTTACATGACACGTCAGCAGGCTGGCGATGTCATTCAATCAGAGTACTTAGCCCATCTTAACAAATCTGTGTAAAATGAAAAATCATAAATTGTATACTCATTTACGAAAAAACACACTCGCTGAAATTCACCTTGTGTCTTCAGCTGGATCTTTGCCTCTTTGCCTGTGAACAAACAGATGCTCGCACTCTCTGCCACCTACCCAGAATCCCTTGCTCAGCACCTTACCCGCTACATGAGAGAGCCCACTTTTGTCAGACTCAATCCTAGTGACATGGGCCTTAAAGGTGAGACCCTGGTTAGGTGTTCTATCATTGTTACCACAAAAATGCTTGGCATGTAAAAGGTTAAAGCATCATTTTTATATCAGGCAAATGACCTGTCAGCTATGTCTAGTTTACATATTTAAATCGTACAGTGTCAACTATTAATAAGACAACACTGATGGGATAATACTACGTGATATGTTTTAAGGTGTTATGTCCTGGCAGAAAATGTTATTTCTTCCCAAGTTTGAGAAGTGGTTGACAGTAAGCTAAGAGCAACATAAGGCCTGCTCTGAAAACAGTCATCTCTTTGACAGAATCAAGTTTTAAACCTTGTGTTTACTTTGAAGTTTGTATCTGTTTTTTTTCATTGTATACAAAGTGAATAGTGGAAAATGGCTTCTTCTGAGTTTCACAAAACAAGCCCTGATATTCAGATCCAGTGACCAAAAGCATTCTGAATGATTGCTGGTTATGATTTAAGTCCCTAATGCTGGAATTGATAGTCTCCCTTGTATGTTACTTGTATTTACTGCTGCTTTTATTATGTATTGCCAGTTGTAGATCTCTGCTGCCAAATGAGTAAATGTAAATGTTGTCCCTGTGTGCCACCTGCCAGGTCTGAAGCAGTATTACAAGCTGGTGCAGTCCCACCCTTTACCTCACAAGGTTTATGAGGAGAAGGTGCAGCACTTGCTGGAGCTTTTCAGTAAAATCCCATTCAACCAGGCCCTGGTGTTCTCCAACCTACACACAAGGTAATGCATTGTTTTAACGTTTAGCCATGTCTCCATAGGTGCTCTTTATGATCTTTTATTATCAACCAAGTAAAATATATCTCACTTGTGGGTTTGCGCTTTGCATGATCTTTCTGCGCTTTGCATGATCTTTAAATGCTCCCACAGGGCTCAGCACCTGGCAGACATCCTGTCCTCCAAAGGCTTGCCTGCAGTTTGTATCTCAGGTGAGAGGGCCTTTTGGAAAAGCGGGGATATTTGTGAGAGTGTAGTCATGAAATGATAAAATGCAATGTCATTTAAAAATGTAAAATATCAAACATTTGATGGTTAAATTGTATTACATTCTGGTCTCAAAATGATTGATGTGTTCTGATTTACTGTGACTTTGTGTGCTGACCCGCACAGGTGGTCTGAGTCAGGACCAGAGACTGGAGGCGATGTCAAAATTAAAGCAGTACCAATGCAGGGTGCTCATCTCCACTGACCTGGTGAGACACTCATCATTTGCGTTACTGTCTTAATGTATCTCTTACGAGTGTTACACTAGACTATGGTCAGCTTCTGTTTCTTTTAATCTTGGTTGTTTTCTTCCCACCTTTTCCTTCCTGTCAGACTTCCAGAGGTATAGATGCAGACAAAGTAAACTTGGTGATAAACCTGGACATGCCACAGGACTGGGAGACATACATGCACCGAATCGGACGGGCCGGCCGCTTCGGTTAGTCTCTGATGCCGTTTGGTTATCGCAGAAACAAGCAATTAGAATCAACAACAAGCAGTGATATTCGACATATACACATCTTGTGAGATCACCCAGCTGTAGAGGAGTTGCATCATTATTGCAGGGTCGATCCTGTCTTTGATCCACATGTTGATGGATACCACCTGTTGTTTCCAGATGCACAATTCTGCCCACTAACTTGACTCAAAACCCAAACTAGAATAGCATGAAGTACTTTGTTTTGCTGCATTCATTCAATTTTATTCAGAAATCATGTTTCAGAGATCTTTTTCATTTAAAAAATGTTCTTAACATTGTAATCATGTAAGAAAATCATATACCAACAGACACAGCCCATTGTCGATAAGTGTTGCAGCCCACACACAAATCAGTTTCTCTCCTGGTTATTTTATTTGTATAAAAACAGTTTGTTGCACCTGTCTCATTGTTCTGAATTGGACTTCGCTTGAGCAGTAAGCATTGCCTGCTTCGTTCTGACTGTATTAACACCATTTGTGAAGATTAGCTCATGTCAAGTATAAGCAGGTTTGACCCACCCAGCAAGGTCAATAGGTTCCTAATCATCTGCATTTGATTGTAATGATCTTGACTTAATTTGTGTGTTGTCAGAAACCGAAGGTAATTCAATCTTTGTGTGGGTAGGCAAGCAACTGCCATCCCTGGACGCACACCCTCTTTTATCCCCCCCCTGTTGTTTTTTTCCTGTTATGGTTCTTATCATGATTATATTTTGTTTATAGGCACTCAGGGATTGGCTGTGACCTACTGTTGCCATGGCGAGGAGGAGAACAAGATGATGGCCATCGCTCAAAAGTGCAGCCTGAGTTTGTCTGCGTTGCCATGTGAGTCCCGCCCACAAGTCTGAGGAGTTGAACGTTTTTTCTTTTTTTAAAACAAAGCTGTTAATTTAATGTTAAAATGGAAATCTAACTCTAGTCTCATGTGTCTTCTGTCCTTTTAGCCACCATCGAGCCGGGGTTGATGGACGAGCCGTGTGACTGGGAGATCTGCACCGAGGCTTCCACTCCAGGCCCTTTATACCTTCTCTCCTCTAGGACGGAGAAGAAGAGGCGTGCCAAGTCAGTCACGGATCAAGCTCTAGAGCAAAGCAGCCATAGAAAGCCAGAGAAGCTGCAGCCAGAGAAGACGCATCCAGCACCCAGAATGAAAGAGCACAATGAGGGGAATCCCAGAAAAGTGTCTCCTGCAAAGGAAACTCTTCCAGTCCTCCTGTGTCCTCCTGTGGCGGAGCCGACCCGAAAAGAGCTGCAAGACGCTCTGCCAAAGATCTCTCCTCTCAGCTCGTTCAAAAGTTGTGGGTCAAGGTTCATGACCTTTGAGGAGGCTGAGCGGGACTTTAAGAGTTTCATTACTACAGGGTTGGGGAGATCAGTGGAGATCATCAGGGAGTTCAGAGGCCGAGAGGACGGCGACCCCGATGATCAGACTGTACGTAGAGAGTCCATCACACTTTATGGTGACGGAGCTCAAAGTTCAAAACAAAATGTAAAACGCTGGAAGTCTAAATTTTCACATCCAAGGTCATTTTCTGGTTCTTCAAGCTCTGACAAGGATGATTGTGAATACCGAGCAACCACTAAGCCTCAGACTGAAGCTAGACAAATACCCACTGTGTCCAAACCAAAGGCAGAGACCACCGGGTCCCAAGCTTGCACTTCCTCTGCACCTCACATATATCCCCAGACAACCTGTGTGTCAAACAGGAGAGCTTTGTCTCAGCCCGAGAACAACGACTCGGTACCCGCCGTTAAATCAAGCAGGCGACCCTGTCAGACAGCTCCAGCACAGTGTGGCAGAAATGACTCGAGAGACTTTAAAGAAGAGATTGGGAAACCGAGCAAAGAGATTACAGAGGCGATGAACGGAGATCAAAAGCGGGAGAGGGATGAAAGGGAACAAGACGATGACTATTATGATGACGATGAAGAGGAGGGGAGTGCGGAAACTTACTGGAGAGCCAGCTACAGAGCCTGGAGTGATTACTACGCCTCCATGCCTCCTTTTCAAGAGCAAGGTTACCAAAGTTACTACAGCGTAGCCCACAACTGGATGGCAGCGTATCGCATGAATGCGGTCTACATGGAAGAACTGCTGAAATACTGACTTTGTCAATACTGTTAAAATCAGGATGTCGGATGATACTATTGTCTACTGAGTGTCTGAATGTCATCTGAACCTTGTGGTCAGACACATTGCACTTAAATGTTTGGAGTGTGTATTTTTCAATAAATTCATACCATATACTGCATGTCCCAATTACCTTTCTAAAACATTACCAGCATGCTTTGTATTTCAAAACCTTTTTTTCTGTTTTGCCTCTACACATTCACATGCTATGAAACTCTTGTATTTGTTTCTTACTTTTATATTAATGCATTGTGTGGAAATATATCTGAAGTTTCTCAGTCATAGTTATCCATGGTGGGCTAAATTCAAGGGCCACTGCTGTTGATTCTTCAGTTCTGAAGAAGCCTCTTGGATGAGAGGCGAAACATCTTCGAGCAAGTCCAGGTGCCCTTGACTTTATTTTTTTTTTCTTTTTAACCCACCTTGGATGTGTGGAATTAATATTTTCCTATATGGTACAAAGGGCACCCCCATTATTAGCCATTAATCTGACCTGATATTTACAGAGGAAGGTGAAGGAGGAGGAGGAGCAGCCAAACTGCAATTTATTTTTCTGTAAGCTTTTCAGCAAGGTCAGGCATCTCCACATGCTCCTGATTATAGGCTAATCAACCAGCTACCTACCATTCCCCCAATCAGTGCTGGGCAACACAAAGGGGCAAACACCCTTCAAGAAAATTATTGAAACCAGGGGCCCACTTCAGCTAATTTTGACCATCTGTAGCTTTATGTTACCAATTTAAATCATCATGTGGTGGAAGGTGAGTGGGACAGTCATGCTCACTCAGGGCTCAAGCACACTCATGTGGACTATAACCAGGAGACAGACTGGTGTAGGATGAACCTAAAACGTTTCACATGCTTCATAAGAGGAAGGTGACATTGTGGACCTGCACACCTTCTGGAATGGAACAACCTCGGATTATGAGGCTCACATGGTGACCATGTTTTTGATATTCAATTGCACCGTCCTGACTTTAACGCTAGTCTTGGGTTTACCCGGGAACTTGTGGGTTTGCTGGGTTGTTTTCAGGACCAAGAGCCTGCAGACCTGCAACAACGCGCTACTGGTCAGTTTGGCCGCCAGTGACCTCCTGAAGTGTTCCGTGGACACCCCGCTGCTGCTCTTCTCTTTCCTGCGGTACGGGAAGGGCAGCCAGGTGGCCGTGCCTGCGTGCACCCTGCAGCAGTTCACCTACGCCCTGTGCAGCTGCGTCCAGCTGCTCACGCTGGTCAGCATCAGCGTGGAGCGCTTCCGAGCCATCGCGTTCCCTTTCCAAACCGAGAGAAGGAAAGCCAGGGTTCGTCTCTGGATCCTGTCCATCTGGGCATGCGGCCTCGTCCTGGCTATAATCTCTCTGACTCTCTCCAAAAAAGTGCTTTTTTACATGCTCTGCCGTCCGCACATCGGGGGGCATGGCGCCGGCGACAGTCGATATTGGGATCCATTTGGACCCTGCGTGCTGGTGCCGGTGTGGGGGTTGTGTCTGACTGTGATCGTAATCCACTATTTGAGGATATTCAAAGTTGTGAGGCAGCACCGAAAGAAAGTGTTCAGTAGGGGAGTCCAGCTGAGGCCGACGGTGTCGGAACACGTCTGGGGCTGGATGAGTGTTCCTGCTTCAGCACCACGGACAGTTCCACGGGGCTCCCTCAAGTCTCTGCCTCCTGAAGGCTCCGGCCGAACGGTGCTCATGGTGGCCGAAGCCGGTGCTCCCCGCGCGGGCTCGTCCACAGGAGGCGCCCCGGGAGTACCTCCGGAGACTGTGGGGGCGGTGTGTCTTCTGATACCTGGAGCCAGGGAGCGGGGGAAGAAACAGATGGAGGGGAAAGTGGCCCAGCGTTTTGGGTACATAATCATTGCGTTCACGCTTTTCTGGGTGCCCTTGGTGGTTATTTTGATAATGAACGCCTTCGCCTGGCAGGACAGGGGCAAAGTGAGTGTGGCGTTATTTTCTCTCCATTCAAGGCTATTACTGTAATTGTCCGTAAAATAAATTAAAGTATATGAAAAACAGAAACCCTGTACAGTGTTACCTAATATGACATTCCTTGTGAGGTGTATGTTCTGATGTACAAAATATTTGAAAGCAGATAATTCAGTCTACAACTAAACTACAGCTTCAAAATGGTACCACAGAAACCAGAATTTTAAGTAAGGTATTTTTTTACATGGCTACTGCAGTGCAATACACAGCTATTTCTGTTATTCTGGTCATTTGGTGCAAAGTGCAATAATGCATTGCACTGGCTTAGCTGATTAATCATCAACAATTTTGAAAATCAATTAAGTAATTTATCATTACTTTGTCAATGTAAAGATTTGTTGCTTTACTCTGTTGTGAAAATTTGGAAACTGAATCTCAACAACAAGCAACATGAAGTTGTCACATTAGTATGTGGGAAATTATGTTCAGCATTTTTTGCTTTGTCATGCCATTTAGACGTTTAATTGATTTATCAAATCATTAAGAAAAGGAATAACCAACATATTTATCATTAATAAAAAAGAAATTAAGAGATCATAGATCACACTGTAAGCTGTCCTGCAGAAACATTGTGGAATGGTATTCGGTGTAATTGCATTGTCCTATGCTCTGTCCTGTTTTCCCCACAGTTGCTGATGGAGCTGGAGACATCAGCGATGGTGCTGACCTGTATGCAGGCTGCAGTGGATCCCCTCATTTATACTTTAGTTACCAGACAGTTTCGCTCTGAACTCAGGAAGATCCTCTTCTCCATCCCGGAGTGTCCCCTAAAACGGAGGGCTTGAAGGTTCAATACTTGAACATTTTGGGAAATGCTAAATACGCACAAGCCACTACCTTGTGTTTACGCAATTACACACAGAGTGACTTAGAGGCAGGCGAAGAAGCGACCCAACAGATTTTGTATTTGTGGCAGATATAGATGTTTTATCAGGCGTTTCACAGTTGGGACACAAGACAAGGTCATAAATAATATCTAACACCTGACAAGATACGCACAGCAGTAGTCTCAACAACAACAGGTGGCATAGGAGGGTAAAGCAAAGAGTGAGAGGGAAACTGACTGAGCCCGGAAAAAAGACAATCAAAAGGAGAGTACATAACAGAGAAAGAGAGACCAACACAATCACAGACTTCTGTTTTTGTTGTTCGTGAATAAAAATGCAATCCTTTGACACTTGGAGCGGAAATATGCTTACATAATAATTCAAACTGTGTCATTAGAAAGTGCAGCTGGCACAAAAAAACCCTATCCTGAAACAGGGAAGCAGTAAATAAAACACGTTTAATCACTGTCCTAGCAACAAAAAATACAGGGAACCTCACTTTCTGCCATTACCTATGTCATACCCTTGTTGTAGTTTTCAACAGATTCTCTAAATGTCGGACTTGATGCTGTGGATATGAAGTCAATGTCTTCAACCCCATTTTTAGAAATTACACTGAAAAAGCTCTGCTTGTCTATGCGTGTCTTTCTTTTCATACTCCAGGTAAATTTGCACACAGTTTGGCTAAACACTAATGGATCTAGGCAGCAGCTGTTGTCACTGTGTACAGTATTAAATTACCCACAATAGTACTAAATCACTGCAAGGAATATCAGCGGTAAATCACATCCTGTTCCAACTCTAGAATATTTTTGGCTTTCTTTGGGTCAGTACTAACCTCAGAGAGAACTGATGCACAACAGAGGAGCCTAAAGGACCTTAGGGTCTTGTGTCGTGATGCACTGATATAGTACCAGTTATGCTTTATATTTTCACCCTTATTGGCTGATATGATGATGATAATGATATGTGGGTTTTTTTGTAAGTCTTAGTACAAATACATGTGTAAAACTGGTTAAGCTTTTCAGACGTCTCCATCTTAAGGTAATTAAATACTTTTCTAAAAGACCATGATACATTTTGCTGCTAGTTTAACAGTTGTTTAAATACAGTCTACTTCAACAGGAAAAAAAACAGTTTCACATCAGCTACATATGGGCAGACATAGTATTAAACCAATTCCTGTATTGCTTTTGAAATATGCTCTTGGCTGACATGGACAGTACGCTATATATTGGTGCATCTCTAGCCCTGTCTGTGTGCTCTTGATCAACATTTTATTTCATCTATGCGGAGCATAAGTATTCTGTTGTGACTGAAGCTGCTCTGCCCTGCTTTGGTGAAACCCCAGCAGTGGTTTCATCCACCTAAATAACAGACCTAACTGTCTGTATAGCTGTTAGACCGACATTCAAGATGAAAAAGGCCAACAGAGAAGCATTCGTTTGAAGGTTAGCACAGCTAAAAGGTCACTGTCCATAGTTACAAAGGTCAACTTTGATGAGATTTGATGATAAGTAATATTAATGTTGCATGTTGGGGCTGTGAGTTGAGAGAACGGACAGAATTGCACATGTTTTTGGTGACAGAGCTCACCCTGTGTCCTCCATGTCTCTGCATCACCGTTACAACAAACTTCCCTGCTATAAGTTCTCCAGAAGATAAAGTAAAGAAAATCCTTTGAAACACCGAGGAGGACAAAAAGTACAAACACCACATTTCCTAACCACATACAGTACACATACTCAACAACTCTGAAAAAAATACCCACTGAGTTTGGGGGAAGAAAAAACGTTGACAGCTATAAAGACTACTGAAAGCATACTGTTCACACAGGAGGTAGGGATACAACGGGACAACAACGAGAGAGAGAGAGAAAGAGAGAGAAAGAGAGAAAGAGAGAGAGAGAGAGAGAAGACAGACTGAGAGAGAGAGGGAGAACAAGAAGACAGCTTCACTGGTTCTGCCAAACGATGGTCAAATATTACAAAATATTCTATTAACAATATTCACAAAGAACCCGGGCTCAGGACAGATATGTGTCAGAAATTCTCAGCAAACACCTTGTGCTTTTAACTGTGGTGGGTGGTTTAAATTCAAAATGTACTTCCTTTTTTTGTTTTTTTTTTGTTTTCTTTGTTACAGAATTTAGTTATTTGAGTTCTATCGGGCTGTAACAGCCAAAAGGGAAAAGAACGAGGGCTGGTTTGGGATTCAGAAAACTATAAAAACAAATAAATCTCTTTTGACTCTAGCAAAACAGGCACATATTGTGTAAAAGGCTTGAAGCTGAGAATTTCGGACAGAAATGTGTACCGTGAACCCTTCAGAGTGGCAGCTAGTCAAATATACCATATACTGAGCCATAGAGACTTCCAGAAAAAGTTTTCAATCAACTGAGACAAATACACTCTCTCTCTCACACGCACACATACACAGGCAGATACCTCCTATTCAAAAACGTCACAATTCCTCTATCTAGCAAAAATTCACATACATTCATTCACAAATATGAAACTCATTGGTAACGCCATCACAGACACACCTACCATATTTCATCTTTAAAGAATTTTCACTCAAGAGGAATAATATTGGACCTGGAAAAGAAATGGCGCGATATTCAGCTTTCAACAGGTGAGTTGACCGAAATGACACGAAAACAAAACGGCAGGGTTAAGTGGAAAAAATGTTTTGTTAACCCTAACCCTTTTTTTTCTGAGTTTTCTTCCTTTTCCCTTAATCTCCTACTTAAAAAAAAAAAGAAAAGTCAAATTGAAGCGAAAAAAAAAAGGAGCATTGTGCACAGTGACACATGACTTACTCTGGGAACTCATCTCCGACATTTGGGAGGCACACTCTCACTCACCTCATCATCTGAAACGTCTCCCTAAACACATTCCCCAACTCTTTCACCTCCACACACACACTCACATACACACACACATACATGTCAACCACTAACATGAGTATACTGTGTCTAAAAGCCATCCTCCGTCTGAACAGGGAGTCCATGTCATTACAGTACATGACCAGCAGAGGGCAGGCTCCACCACGGCCAGACTAGGACTCTGAATTCCTTCTCCTCCGTTAATCCCTGTCCTCCTCTGTCCCTCAGTCTGTCTCGATGAGTCTTTATCTGTCTTTCTGTGTGACGCGCCTGCACTTAAGTCTTCACAGTGCGGACACCTTCACAACGTTCTGGTGGGTGGGGCCTGCGGGAAGATGAGCATCGCCATCGGGAGTTGTCACCGGTGGTGTGGGAATGCTGATGATTGCTGTGGTGATCTGGCTGCTCTGGCAGTTCAGGGATCCTGGCTCATCTACGCGCATGTTCAGACTGGAGCGGCTATAGGAAGGAAAGGAGGCAAGAAAACTATGGTTGCTATTAGTCTATGTAGAAACACTTTGCTAAAAGTTAGACCTAGACCTTTAGAACAATGGGTTTGTGATTCATGTCCCAGACCAGTTCTGACTGAGGAAAAGTGAATGAGAAACCTCTTTCCTTTGACTATTGGTCAATGACTGCTTTTCTTGTCTCCCAAAGGAGAAAATTGTCTTTGGTGTGCCCTTAACCAAAAATATAATTTGTAACCCTTTCAAACTGAACAAACAACCCTGGAAAACCCTGTGTTTAAATTTCCATTAGTGTGAATAAATAAACATGTTTAATGGCACTTTTAAAAAAAGACAAGTGTACTTGTGAAAGTGTTGGTTGTAGAGTAAAACCCACTGACAATCAATCCCCAGCTCTGCTCTACACAGGCTTTAAGCTGCAAATGAAACTGTGGTCAGTTGCAAACAAGCTTAGAAACAACAGAGAGCCAAAGTTAAGTGTGGCTGTTGAAAAGGAACATCAAGCAAGCTTAACAATTTGTAATATCTGAGTTAGTGGACCAATCCAGAGCTAAAATGGTGAGTGAGTGTAAATGTAAATAAACGTTCAACTTGCATTTGTAAGGTGGCCAGAAAACAACTTTACTCTTGCTTTGTGTCTTCTGGGTGTGTACGCAGGCAAATGTTTCCAATAGAGATGCAACGACTAATCGATGAATTGATTAGTCCATTGACTATTTTGATAATGGATTAATTGCTTTAGTAATTATTCAAGCAAAAAGGACAATATTCACTGGTTGAAGCTCTTGAAGATTTGCTACTTTTCTTTATTTTTAATTACAGTAGACTTAATATGTTTGGGTTTCACTGCTGTTAGCTGAATAAAACAAGCAATTTGAGGACTGAAAGTAAATTAACTCCTCTTTGTCAGTTGTCATTAGTTACATGATGGCAAATTAAGCTTGTTTATTGCTACTGCAACAACTACTAGCTCTAGAATTTACTTCTGAAGATGTTGCACAACAAGTACAATTGAAGATAGCCACAACAGAGAAACATATTTTTCCTTTTTTTTTTTTTTACAAAACAGAAGAAAAAGTTCATCAGTGGTAAATGCCATCTTTTCTTATTGGCTTTTGAATACAAATGCTACTGAAAAATGTCTTTATCAAACGCATTATTTGTGCTTTGCAAAGTATCACATTCAGATTCCAAATACAATATCTTCATGAGGTAGTTTGATTCAAAATGAGCTCACATGAAAATAAAACAACTCTTTACAGCTTATGGCTGTGTAAGAGTAACTAAGTGTGGATTTTTATCTGAGCTTACCTGGTGCTGAGGGGCTGGATGTGAATGGTGCTGAGCTCCTGAAGGACCTGTTGGTGCGTGTGCGTATGTGTCAAAGGCTGCATGTGTGCGGGGGCACTGGCATTCGCTAAAGGGGTGTGGTTCTTCTTGCTTCGGCGGGTGCAGCATGTGCCCGTCACGCCGCCTTGGCTGGAGAGGGAGGGGCTTCGAGACGGGTAATTCTGCAGCCCCGCCTCCAGGTAGCTCTGCTGGTAATACTGCTCGTCCACGAACTCGTGGTTCTACATACAAAGACAAAGAGAACAAGACCGGCAAAGGGAGGGAGACAGAGAGAGAGAGGGAAAGAGAGAGAGAGAGAGAGTCATAAAAAAGATGTGACATTTACAACATTTATATTTAGGACCATGTACTGGCTTGATGTAGCATGTCATTTTCTGCTTCATTGCCTGTGTCAATAACTCCTCTGTGAATGTGTGCTATTATTTTTTATATAGGTGGTCATGGCTCTGTGTATGTGTCTGTGGAAATATTTTCTAGCGTGTTGGAGATTAGCTCAGAATCAATTTTCCATAATCAGTTCCGTAAAGCGGCTATAATCAGTACTTTTATACAGTATTAACAATGGATCACTGGACTACTTGTATGTGAAAAGGGATCACCTGTAGCGACTTACCTACAAAGAATCATCACCCAACTCTGCAGTTACTGTCAGATCTACACAGCTTTATACAGTAGCTACTTTGGGCTCATTCTTTCACTTTTGGCAACATTGTTTTCAACCTCAGCATGCAGCTGTTGTTATTTGGTGCAGAGTAAAATAGAGTTAAAAGAAGGGATAAATTAATGTTGCTCCTCTGCTGGATGTGTAAATAGGCAACAGTTTGCTAACATTTGCACCACATTAACATAGTGCGATGATATGCCAGTGTCGTGATTACAGCTAGTTTAAGCCGACCTTAAGTGTAAAATAAAGTGTTGTTTCAGGTTTAACTTTACGTTCATGGTATGACCTCCATGTGGTCCATTTTCGCAAATATATACGAGGAGAACAATGAGAGTTTGGGTGTGTGCAGCAGTGCATGCCAGATGGTTTCATTCGCCAAGCTCTGAGTTGTGCCAGGCAGAAACAGACTGTATCACATACAGGCAGACGAGCGTGTCATAAGGCAAATGCAGTGTACCGGACATCACGCTACAGTGGGCTGCACTTGCCCGTACGCATACAAATACTTTAGGTCTATACACATTAAGCCTGGCTGTCATATATATAAAAGTATGGATGACTGCACAATTTGGGGTTTATCCTGATGTGTACTAAAAGAATATATCTACACAATTTACCTTTAATTTGAATGTGATTCTGTGGAAAACAAAAGTTGTGTTATCATTAACAGGGTGAATGTGTGTGTGTGTGTGTGTATGTACTCACAGTGGTTTTCTCCAGACAGTGCAGCAGGTGCTGGTGCTGGCTCTCTAATAGAGAAGTAGACTTGCTTAACCGCTGCTCTTCTTCAGTGGAACTCTGTAACACACACACACACACACACACATATACACACAATGAGTTCTGTGCTACATTTTCTTTTAGGAAGACACTAATCAGATGTGGGAGATGTGCAGCCGGCTGCTGTCTCTGTACCTGATCTGAAAGGTTCATCTTGTATGGATGTTGCTTCAGTTGGAGAAGGAGACAAAAGGAAAACAGACAGGTAGAGTTTTACTAGCGGTCAGAGCTCAGCACAGAGAACAGATACCCGTCAGGGGCCGCGGTCATGCCAGACAGACACAAGGAAAACTTCTCACACAACTCAATCCTAATGGATATACAGTATATAAAATTCATATAAAAAATTCCATTGTGACATTTTGCCTCCATCTCTGCTTTGCAAAGGATGGCTACTCGTTAATGACCTGTTTTCCATATTCCTTATTTTTTTATGCCACGGCCTGTTTATTTGTGCGTGTGTATCTGTGCATGAACAAGTGGGTTTGCTTTTTTCTAGTTCTGTGGTGGTTTGGAAAATGAAGCTCATTTCTGGGCAGTGGTGAGGCCAGTCAGAGAATAAGTGGACTGTTGGGAATCCTTTTTGAAAGTAAAGAAACCGGCTAAAACCAACATTTGATTGCAAATTAAGAAACATAAACCTTATAATACTTTTTAAATATAGCTTTTAACTTTCTGTTATTGTACACTCTCTTTTTCAGGCCCTGGAACACATGCGCTTTTAATTTATATTAAGCAGAATGTTTGCAAACCGGATTTTTAAGTTTAATATCCTATAGCTAACATCTTAGTAGTGTTTTAGGAAGAGTTAGTGCACAGATAACCAAGATTAATCTGCATTATTGTTATAAATATTGGCCATTACAGCCTTAGCTTGAGCCTGGGAAGACGTCTCTTCAGTATATTGCAGAGTGCCATCATTGTTCTTGTCAGAAGTAAAGCAGTGTTTCACATATCCAGACTTTCATTGGGTTGCATCAGTTCTTTCTAGCAGGATCTGCAGTTGAGCTGTTTAGAAAAAACAAAGTTAAAATATACTGCCCTGATCCTGCATGCTCCACAGCACTGCCAAAAGGCAAGTAAAATGCCATGTTTGTAAGATTTGTAGAAGCAATTTTCTGTTTGTTAAGCGGGCCGCTGGTGCTGTAAGCAGAAGCTTCTTTGCTGAGAGGGTAAATTCCTGCGCTGATGACTCGGTTTGTCCTATCCAAGACTGCTCACCTGTGTTCGTGCTGCTCATCTGTACCTAACACAGCAGTAAAACAAGTGTTTAGGCTGAGTTATTTCTGTCTTTCTCTATACATGCGACTGCAAACCCACGTCAGCAGTTTGTCTGGAGGCGGCTATGGCTCACCACCCAGGTGGCCACCATACTGTAGAGACTGTAAACAGCTTGATCTGCTGAGCGACAAAACACACTGTGTTGCTCTGCACACTGGACATGTTGTCAGTAAATAACTGCCTTAGAATTGGAGTTAGAAGTGGAGAAGTTGGGCAACAATTAAAATTTTA
>NC_060157.1:15635426-15640636 GCF_021292245.1 Micropterus dolomieu
CCTTACCAGCACTAACTGTTGATTTGTGCAAACTGACAAAATGAATGTGACACAAGACATATAATATATTAAACAAATGACTGTATCTAAGCAAAGAAGCAAAACATCTTGATTGGCCAACTCTGACCCTAACCAACAGAGGCAACAAGTACTAGCCAATCAGAGGCAGTGTAGGGGGCAGGACTTGACGTAAAGCTGCTGTCAAATGAGAGTTGTCGAAAATCCAGTGGGGAAAAGAAAATAACACTGAAAAGGTACATGAATTGCTCTATAAAGAACCAATGTTCCCAAATTCAAAAATAATTATCTACTTAACTATATAATTAGCCATGGTAGTCCTAATAAAGCAGTGTGCACTTTAAAACTAATTAAGTCTTAAATAAAACCAAATCTTCATGGGGATGGGGTTCCATAAACAATAAATAAATATCTTTTTTTTCCTGGGTGTCATAAACAAAACAGATTGCAAAAGGAGTACCCTTGTTCATATATAACTTTTACAAACTTTCTAACTCAGTTTCCCAAAACACTATTATGTCAAGAAGTATTCTTGAATCTTAGAAAACATTCAACATAAAGCAACTTAAGCATTCAGAATGTACTGTGTAGACGAGCTTTGCACATGGCCTTTTGCCTGCAATTAAGGTAAATGGAAACATAATCACACACATAAAAACTAAATATAAACACATATATAAAAACAACACTGTAGCCTTTGCAGTCTACTGCTTTGCCTCTCAAGGCAATATCAATATGAATGCAATGTATTATTCAGCCCTCGCTTGAAAATAAGCATTGGTGCCGTTCTAAAGTTTGTCCTCAGCATTGCCATTGAAGAGAGAGAGAGAGAGAGAGAGAGCTATTGAGACACATATAGAGACAGAGGGAGGAAGAAGCACTTGTTTTTGTTTTTGCGCTGTGTCAGCCCCGGGCCACTATAGCGCTTGTGAACCGCAACATTTTGGTGAGGCAAGGAACATCCTTGAGTTGTGTTTACATTTCCCGCTGCATTGCCTGAAGCCTGTTCCTCAGCTGGGCAGCTGGGCTCAGAGATGCTCACATTAGAAGTGCGGCTTATCAAGTGGGATCACAGTCAGCTGCTCTGATGGGATGAGTTAGGGTGGGGAACATTCGTAGAACTGAAGTTAATTAAAGGAAAGACAAGCAAGGCCTGCATTGGATGACTTCTCTGAAATCCTTGGAATCGTTTTTTTCTCCAAGGAGATGCAGAGGTCAGCCTTTCTGCGTTGCCGGTTGAAAAATTACAAATGTAAATATGTCATATGTGTTTGGGTAATCCTGAGGAAAACCATGATGAGACTCAAGTGAAGCATTAAATTGTCTGTGGTATAGAGGCTGGTCTTACCGTGAACTCCAGAGCGTCGTTGAACAGGCCATTGCGCTTGCTGTGGAGGAAGGCATTGGAGCTTCCTGTCTTGGATATTCGTATCCTGGCCAAGCGGGCTTTCTGCAAAGAGCAAGAGACCAAAGAAACCACCTGTTAGTCAGTGGCTACACCACATCCTATGTCAGAATGATTGGGTATTATCCTGACACATCCCACTGATTTTACAGCACTATGCTTGATATTTTAGTTAAGATCGCATGGATCAAATCAAACGTGTGCTACTTAAGCATTCACTCTGATCTCCTATGATAAATTCACTCTGATCTCCTGTGATACTTATGAATGATTTATAGTGACTACATGCTAACACATTCCTTGGGTTGAAAATCAGTTAGAGAGACAGCTAGGAATGGAGAGATCCTGTTTGAATTAAGCAGCCAAGTGTCATTCTGAATTTAAAATATTGAATTCAATTTATTAGTGCTGTTTTTGTGGCTGCTATGTAAGCAGTTTTGTCTCACAAAATAAATCAAGGAAGCATCCGTGCCCATAATGCTCTACATGGTTAGTGTTGGCTTAAATGCATCTTTAGTCATCAGCCTGGTGCGGCATGGTTAGTGCACAGTCCACTCTCTTTTTCTTTGTCTCTCTCTCTCTTTCTCCCACGCTGTCAAATCTCTCCTGTGAGGCAGTCAGCGGCAGAGAGGAACAAGAAGGAGAGACGGAATACGAGGAGGAACAGAAACACTCTGGTCCTTGGAGTGAATTCTTAATACATCACTGGCTTTGGATTCCACTCCAACGTCCTGCTTTATGCTCTACCTCGAAGCGCATTGTCGCCGCTGAATGTGTGTGAAAACATGTCTGAGTGCGCATTCATTTCGTGTACACAGGCCTGTGTGAAAATGTGGGTCTCAATAAATCTCTCACTTACCGGAACAACTGTTTTTACACTATAGTGTAATCTGAGTCACTCACGCCCCCATTTTCCTGTCAAAGGCAAGAGTGTGTGTGTGTGTGTGTGTGTGTGTGTGTGTGTGTGTGTGTGTGTGTTCCTGTTGCTTCGCTTTCTGCATTTTAAAATAGAATGATGGATTCATTGAAAGGAAATTGGTAGAAGGATAATGTGAGCTGTGTAAATGATGAGCAGACACAGAGCTCATTTAGTAGGGGGCCCATGCACTGCTGGGGGGTTAATTGAGTGTGTGGATGTGTGTTTGCATATCTCCATGTGTGCTTGCATACCACGTCTTCATAGCACAATTTCCAAACATATATATACAAGTCATATAGAGCAGCAGAAATACGGGGCTCAGTGAGAGTATGGTAATGTATGGTAATTCAAGCTTATCCCCTCACTTGGGTTTCATTTAAAACATGGTAATATGTACGGACCTCATGCTGTTATTTAGTAATCTAAAGAGAGGCAGGGGAGATAAACAGGTGTGCATGTGAACACATGCATGCCTGAACACATGAGGCCAGTCTATACTGTAGCATCTATAGCACAAACCTACCTCTCTTCAAATTGTTTTCCTTCTCTTGCTCTCCTGTGTCTTTATCTTTTTTTTTTTTGTCTCTTTCACCCTCCCTCCTGCTCTCCTTGACAAGTTTTCCTCACTGTCTTTGTGCCCTCACACTCTTAACACCTATGTACATTTGTGGTGGCACAGCATTCACACAGGCCTTTGGGATAACCCTTCTTCATATTCTGGCATTGTGCTCAGCCAATGGGAGTGTATGTCTGGGGTCACCATGCAAAAGGGACCCCGCGACTGTGGCCGATGGTTGCCAGGCAGAGCAGGGGTAATGGAGGGGATGTTAAGAACATGTCCCGCAAGATTGAATCTAATTCTGCAGAGCTCTGATAGATTCTCTGGGCCTCAGGAACCCGGGCGCTTGCGTCTAAGGCCCATCTGTGCTTTGAGGCAGAACCACGGCACGACAGATTGAGCCTGAATTGCTGCTGAAGCATCATTCAGAGCACACAGAAGTTTAAGGAAACCACGGACATGGGCTTTCATTAACACCAACACACACACAGAAAATCATGTGGAAGGCTACATGGCCAAAAAGTGTATCTACTACACATTCCTTCAGCTGGAGACAGTCCCATACACCATATATCCATATGTACAGACATGGACACACACACACATCAAAAGGATATTGTAACAATAAGATAAACAATCTCAGTGCTGGAACAGTATCTTCCCTCACATAGAATATACTTTAGGTCAGAGGTTCACAGAAAGATGCCATATTAACGGATGATTTGGCATGAGGGTGTTACATAATTAAAAATACTTTCAATGAAAAATGGGTTTGTGGTCGCTCTGAAACACACTGCAGAATGTGTTTATGGTCGCTCTGAAGTACTGTACATTCAAATATAACAGGAAACCTGTTCACCATTTTTTAAACAATTTTTTAAATTGTATTGTTAATAGTTTATTAAAGGAGAAATATCAGACACGCTTCTTTACGTCTCAGTGACTTGAGAGGTGCGTCAGTGTCTGTTTGATTGACACAAACTTGCGACATAGCTTACTACTAATGGGTCAGACAGTGCGTCATTAGCAGTGGTATTTATGAGTAAAGACCAAACCAGCATTCAAACAGACTGAAGTGACATTAACAGGTACGTTGTACACGCCATTTAATGTGACCCGCTAATTAGCTGCAAACTGATGTTAGCAGTGCACTTTCACCCGGTGGTCACTCGTGCAACAAGCTACGGTGCAGGACAAGACGTGTCTTCATGTCTGTAAGTTAGATAAGGAGGACAATTCAGGAGCAGTGTGTGAACTGTACCATAGCTTTCGGGGGAGAGCCCCCCGCTCACCTGAAAGCTATGGGCTGTTTGCGCGTGCCTCAAAGACAGGACTAACTGTGACTCTTGCTGCAAAGAAACAAGCATGTAGGCCTAGTGCTGAATGAAAATCAGACATGGTTTAATCTTATTATCATTACTATTTGTAGCCATTTTGCTACACTCATGCTTCACATCCTCTCTTCACTGTTTCGACCTAACCTTTCTTTTCTCCATGAGATGGAAAAATTTAGAAAGTTGCGCGGTGTGATCCATGCCTTGTTAAGAGGAGTCAAGCTCCCCCTGGACCCCCTGTAGTTTGCACCCTGTTAAGGAGGAAAGCTAATGTGGGTTGTTTAAAATCTGTGTCTTTTTTGTTGTGTAGCAGGCTAGTCTAGCTGGTAGTCAGTGTGTATCAGACATATATGTGTCAGACATGTATTCTGTAGCAGACAAAAAAGAAAATGCAATTCAGTTTCACTTTAAAGCAAACAACTTGGAGAAAAAGTAGCTTTGAAAAATCCTAAATACTGTAACCAACCAATCAGAAAAGTGATGCTCAATGTCACTGGTTGAAACAATCCAGATGTTTCCACATACCCAAGGGGAAATAAACGGATTCAAACACACTGTCTTCCTCTTTCCACACTTTAAAGATTATAGTTATAGGATGCAAGCCAGCACAAATGCTTCTTTTTAACACTATTTGTTGCCAGCTGAGGGATCTAAACTGGCATATCATCAGCTGATAAAAAAATAGCTACATATCCACTCAGCTCCCATGCCTCTACCCCGCTGAGTATTGGCAGGAAGTTTTCTTGGAAGTTCTTTTTTTTTTGTTGAAAGTAAAAGTTAAAAAATTCATAGCACCTTGTGAGTTACAGTTTTGCTAGACTGCCTGTATAGGATTTGGCTGAGTGAAAAGTGGAGCAATCGAGCTATGAGACCAGATTAGGTTCTGCCTCAGGCCTGCCTTGGAAACATACAAGTGAAAGAGGGGACCATCTGATGAGGAAGCACCCCCCCCCCCCCCCCCCCCCCCCCCCCCCC
>NC_060157.1:15640656-15706131 GCF_021292245.1 Micropterus dolomieu
TTAGGTTCTGCCTCAGGCCTGCCTTGGAAACATACAAGTGAAAGAGGGGACCATCTGATGAGGAAGCCCCCCCCCCCCCCCCACACACACACACACAGCTGTGGAAGAGTCATTTTGTTTTGCAGCTGCCACTCATCTAAGCAACCTTGCTTTCATACATGCTGACATTTCTGCCACAAGGAAATAAGTAAGTTTCTGCCTCTAAGGTATGTTGCTTTATGATACCACACACACACACCCAAAGACAGAGACAGTGACACGAATAAGAGGAGATGCAGAAAGACTGAGACAAAAAGGAGGAGAGAAATTCATCTGGGAGTTGGTGAAGGTAGGAAACTCTGGACGATGGCGAGAATTGATTCTGTGGAAATCAAGTCCTCAGACACCTCTGACCCACAGATATCTTCCTCCGTAGCAAAGACAGCTTAACCTCGGACTAACACCGTTCAGAGACAAAATACCTTCGCTAAGCCTGGATTAACTCCTCTTTATAGAGTAAGGCACAGCTTTGCATGCAAGCTGATGTGATGTTGGTGTTTTGGATGTTTTTGTTTGTTCTTTGTTTTGTTTTTACAAAGGACATAATTCACAGCAGAACTCTTGACTGTCCTCGGTGAAGTCTCCAGTCAACATCCCTCAATCTCTCTTTTTTGTCTGCCTTCTTGTGTAGTGCAGACGACTTTATTGATTGTCTAGAAGGACAAAACACGCAGCCAGAAGTCATCTCCACCTTTTGACTGCAACCTGCTAAGGGAGGGCTAAAAACAATAGCGAGATGATTTAGAGCAAAGGGAGTGGGAATGAGGGAGAAAAGGAGGGTGGAGTACTTGTTCCTTGTTTTGTTTTGTTTCTGCCATGTCAGCCCCGAGCCAATGCAATGCTCATTTTACTATTCACGAAGTCTGAGGGCAAAAACTGCTTCAGCCAGAGAATGATATCCAGCCAAACTGGGAAAAAGACAAGAACGTAAAGTAAAGATGGCAAGTGAATTTTCGCAGATGCAGGAACAACATTGGCAAAACAAACATTGGGAGATACGTATAGATTCTGCTGCTCCACACCTCAAGCAAGATTCATGATTTGCCTTTGAGACATTTTATCAAAGAAAGACTCATAACTGTTTAACCCTACATGGTACCGTTACATTTTGTCCTTGTGGAGTGTGGGTACGTTTGAGGATCAACAGGTTTGCTGACAGCTGTGTCAGAACTATTACTATTATACACTTATTTTGTGAAAAATAAATACAACATCGAAATGTTGTGTATTCCAAGTCTGAGTCACCAAAACCTCTAAACAGTACAGGTTTCTCGTAAATCAGTAGCTTCAACTTGACGAGTGCCACCTTTTCATAAGGAGGTGCACGTTTGTGAGATTTGATCAGCAGACGAAAACACAACAAATTTAGTTGTCAGTTTTTGTATTAGGGGACCCAAAACTATTGGAAAATATTAATACCAAATACAGTATGTCAACCACCTGTCATCAGAGCACCACTGTACTGTGACAGAAATAAAGAGGTAACATGAAGTTATATACAAAAAAAAAAGTCTTAAAAAAGCAAAGCGCTCCACGACTTAGATTGGAGGAGGACGTAAAGACGATGTGACAGTCACGCTGATAGATGAGAGAATATTATACAGCAGGTGATGGTACACTGTCAGATATTGTAATGCAGTATATTCCATGGACCAGTGATCTGCATAAAGACTCCGAGGCAGCTGGTGGAGAATCTTGAGAATATTCCTAAAAGCTACTGCATAATTTGTGGTGCCAAAAATTGCCACTAAAACTTCTCAGTAAATAAGCAAGACATGATCAGATGATTGTTCAGATGAACAATTTTTTGTAAAGAGGTATCATATTTTAACTCCAGATTCATTCAGATCAAGGTGTTATGATTCTTAAGTCAAACAAGTGTTTTTCTCCAAGTGGAGAAAAGGACGCTGTACAACAGGTCTGGAACACATGAAGTTGATTCAAGAGAAAATGTATGAGAAAACCAGTGAAGGTGACAAATTCTCTTTAATCATTTGTACGAGCCACTTCAGAATGAATCTGTTCGAACGAGTGGTTCTTGCATGAGGGCCATTGATGTTACTTGCTCTCTAGACATTTAATCTGTCCTCCTGGCTACGATGAAGTCCTTTTGTTGCAGCTTGCATGTACATGTATATGTCTGAGTGTATGGGTAAAATCGGGATTTTGCATTTATCCCAAATAAAACGGGATTAAAGTCCAACTGAGAAGACATATTAGTCACAGAACCAGAGAAACAGATCCAGCAGAATACCACAGACACACAAGTTAAGCTCATTTAAATTCCTGTCCCTCTCTTTTTTAATCCTTCTGTATTACTTGCCCTTTGTGATTTAAATATTGCAATCTTTCAGGTGTACTATTCAGAATGTGTTATCAGACCTACCTGAGGATATTATTAGCTTTATGCAAATAAGCCCAGAGGAGCAACAGAGTAACCCCTGCAGATTGGACACTTTGTTTTCGGATCACTTTACGTACATAAAGACATAAAGGGAAGGACTTAAATTCAGTGTTCAATTCACTGTAGAACAAAAGTAGAGACACCCTGACGATAGGGAGGCAGAATAGAGAATATATGTCTGTGTCTCAGCTGTGTGTTCCTCCAATGCCACATAGTAACTAGTGCCATCCTCATGAATCTTTCCTTTGTGCAGTGAGATAGATCGGGGGCTGTCTCTCTACCACCACCCAGATGGATGGCTAATTGTAATGGGAGCCCAGCACAGCTAACAATTAGACCTGAATGAAGATGGATGCGGATAGGTGGATGGGACGGGAGGGGGAAAGCATGTAAGGAGAGAAAAAAGGGGGAGAAGAGAGAAGGCTGGATAATGCTGAGGGAGTAATGGTGCACCTCCTTCCTTTTTTCCTGTCTCCTCTCTCCTTGTCGTTTAAGTACTGTAAAAGGCAATCTTGATGGCTATCCTATTTTACTCTCACTTAGACACAGCACATTCTAAGAAATTGTCTGAGGAAGAAGGACTATATGTGAAATAAAAAACATGTGCAGGTAATAAACGCTGAACAAATGACATGGTAAATTCCATGGTAAATGACTAGTAACACTTGCTAAATGGTTGGCTTAATGGCTGAAAAGGTCATATGTCATTAAGGTTATGAAGCATTAAAGAACATTACATGTTATGTAGACAGTAGTAATGGGCTATTGAAGGATATGGCATGCCTGGGTAATCCATGACTCGGGTGAGGCATTGAAGATTACAGTTGTCATTAGCAGTAAAAGAGTGCACCATACAATGCTAATGGCTCTATCATATACCCTCTACAATGATCTTTTATAGTGTGAGAGACTGCCACCCTAGAGTTAAAGAACATTAAATTTATGTGATATACTATGTAATGAGCTGAACACATGTCAGCAGCAGTTGTTATAAAGGGCAGTAAAATCCATTGCAGTTGCCACAAATTATACAACAAGACTAAGAGACTACTGCCCTGCCCATGGGTCTATGAGGCTGTACATCCTGCGGGCAAAACAGTGCTTTGAGCTAAATGCTAACGTCAGCAGCGATTGTCTCAAAATAACAATGCTAATGTGCTGATGTTTAGCATGTTCGCCATTTTAGTTTGTTAGCATGCAAACATGTTAATTAGCAAGAAACTATCCAATAAAGAGCCTAAGTCACTCGCTTCTGCTTCCGGCCTGTGGGACCTTATTTGTTAAAAATATGTACAATAGGCAATGGCGACAGACAACTTATTTTTTTGATCCTGGTTGGACTGTGCCCTGAATTACAAATGTAATGTTTGTCAATTTAAAAGATAATTTTGTCCGTTAAGAAAGTTGCAATTTGTCGTAAAACAGTAAAGTTACATATCGTTTTGTGTGAAAACCGTTCAATGAACTACATCTCTTGTCTCGCATCAATATACGTCACCAACATGTTAATGATAACGATAGTTGGCAAGATATTTCAGTCTGAACCACAAATGTGAACCTCGTGGTGGTGCAAGAGGAAAAGTCAAGGGATTATCGAAGTCATTAGGATTTGCCCTCTGGGAACCATGAATATTTGTACAAAATTCCATGCCAATCCAGCCAATAGTTGTTGAAATATTTCAGTCTGGACCAAAGTGGTGGACTGACCGACACTGCTATCCATTTAGCCACATTGCTAGCATGGCTAAATAGAGGCAGTAAGGAAAGGCTGTTAACAACTAGCTGTGATGTGGAATCAAATAATTTACACAGCATCTACCACTAAAGCTAGCACAATATGTAATTCAAGACATACTCCACTGGTTTTAAGCACAAAAGCTTAAACACTAACCAACACTTAATCCTGTGGGCTAATTAAAGAGATACTCCTAAATGCTCTAGAATATCACATTTGCAAACCTATCATCATAGCTGGCACTTAGACCTTGATTTGCAGTACTAATAGTGCTCTCAAGTATCAAGGCATCCAGGTGGAATATTATTATGAAGGCAGTGATAAGGTGTTTGTGTCACGCTGTTATGAAATAGAGGAAATCTATCTGTTGGACGTATGGGTGCTTTAGCAAATCGCTGACCTCACTGCAGGCAAGCCAGGGAGGCATTCAAGTGCCTGAGGGAGTTGTTTTTAGTACTGGTTAATGACAACAGCACCGTCATGCTACACTGGTCAATTGGTCGGTACATCTGGAGGTGTGGGTGTCTGGTACCAAGGGGTATTTGGGACACTGCACCATACTGCGGCTCAGTGGAGAACAGACAGGAAGGTGGGACAGATCAAGGGCAGGCCTAAACTGACAGGAAGTATGGTGACACAGATGTGATGCACATACATACACAAACGGACAGACAGACACACACCTTCCTTCCAGCCAGCACCTCATCTGGGTGATGGCTATTTCAGGAAAGAACACAGCATTAGGACACACATTGCCTGCAGCTCTCCCCCCTTTCTACTCTCTGCCTGTCTCCCCTGCTCCCTCCTTCCCTCTGGCTTCCCTCGTCACCACTCCTCTTTCTATTCTGCGTCAACACTACACATCTTATTGGTTCCAACCCGTTTTAAATTTAGATCAACCATCTTTCTGTCCCCTCTGTGTGTCTTTTCCTCCCCGCACACTTGGCTTGCGTTACACTGGAGTCTTGCTTGGCAGACAAGGTTACAGTTAGTTAAGACTGGGCAGCGGTCAGGCCACGGTCGAACTGCAGGACTTTAAACAGATTTAAAGTACGACCAGAGAGCACGCGCCGAGATGGATGGCAGTAATCACAGAGAGGGTGAGAGAGAGAGAGAGAGATGGGGATGGAGGCAGAGTAGAAAAAATGAGGGGACAGGAGAAGAAATAAGCAAAGGGCGTGAAACAAGCATTGCTAGGAGAGGTGTGAACAAG
This sequence comes from Micropterus dolomieu, assembly GCF_021292245.1. NCBI lineage: Eukaryota > Metazoa > Chordata > Actinopteri > Centrarchiformes > Centrarchidae > Micropterus > Micropterus dolomieu. The sequence goes on from NC_060157.1 coordinate 15,646,048, forward strand.
AGTGATGAGAGCGGAATGGACTCTGAAAATATGTGTCAGTGTGTGCATGTCTGCCAGCTCCAGACAAACACACTACTATCAATCTCAGGAGAACAAAAAGTGTCAGGCTTGTCCTCAAACTGTGATTACCAGCCCAGTTCTGCGTGCGTGCCAGCTGATGCTGCTACCCGGTTTGGCTCATGGACACACCACAACATGATTATTTAAAGATCTTAAAGGCTGGGCTTTTTGTCCAAAGGAAGATGGGATCTTTAAATCTCCCACAGTTTAAACACAAGTTTACATACTCCATTTATACATTTGTGCTTGTATGTGCTTGTTATACTATCTTCTGTCATGGCCGTCACTGCTGCAACCAAGCCATGACTGAAGTTTTTTTTTTTTACTTTGTTCCCTTTGGTGTGGCTATTGTGTTTTGGTTTGGCTCCTTTTCCCTTTCTCTCTCTTTCCCTCATCTCCTGGTCGGCAGGGTAGTTGGGAGGCGTGACTGTTGCCTTCGGAGCTGATTGCACACACCTGCATCTCATCCTGTTGCCGCATCTGATCCTCGCTCCCTCGGGTTCCAGTCTTATTTAAGTGGCAGCCTGACATCCTGTCCTCGTTGGATCGCTAAGTTGTATTCGGATGTCTTGACTGCCAGCTCTCTGAACCTGTCTTAAGAACCTGTTTTTGTCTGCCCGTTTGTCAACCTGTCGCTGACCTGTGTTTTTCTGTGCCCAGGAACTCCGACCGGACCCGTCTGGAACCGATACTCACCCCCATAGGAGGACTTCTGGATTGAACTCCCCTGCCAGTTGCCTGTCTGCTCCCCTAGCCGTTGCTCACGCTCACCAGCCCAGTTGGCCCGCCTGCTCCCCTGCCCAGCTTCACAGTCTCTTTCCCTGTCCACTAGTCAGCTCCTCTCTCCAGTTCTGCTCAGCGTGCCCCGGCTCCTGTCAGCTACTACCTGCTCTGCCTTATCTGTCTGAATAAATTCCTGAAAACCTGTCTGCAGCATCCAGTCTATTTCTGGGTCCTTATCTGAATCGTGACATCTACTTACAAGGACATACCAACAAAGAAAATAATGCAAAAAGGGAAGGTTTTTTGAGTTGATTGGCTGATCAGCTGAGGTCACTGATGTTTATGGGATCAAGAAAAAGCTCAATGCTGTAGCCTGGAATTTCATCATTTTAGGGACAAGGCCACTGGGCCTCTGTTGTATAAAACAGTAATCTAAAGTCCTGGAAATTATGAATTCACTGTAGCTTAAGGGTTAAGGATGAGTTGTATGCTCACTTGTCAATAATCATAACCATTTATGCAGTTTACTGTAGCATGTCAATCTTGTCCCATCCAAGATGTGATTAGTTGGTTCACAAAAAGTGACCTTAATGAGCGCATTGACTTTGAACATGTTTCCACAAAAGTCACCCGAACCTTGCTTATCTTACCCCAAATGTCTTCTGTCTAAATGGGTTCAGCATGCAAAACCTTGACTAACAGTTAAAACTGTATTGAGGATCTGGAGGAGGATGTGTGCTGCTGCATAATCAAAGTGGGCTGACAACTCATCTCTCTCACTCTCGTTTGTGTACAATGGGCTGCTCAAGCGGCCTATAGAGCGTTTCCTCCCGATTACCAGTCTGACTCTGGTTTCTTGTCTTATTCGTCTGCTTATTAATCAAACTTTCTTTCCTCAGCTCAGTCAACCTTCTTTTCTCTTCAAAGGTTCACCCAGTCACTGCTTTGCGGCATTGGCATATCAAGATGAGTTTGATTAAGACTCCTGGTTCGCCAGTGCTAGATTTGTGTCAAATGCTCTTCATTAATATCCCAGTTTTCTAGTGGTTCATAACTGGCTTGAAATGGAACCCAGTACTGGTTATGTGCGCAGTGTTGCCCAGTAAGAATTCAGAATCTCAAATCTCAACAAAAGACACTGGAGTCTAAACACCCAATTGACAGGAAAGAGGCAGAATGGCGAAGTCCGCTGGGACAGTGGGGGTGGGGCATCAAGGCCACTGAGGCCGCAGGGCATATAATTTTTCATAAGTCCAAACTGAGCGGGCCAGGCAACCATAGCTGTCATGCCCCCTGTGAAATTCCTGCTTTGGTTACATCGGCCGATAATTTGACTGGGACTGGGAGGGCACATCAGAATGATCTAATATGACTTCACTCAAAAGATTATGCAAACAAGTTTGCTCATATATTGATAGGGACATGTCCTTACAGTCCATATGCAAAGCTTCACCCTTGAGCTCCGCTAGGCTAACCTTGCAAATTTCTACTTGAAGCTGCAGAGACATTGTAAAGAACATATCAGTATTGCCTGACTCTGGGTGAGAGGGAAAAAGTCCTCCAAAACTGATCTATTTATGCAGTGCAAGAGGCAAAATGGGAAGGTCAGGGTTTAGGTATGCATGTCAAGGGAGAAGGTCCATTAAAGTATGGTGATACTCACTGAATATGTATCCCACACCTCCAGTTAATGTGAATGTAATTCAATGTGCATTATACACACATATTACACACATCATTAGTCTCAGGGAAGACCTGAACCCTGTGGAGTCCTCTCCTCTGGGGGAGAGAGACGTCAGAGCTCCCCTCTGGGCTGGATGTCTGGAGGTCCAACCCGCTGGAGCCCAGTTGAAGGGAAATGAAACTGTGTTCACCTGTACCTTCTGCGCCCGTCGCTTGTCTGCTCTCTGGTTCTGGTGATAGATGCGGCTAAAGTTGGACACGATGACAGGGACGGGCAGGGCAATTACCAGCACCCCACTCAGGGAGCAGATTGAGCCAAAGATCTTCCCTGCAATCGTCTTAGGAACCATGTCTCCGTACCTGCGAGAGGTGACAGGGAGAAATAAATTTAGTGAAACGTCTTATTATGCATTTAATAAAATCTGCCTGTGGTAGCTCAACCTTCTAGTCATGTGCATCCGATTGGAGGTCATTCACATCACGCAGGCAGACAGAGACACACACACATAAACACGCACACACACCAGTTCACCTTGCTGCTGTTCATTTCTCTTGTACATGGCTTTCATCTTTCTTTTTAGGCTTGTTTTAGGCTGCAGGTGTCCATCCCCACCAGAATAAAGCTTGCCCTGCTGTCTCTATCCCACCCCAAGGGAGAAAGGGCTCCTACCAAACCTCCTCTATCACTGAATGGCACAGTAAAAGTCCACTGACTCATTCGCTGAGAGCAGATATTATTAACCTTTCAAGAGGAGGACAGGGTGAATGCCAGGGACATTTCCCAAAAGTCATTTAGCCCAATTCAATCTGAAATATTTGCAAGTCAAAAGCAATTTTGTCTTGAGTTCAAAGACAGACAACACAATTACAATAAATATATTAAATCCACCCCCATTTTTTTCCCAAGGAAAAAACAACACTGCGGGACTCAACAGTGGAAGCAATGGAAGACAGACGAGAAGAAATTCTAAAGCTAAAAGAGCACGACTCAAGTTGGAAAAGCAACCTTTATTTCTAATGGTGTTCATTTCTTATTCATGAGTAAAAAGTGCAGGTAATTTGTTCTTGTTTTCCAGCTAAACAAGAAGTTCTACTGAATTTATTAGAACTGACTCCAAGTCCGACTACAAATAGACCTGAAACAAAAAAAGCATTTAAGCATACAGCATTATATATAATTATGTAAAGAATGTGAAAAGATTTCTACATCAGTACAGTAGCATTTTGAACACAACCCTTTTGTCCTTCATAGTGAGTTATATAAAGCTGTAATTTACAGTTAAAATAATTCAACCCCAATTACTTTTCCTTTCTATCAAATTAATTTCATCATATGAAAGCCAGTGGACTTCGTGATGTGTCTTGTGTTTAGCTGTAAATACTTATAGGCAATCTTTGTTACGTTTTCAATCTCTCCAACAGAAATGACTACAAAATATCCCCATCCCAAACTGCGCAATTATTACGAAGCACACGTGCTAGCCGTTTTGATGTATGCGTTACAGACAAATGAGATAATGATTTATGAACACACTCATCTGTGAATACATATACATCTTTTGCAAATGTGCGGTTTGGTTGGCACTATGAGGCTGGAAGGAAAGTTGCAGCAGAGGCAAAGCCAGAAAGAGAGTAACAAAATTGTGCAAGGGAATATGTCTCTCCTCCACCTCGTCACACTCACCCCGGTGTGACATGCAGTGTGACATGAAAATTGAGAGATGTAGTTGTGTCAGTGAGCTGTAGTGTGAATAAACCACAGATAGGTAGAATTACAGAAAAGTTACTCTACCCTCATGCACTAATGGAGTCACAAACGCATATACCACACACCAAACACACTCTTAAATACTATTTAGGAAGGGGACACGGAATAAAGTACAAGTAAGTACAATTCTTGAGTACTTTACTCATCACTACATTTCAGAGCGGAACTGTACTTTTTACTCCACTTCATTTAATTGACAGCCATAGTTACTAGTTACTTTACAAATTAAAATTTTAAAACCTACAATGAGCATACATACAAATACAATGCATTGTTATACATTAAATCACCCAGAAGTATATAAAATGGGTAAAATTAACTCTACCACTGTGCTATTGCTACTTTTACTTGAGTTAAAGGAATACTTCTTCCTCCACTGACATACAATCAGTTGCCAGTTTATGAGGGACACATAGCTAAAGCTAATTCAGGCTAATACAACAGTCATGCAACAAATCCTACCTTCACGAAACATATGTTTGTTACTGTTTTAGAGAGAGTTGATTCACCTTTCTGGTCATTTTGGAGGCTGCATTTTGTGATACAGCTGAACTGTATTAGGTTATAAAGAGGCATTTATTTACTGTACCAACACCTTCAACACAGTGCACACAAAATTATAGAAACACTCAATGCAATATAACCCAACAGAACCACAAACTGCAGCCTCCAAAATGATCATGCAGTTGAATCAACACCTCTCTAAAACAGGTTCAACAAAACCTAAACATTATAATCTTCTTGAAGGCAGGATTTCTTGCAGGAGTGTTGTCATTCATTTTAGCAAGGTATACTTAATAAACTGGGAACTGAGTGTAACTACCACTGTCTTATTTCCCTATGGTTTTGTGTATTTTTTCATATTTTTCCCCCTTTTCCACTCATCTTTCATGAACACCGTAAGCTTTTCATCCATTTTCACATAGACACTAATAGCACAATGATAGAATAGCCTTTGACAGTGATCCCCTGATGCATCTGTAATGCATATCATAGATCCCTGTATCTATGACTTGGCAGAGTGCAGATCTGCAGTGTTACGTTGAGAACAGAAATATTCATCAACGTCTACTGCCGTGTTACTCTGTGTACTGTTTGAGCAGCATGCTTCAAAGCAACCTGACAACCTGGCAACAACCCTATCAATACTCTAAAGTTCTTCCAAGTCTTGCAGATTTCCAGAAATATGTTTCTAAATAGCACTCATCAAATTCATTCAGTTTGACAGATCACAGAGAACAGCGGCGGTTGAGGACTTGGCAAACAGCGCCCGAGAGGCTCTCCATAAATGAACAATAATCTGCTCAAGAAGTTGTGCTCATGATAGTCATTTTATAATCTAATGAAGCACTTCTGTCACAGTCTGTTGGAGATAGTAAAAACTCAGCATGGTAACACACACATACGCACGCACATAAAACCACAAACACACACAAATAATTCAGCTCCCATCCCATTCTGTGCATTTTGGGGAAGGAGATGAAACAAGAGATAACACCTCATTCTCATTATTAGTCACAGATTTTGTAAAAAACAAGCTCTATGAATATGAAGCATTTAAGTGGAGGGTGGTTTTCGCATCAACAAAGCAAAGCACTGCCCACACACACACACACACACACACACACACACCACTGGTGAACCACTGGTCCACAGCTATAACTGAGAATATACTTACAGAGAACATTCATCGTCCCTTTCAAAAACTTTAATGGCCTTTGTACCCAAATTAGGCAATAACAATCCCATCAGTGGTACAGAGGTCCTATCACTATATAAACATTTCACCCCCCCCTCAGAAGACATTTCCATTAGGAGGAATGAAAAGCTAATCATATTCATCTGCAAGCCTTCTTTAATGGGATCCTATCAGATTGCCTGATAGAGGCCCTTCTCTCCTAATACTACAGTCAATTTGCCGCTCCCATTTAGTCAAGCTGGCCTGTCTCTGATGATACCATCTCTGAGCCATTATACATGGCACTGAGATAAAGCTCGGCTTGCACACAGTGTAAGTGGTGTGAGGGTGTGGGTGTGCGTGTGCGTGTGCGCGTGTTGTGTGTGTGTGCATATGATAAGCGAGGTTAAATGTAATTTCTTCCCCTCCTGCCTGGATGAACGCCTGGGCCATTTTTGACTCTGCAAGACTTCACTGAAGGTGAGGATGGAGGTGGAGGTAGATGTCTCAGAAAGGAAGAAGATGGATAAGCAGTGAAAATATGTATGCTGGAGAGAAAGGTATTTTATCAGCAGATGCAGTGCACCTAGGAGGTTTTTCCTCTCCATCAGCCCTCTTGCTCCCTCTTATGCCACGTTCACACATGTGCACAAACACACACAACTACAACAAGTTTGCTGTATATTACATGTTCGTCTTATTTACAAACAAACAAATGCAGTCCGTAGATGTACAGATTCCACATGCACACACACACACATGCAAAAAACCATGCCAGGTTGGCAGGTCAGTCCTTGGTCAGGGTTGTCACATCCCATGGTAGGAGGTCAGAGTCTCTGCGGGTTATATTAATAACATCTATGAAAGATAGATGGGGAGTTATTGAGTGGGACTGAGTGCTCTTGTGAAGGTATGTGTGATGGATGGCCTTGTCAGAGATGGTCTGAGGGCTGACAGACACACAGATTTGCAAGGATGACAGGTCATGTCATGTCAGGTCAGGAAAGCACAGCTCATCCCCTTGCATACCTGCTGATGAACTCAGTATGTACAAAACAACAAGTATGAATGTGGCCGTAGTCAAAAGACAGCATACACAAACACTACACATACAAAAAATATATGCTTTGTAAAATATATGATTGTTATTATAATTTTATTGTACGGATAGGCCTATACTAAACACCATCCACATTAACTGATCTGAGCTGAGTCACAAAGTAAATATTTATGGCTGGAATTTGTTTTCACTTTGCGGATCATAAACCGCTTTTATGTATGTGCTCCAAGACCATAACGTCATTTTTATTGATATGTTCAGGATAAGGGAGGGAGGCAGCACAGAGACGTATGAAGCGTCGAGGGTTGGGTTTCCATTTACAGACCAAATCCCATGTGGTTCCTCTGCAATTTTTCTCAGTTCCCTTCAGATATAAGTGATTCTGTTTGGACCACAAAGCCTTGTGGTGGACTGACCCCCTGGAGGAATTAAATCACCTACTGGAGGAGGCAGTGCATTCAGTGTTGGTGAGCGGGTTTGTGTGTGTGTACTGTATGTGTGACAGGTATGCTTAGTTTGAGAGTGTGTGCCTGTGTGTGGGGTAAACATACATTTACAGCAAATAATAAAAAAAACAGATTGTACGTGTTGTACAAGTGGCTCTCTTCAGAGAGATTAATCACACAACAAATATGTTGGTGATGTAAGTTTAGAAGCATCATTAAAATATAATATGGAAAAATTAAAATCATGAAAGATTATCATAAGAAAATGCATGATTATATGGGTTAAGCAGAGAGTGGAGACTGATGTGGACCACTGTACTAAAATAAGAACTAAAACGATCTGAAAATGCACATTTAAAAACATTTTATCTTATATTGAGAGAATATGATATTTTATTAAATGGTGGGGCTGACTGGGTTTGAATAAGTTGTTGCACTAGCACAGTTTATAGAAAGAAAGTATAAAGGGCAACACACACTGCAACATGACACACATCATATGAGGTGTGACAAAACACACAACTGCTAACCCTTCGATTACTGCCCTACCTGCTGAGCTACATCAGTCCCTGTTGTCGAACACTGATGTGCATTCACTCCCCAGATCGGCACATCCAATGTTCGCTATTAGCATCAAAGAATGCGACCTTACACGACACGGCCATTGTGAGTTGTACTGAATTATGTTACAGGGCAAGGACAGAATGCACCAACAGCTGATATTTCACTTGGATGCTGTGTTTCGTATACTAGGATTAACTGAAGGCATAACAAGCATAGCAATGGAGAATGAGATTCTTTCCACCAGCAAAGCAAAAAACAGAAGAAAAACTGTTATATGTATATATATATAACAGTTTTTCAGTACTATTATATTCAGGGATTTTTTTGTTTATTTCAAACCATTTTTAACAGGGAGTTTAGATGTTTCTATTCTAATTTTAATCCTGGCTGAAATTGCTGAGGAAGCTGGGACCCTTCAGCACTATGGACACTCTCCTCACGCTGCTGAAAACTGTCTGCGCCATGGTCTTCTACTCCATGTAGATTACAAGTTGTTAGCAGCATACCTTGTCTTTTAAGTTACTTTGTAGGCTACAAGCCTTTTTGTTAAAAGCTTTCTACTATGAGTGATAGGATGCCACACAAACACAATGGTTTGCCCATGTGAGACCATTTTAAGTTTTTTAAAGGAGAGATTTCTTTTTTCTCTGTGGTTTTCTCACTGGTTTGAAGTGGGTGGGGCTCTCTTGGAAAAAGGTGATGTCATTAGGAGTATTAGAATCAGAATCAGATGACAGTTGGAGAGTTGGTTGGTCGCTGTCAATCCAATCTGATTGAACTGAGTTTTTGACTGTTAAACTCTGAATAAATCGTACCTATAAATGTGTCTATATTACTTTGATGTTGCTTATATATTGTAAGATTTTAAGGAAGTCTTTGGGGGCCTTTGAATGCAAACAAGGCAGCCAAACCTGAAATATCAAAAAACTGTATCAGGATATGGCAAAATCACATATGAAATGGTCAAAGTGGTTCATACTGTACAGTGGTATATTACATCAGGAAGACATGTGAAGACAGCTTAAATTAAAACATTTGTGATAAGATAAATATATTATTAAGATGAGTTCACCAAAAGTTGATAAATAATAATTATACATTTTCACCCAGCTGTACCAAAATCAATGTAATATGTCAATGCTGCTCCAGACTCAAAAATATGACATTCAATATAATCAGAATCATAAAACATCAAATGCCGCTGTCTTGATTAAGAATATAGAAAGTGTAAATTCATTTTAGCACATTTATCAATTCATAGTCACAGCTGAGCTCCACTATGAAAAATACACGTTACAACAGTGGCCATAAATGATGATGACTCATCAAAATATCCATAAATGGTAGTACAATGATATTTTCAGTGGGAAACCTGTCACAGGCCAATGAAGCTGAGCTTTTTTGGCTTCAGCAGAGTGATCGTCTCACTCTGATTGTCTCTCCAGGCCTCTAACCCTTAACCATCCATCCATCTGTACTCTCATCTGACATTTCATGGCCAGTCCCTCAGATGGAAGTATCTCTTATGACATATGGCTCTTCAGGGATGGGACAACCATCTATAATCACCCCCCAGAAATGTCACCGCAGGAAAGCAAGAAACAAGGCGGTGGAGGAACAACAGGTAGGGGGGACGGATAGAGAAGAAGAGGAAGGTTACCTCAGAGAACAGCTGAGAACGAAACGAGTCTTCAGAAGCAGATTGAGATTCAGATAGTGTCAACGCTAATAAGGGGAGGGCAGGATATGTTTAGTTAAATATGCTTCAAACGATGTCTTAATGTGGATTAAATCAGATACAATGACGCTATAATAATCTCAGCTCTCCCTTAAGACAGCTCAACACAGACATGAACTCTGATCGATACTGATTGGTGGGGCATGACTAAGACTTGACTCAGAAAACTGATTGCTTGGTTCAAAAATACTTCTTCTGTCTCAGGACGAGGATGTCTCATTTGGAGAGTGCTGCTTCAAGATCCTCAGTAGAAATGGGAGATCCAAACTGTGCAGTTGCTATGAAATGCCACATCACATTACTTATTATTATCACAACTGATTTTAGATCTGATTTTTGGCCACACAAGGTTCACTGATTAGGAGCAATGTCATTAGCTTCCAAACAAAATGCAGTTCAGGTGGATGGCGTGATTATGGGTAACAGGGATCTTTGACTCTCTTTGAACAAAAAGTACTAAATTTCAAATCCCTGCACACAACACCCTGCCTTGCACCAATCAGCCCACTCAGAAGCCAAGGCAAAAGAAATAAACAGAATTTAAAAAATCATGAATGTGGATTTTCACAGCAAGAATATCATGAGGTACAGTGTACAGCCCCTGTGTGAATGGCACATTAATTGCAGCAATGACCTTGTTTTGAGCAACTCTACAATAAAAGCCAGAGTATAGTGAATGGTGGGAACAATGCCAACAACTTAAATTTAAAGCTGTATCTGTGAAAATGGCTACTCTTATAGCTGCTCCAATACATGTACTGTCATTCCCCTCAATGTAATGCTTCCATTAAACGCCTCTAAAGTAGGAGAAGGCTAAAGTCACCTATTGTGTTCACTGAACTGTAGGCGGGTCATCAGAGGCCCGGGAGATATGGTAAGGCTGAAACGAACCATTGTATTGCTGTAATATTAAGGACTTACCTCTGCATTCACTATTTGAATGCAACTGCATTATAAAAGAGCTGTGGCAGCATTTTAGCTACAAATCCAATCTCTCACATGACTTCATATGTGGGAGATTACAAAATTGCAATATCTGCATAGTTATTTATGAACAAGCTAAATGCTTAGTTTGTACCTTTTCACCTTAGAAAGGTGCTTTCGTTATTATGTATGCTACTAGTGTTTGCTGCTACAGCACTGCTATGCTTCCTTTTAAGGAGAAAATAACAAATAATCATCTGTGCCTGAGTAATAGGCTTATCGTAGCAAAATGGCACTTTTTAGCCATAGAATGAACAGAATCACGGCCTGTGTTTTCTTTTTCAATCACACACAAAAACAAGCGCAAAAATCCAATCCACAAAATCCAGTTTCTTAGCCTTCCAGGGTGCACTGAGAGGCAGGCATACATGGGCTATTTCCTCATTTACATTTGTCAAGTGATGAGAGGGGAATGGAAGATAGAAACACACAGATAAGTTGATAAAGTGAAGGGCATTACTCACACCACACTGCACACAGAGGAAAGGTCATTACCATCAGTCACTTCACATCTTACAGTGAATCACACTGAGGGATTGCCACCATTTCTCTGTAACACACATTCAGTTTGCTATGACTTAGAATTGGACTAACTTTGACACTTTGTAGAATTTCACCCCAACTTTGACTTTGCACAGCTTAGCATACTTTATATTTTGTTTTACCACGGCCATTGAGAATACTTGAGTGGGATTGGCCAGAGGGCCCGCATTGTTTTCAATTAACTCTACAGCTGAGGTGTTGCATCACCATAATTTTGCTAAATTAATACACTATGTACTTTGGCCATTACAAGGCAATGGCTCCTCACAATTATTAGAAGCAGCACAACTTTTACTCTGAGGTTAACAAAAATCTTGCCAACACAGAGTTTCTCGATTGTATTACTTCACCTCAGATGTGAATTGACAAAATAATACACTCTGTAGGGCCATATATCCAACGTAGTCTTAGCCTCAGTGTTATTTTCCAATAACATCATCATTATGTCTTACTGTTTTCAAAATGTTGGGGACTCGCAGAAAAAGCAATGTGAAACCAGATTAAGGGTAGCCTACACTCACCGCTTGCAGCAGCTGTTTTCTGTGAAAAAAGCTTTATTAAACCCACTGACTCCTACCTGCAGAGCTGGCGCTGAAAGGCTGTTCAAAAGCTAGTCGCTCTAAGTTATCGACTAGCTGGTGAACATGTTGATCATTTTGCAGCTAGCCGCAGCTAGTTACTGGGGACAAAAAAAACATAGCTAAAAGAATAGGGAAAATAGGACTTACATTAATCAGGTGTTCAGCAACATGACACCAAATGAATGCTAATGCCGCTGGGGGACGCTGGATGCGTAAATTGATGCCACATCAATATAAAGGATGATAATGAACCAGTGTGGTGTTTACAGCTTGTTTCTGCTGTGCTGTGTTAATACATGGTTAAGGTTAAATTTAAATGTATTTTAGAGTTATTTACAACATACCGCAAAACTTCAATTAATAACCGAGTCCCAAATAGCCGCCAACCCGTTTACTGACCTGGTGTGGGAACACGTTTTAACAAGTAAACGCAGGTCTCCATTAGACGCCTGGTCTGTTTTTTATAGAGGTTCTTTGGATGCATTTAAAACCTCTTAAACCCTAATAATACAAATATTAATGTTTAAACGTATGATCAATATGTCAGTATGGACATGCTACACATTATTAGATTGGTTAGATACTCCACAAATCAATCGTTCAGTTCATTTAACAGAAACAACAAATCTAATTCATATAGATTTACCGGTGTAACCGGCATGGTGCAAGAGGAAAAAAGAAAAAACTCCCGTTACCTCTGAAGCGCTTGTTAAGTCCGCTTGTTAAGCCTGAATGTGTCCATTCCTTGATTATTAAGTCTGTTTTGTCTGTAAAGGTCCACTGATCAAAAGAATCAAAACAGCTTTTCATAAAAAATGATTCCAAGTTGTGAATCCTGTCATGTGAAGTTCATTGCTCTCTGTCTGCTAACTTCTGCCACACTTCTCTCATCTTGCACCGTGTTGTTGGGTATGTTAGTTTCGTTACATTGTTGCCAACAAAATAAGTGCATAAGCCGTCTGTCGGAGCTAGATCAAACGAATTAGTGTATTTAAAGAGGTGTTATTATGGTTTTTGGCCTTTTCCCTCTCCTTTATTGAGTTATATCTTTTTTGTGCATGTACTAGGTTTGCAAAGTGAAAAAGCCCAAAGTCCACCCCAAAGGGAGTTCCCATCCCCCTCAGAAAACACTGCTCTGAACTGCCTGAAAACAGCTCGTTTGTAGTCCAGATTTTACTTCCCTTTCTTGTGATGTCACAATGAAAATACGTGTCATAATGCTCGCTGAGCGATTAGTCTGACACGCCCTCAAAAACACCGGTGGAAAAGCACTCGGCAGCACACCTCTCCTCTCCCTTCCAAACACTAGCTACCCTCCAAGCAGTCAATGGACATGAAGTTGTTACTGTGATGTAGAGACAAGAGTTCATTTAAAACTTTATAGATGAAAGATAATTTTGTTACAGATTTATAACTCACCACTCTGAAACTCTTGCTCCAGTCTATGTTGCTAAGCTCGTCGGCAACATGTAGCCTACAGATGAATTGAAGCTGTTTACTGTGTTTTCGCTGACCCGCCTTTCTCTGCTTCTGATTGGCTATTACTGGCCTTTCGCTGGCCTGCCCTTCTCTGCTTCTGATTGGCTAGTAGTCCTTAACTAGGAACTGCGCATGTGCAACTCCCAACAAAGATCATTTAGAGACAAGATGTATCACTCCATAACTAAAACGAAGCCTTCAACACAGGGTGAAAAGAGGAGCTGCATCAATGTGCAGTATGACAAAAAATATGGTGTTTTTTGAAAATTAAACCATGTAAACCTGTTCTGGTACAACCCCTAAATCGGATTTTGAGCCTGAAAATGAGCATAATACCACCTCTTTAATATAATGTTTTTTTATACAAGTAATATTCATACTGTTTGAAATAAATAAACTGTTTTCATAGTAGTTTCAGTTTTGTGCAAAAGGAATTAAAGGCCTGTCCCAAATATAGGCAGGGTGAATTCAGTGATTTTAGTAAATAAAAGCCTATTAATCAAAGTTGTATAGTACATCATCCCCAGCAAGTAGTGGTAATCACTTCCTCGACCCACTGGTGCTCCATCCAGGCACCACCCCAATGCTCAGATTTAGCTGTTCGCGCTCCAGCAGCTAATGGCAGTGAGTGGGAATCCCAAATCCAAACTTCTAAACATCTCTTCAGAAACCTACAGATGTTACAGATGCAGTTTTCTAGAGGAATCCCACTAGCAGCGTGAGCACACTCACTTGCCAGGATATCAGTGAATAATAGCCAGGGACCCTGTTACAAGCTTTGCTCATTTGTGTGCGAGCATTTGCGTGTGCGCCTGTGAATGTGTATGTGCCTGTCTTTGTAATTAGCAGACTGCCATCAACAGAATGCTTCAGTGAATCCACTTCCAAGAGTAACCAGAAAGTGCAAACACAATTACCAGAGAGAAGAGAGGGAACATAACAACATCTAAATATGAATTACATCTGAGAGAGGACGGGCACCCAAAGCTTGCACTACTGACGGCCTGCATACTGCCTAATTCACAGAAAATGGCTTGGCCATTAAATGTTTGTGCATCTGCCTATGTGCATATGATATTTTTGAATTCATGTTTGTGGGTTATGTACACACTCCTGAGAATAGGTATATCTTTACAAGTGGTGCAATACTTCCAAGCCTCGGAGTTCTGATACGAGTGGTTGAATAAAACCAGGAATGGCTGTTGGTAAATGAAACAGGAACACATCTATCTCTGTGAGCTTGCTATTAGGGATTGGGTATTGCTACTCAATACCTTTAAGGTATCGACCGAAATAGTCCATTATCAAGTAGTATCAGAACGTCTCCAGTGAAACCATTACTTCATTCGATACCAAACACATCGAAAGAAAAGGGCACACCTTTTTTTCCTTATGTGTCTGCACATGCCGAGTCCGTGGGTGATTTTAACAGCCCCTTCACCTTCGGCTGCATTCTCAGGCATGTCCGTCACTGTTGCAAGTTTATCACCACAAGCTTGGCTTTCCGTTGGCTACATCTTCCGGCATTATTTAACACTACTCTGTACATTTTTATTTGCTATTCACATCACTTGTCACCAATCGATCACTGCGTTCCATCTTATCAATTCAGCTGATTTTACTCACGGAGCCTCCGGCTGCAACTGCGGCTGCTTCAGATGTAGTTGGTGTGATCAGCTGGATGTGCAGCCTCTCTTTTCCTCTGTTTGCTTCTTTAGAGTCTAGTGTAGTTTAGTGACTTGTTTAACTCTTTACTAGTTTTCTGTTTCTTACTGTCGTCTTTTTGGAGGTTTGAGACTTATGAATAAAGGAAAAAGCACTCAATTCAGTTTATTGATCAAAAGTTAACAAAATAATTCTCCTTGGTTGACAAGTGTATGAAAAATTTAAATTTTAAATTTGTTTTCCACTCATTTGGTCACTAAACTATTTCACTCCTCTCTCATTCAAATATAAAACTCCCAACCTGTAGTCTTTGCCCTTTCCCCTACTACTTGTGAGGATGACCTAACTAAGATGAGGAGGATCTGATACAATTTCCCAATATTTTTTATATAACAGTTATTTAAAAAAAGAAAATCACCTTACTTGTCCATAACAACAATAAAAAATAAAATTAGGCTACCAATCAACTACTATGGCTTCAACAGGTGGAATTTTACGCAGGGTATCGAATGAAGCACTCTATTGGTATCGGTATCACTTTAAGGGTACTGGTTTTGGTATTGGTATCGTAAAATTTCAAACGATACCCAACCCTAGTTGCTATTAATATTGCTGTGCGTTGTGTCGTCGCACTTGCTTGATGTTTGGCTGTGTAATCTAAGTTGTCAACAAATGAACGTGTACAGTTGTCCTTATTTATGACAATGATGAATTACACTCTGAAATTGATAGATAAATGAGACTGGTTGTTCTTGTCTGTCAGCAGATCCATCTTATCTAGACACAGTCTCTCTAAAACAGAACATCCCAGCATTATAAAATGTTATAATCCTATTTGGTGCTACTTTGATCTAACTGTATCCTATCTGGGGTTTTCTGGGTTGTTATGTTAACACATGCTCGTAGTTCCCTCCAGCCCTTCCATGCCCTCCCTGTGCTTGACCCCTGCTGGAAATGATCTGATGTTCAGACATGAAAAGAAGTGAGGCTGTGTGGAGAGATAAGGCTAGAGCTGAGAGAAGAGAGAAAGAGAAAGGTCAGGGCCAGGGAGTTCAGGGGTCATCTCGTCTCTGCAGTGAGCCAGCGGTCATAATAGCAAGGTGACCTGCTGGCTGGTCCTAGCACAGATTTCACACCGGGATCAAAGAGAAGAAGGAACAGACAGAGAAGAGAAAAAATACATTAACGGAAGGGGAAGAGAGGGAAATGCAAATGTGGAAAAAGAGACTGCAGCAAAGGGGAAAGAAAATGGAGGGGGGAACTGCTGTGGGAATCGAGGGTGACCCCGGTAGAGACATACACCAAATGAGACAGAGGGAGAAAAGATAAATTGATAGAAAAAAGGAGAGAGAACAGTAAAGCACATTTCAGGACGTCAGATCTACTCTGCCTCCCATTCAGGTCACAGCGATTGCATTTGTTTAACTTGGCCAGACCATTTCCTCCTGTTGAAGAGTCTGGACTGTGTGTGTGTGTGTGTGTGTGAGAAACATAGTGAGTGCATGCATGTTTGTGTGTTTCTTTGTTTGTATGCGTGCCTGTAGTCCCCACATTTAGCTACTGTCACTTTGTGTTTGCTTTTTTCCCCCACTGCATGTGACCGTGATACAATAACTTGAAAATAATTTTTCGACAGATTTTAGTTCATTCCCTGGTTTAGGTCTCCATCAATGAGCTACTGCCAGATTCCCACGTAATTCAATTCAATTCAATTCCAGCGCGTCAGTAAGTAACCAAATATGCCAACAAACTCAATATAATAAACCCTCTCAAAGGCCCGCCGTGGAACAGCAGGTCTAGAATGATTGACTCGACTAAAGTATTGAACTATTGAACTTTTTTCCCAAAAGAAGATGGAAATTAATTAAGCTCTGCTTCACCTTTCCTGCCTGCGCTCCCATGGGACTCCACAGGTAAAGCCATTTTCCATGCTACACATCCTGTAGCTGGTAGACTTCGCAGATTACATCGTTGCCTATTCAATCAATTTAAAAAGATCCATAAAAACTACTGTAAGCGGATAAGTGGTGCTAAAGGAAGGGAAATAAATAAATTGTGCACATGAGGGTCTGTGTGTGTGTGTGTCTTTCTCCCTTAGATGTTGTCAGGTGTTTTTCAACGGTGAGCCTCACCCAAAAACCAGAATCCTTTCTCATCCGTTGTCGATTTCAACACCAAAGCCGGCTCTTATTCTCAATTCTTTGATGCTGCCTGTTGTCATGGGTACCTCAGGAGTGCTGCATACAGAGAGTACCGTGTCACTGCGGTTAAAAGGGTTACATTAACATCAACGGCAGGTTACATTAGAGCAGGGCTACATTACCCATTAGTGGTAGCAAAACACATTTGTGGGAGCAGGGCCAGCACGGGTTGCATTTAGCGCTAATCTAACTTATCAGGGGTGAACACTCAGTCCATTTTGTTTAAGTGTAATTCATTCTCAGCCATTTTCTGAGAGCCACAACTTCAGAGGCACTTTTCCTTTTTGCAATATAGTAAAAATATATTTCACTTCACACAACAGAGGAATATCCAACAATGATCGAACACTGCGAGTGAAGGCAGGGGAGAGCAGGAGTTGATACACACAATTTGCTGCTCATCTCCCCTTGAATCAATGACGTCTGTCAGATTGTTTATCTGTGGGCAAGAAAATCGGCTCTCTTATCACACACTGTTTTACGCTCCCTGACTTATTGACTGCAAACATGGCCAACATGGTTCTTCTCATCAGTGTCCGGCGCAGAGGCAGCATCCACTGCTGATCTATGACCGAGTCTGATGGAGAGGCGGTCAATGCAACTAACTAGAGCTGGCTGCTGCCTCTAAATCCACTGGCCTATGTGCTGTCCAGTCCAAGTATCGGAGATAACAACACATCATCTCAACTTGACATGAAAAGTTAAACAGGGTAAGCGTGAAACTAGAGAATGCTGGCTTAGATGGGCAGCACATTAATAAATTCAGTTACAGTATATTAAACGCATTAATCAAAAGAGAATATTAGCAGCAATACTCCCCCAAACCAACCGTGACAACAACCTGTCAGCCTGTCAGCACGGGTCACTGTTTGTGGATGAAGGTAGCTGTCTGGATGTGTGTGTTAGTGGAGAAAAGTAGGCTGCAGGAAAAAAACTAGGGCATCACTGAGACTCAGGAGAGGTGTCTCCAGCCCAGCCTCCTGTCCTATTTCACCGCCTGGCGAGACTGGCATGTGTGTTTGTTGTGTGTGTGCGTGATTCAACAGAGGGAGCACCCTGGGCAGTCAGGGGAAAGCTTCAGACACAGGAGGGAGAAAGATAACAGGTGAGCTCCAGGGAGCCTACCTGTGGGAGAGAGGAGGCCCAGTGACAGGCCTCTTTGCTGGGAGGGAATGGATGTGCAGAATCCCCCAGGGCACAGACCAAATGTCAGACGGTCTGTGCACACATACTGGAAAACTGCTCTGAGCTTCATTGGAATTTGTCACCTGTGTGTGTGCGTGTGTGTGTACATTTCCCCGTTTGTCTGTGTATGCTCCAACTGGGCAGATGACTCACTACAGGAAAGAGAGCCGAACAAGGCAGCACAGACAGGTGGGGGAAGTGTGTATGTAGGTGTTTTTGTTTGGCTGTGTGGGTGCAAGAACTAATCTGCCGAGTGTCACTGTACGCAATATACGCTGTACATGTACAGTTTCACAAGCGTGCACTATACAGCACAGCACATACTGCACTCCCACACCCACACTCACACATAAATTTACCCACTCATACACACACATGCACCGACACACATGCCCCGACACACATGCAATGTTTATTGTACTATGACAGACATTATTTATCTACCAGTTCCTAACTCTCCAGTCCTCTTGAGCTTTCCAACACATCACTAATTCATTCCTGGCATCCCCCTTCTACATAAGGGGCAGCCTTTGAACTGACATGCTGGCACACTAGTGCTGGACCAAGTTACATCCCAGCTCTTTCTGTAAGCCTATAGCCTGGCAGGGATCATCCACACTGCAACTCTACCCCTTTTCGTGACTGGCCCTTGTTATCGAATCAGAATGGAGATGTAGGTTAATGTGCGAATCGCGCACAGCTATTTGATCTTTGACCATGTTGGTCTTGCTGCGCTGACAACAGCAAGCACGTAGTCAAGCGGGTGCGGGTTCAGTGTCGGGTTGCTAGGTTAGGTTTTGATGGGAGAATTAGCTGGTCATGTATCCTGACATGTAATGAGGACTGGGTTTGTGTTACAGCAACTGTAGATACAGCACACTGCAGATTTAACTAACGCAAAGCAGGAACTATAACATCCGTTGGGGAGTCATTCTACATGCAAATACGTACATGGAAAAAAGTAGATAATTATACATTTTTAGGATAAAGATATTTAAAAAGTAACATGAACTGTTGATCTATTGCCTGTCAAAACAGCAATCAGACCATCGGGTGAGGTTTTCTGATGTGTGGCACAGAGAGGGTGTTTGAGCTGACCTACGCTTACATTTCATGTATTGATTCTGTCTGATTGTGTCTTGACTGATGTGGGACTGCGAGAAAGAGAGAGAGAAAGCAGGTAGGTGGAAGTGTAAAAAAGAGAGCGAGCTAGACACCATTAAATATTAATTTCAGAGAGGTCAGTTTTTGCTCAAGGTCAAAAATAAAAATAACCTTCAAAGGAAGAGTGGCTGGGGAAAAAGACTGACAATATATGGGGCTGCTGGGGATTAACCTATAGCACAGAAAAAGCAACATCCACAATGAGAGCATGGGCCTATGAAATGGACAGCTTGTCAACATGCAACATAAGCCAATTAGTAACCATGGTGATGAATGAAGGTGGAAGAAAACATGCTGTCTTTAACACAAATAAGCTTTCAGATCAGAGTATTTGCCACATACATATTCACACATTATGTAAATATGACACAATGCATGCAAACATACAAACATACAAACGTGCAGCACACACACACACACGACCTGAGGATGATTTAAAGCCTCTGTGCTGTAATGGGATCAGTTGAGAAAGATGGATGATCAGGGAATCCAGGCATCACAAATCATTTCCATCACACATCAGTGCTAATGCCACTGATACTAATCCATCAGACAGCCATCTCTAATGCTACAGATAGATAATCTATTAGGTTGCGCTGCACGCAACCTCCCTTCCCCCCGACGCCCTTCCACACGCGTGCATACATGTACAAACCACTTTACCAAATGCACTTCCAACAGCTGGGCAGTGATGAGTCAGACTGAACTCTTTTGTGGCTTTCTTATTCCTCAACACATCCAAAAGCATTGGTAGGTAACATAACATCAGACCGCTGTCTCTTTCAGACTAGCAATTCTATCTGTGAAAAAAAAAGCCAAAAACACTAATTGCATGCTTAAACATGAAACCTCTCTATTCAAACAAACTCTCAGGGAACAGATATTTGATTCTAAAAAATAGAAAAGTATTTGTCACTTTATTATGACATGACAAACAAAAAGAGGTAACCTCTACAGTGGGCTTCAACAGATGACTTATTTAGTTGCTTGCTCTCCTGATCGCCTCTTAACTGGCTCTATGTCCACTTAAAGGGATTGCATTAACCTCTGCCACTCTCTGTGGGCAGATGAGCTGCTCCCTCACCCTCCCTTTAAGACCGCTCTGTATTAAAGTCTTCCTTCTTTGGCTGGGATCCCTGTCTGGCTCCTGTCCAGACAAACATACTTAGAAAGCCAGACACAGTCCGGTGTGTTCTTGTACAGTATATCACTATATAGCATCTTGCCAGGTTGCGGTTTTATGCTTTTTTGAAGGCACTTTGCCATCTTGCACTTTGTAGAGGGAGCTTTAACTTTGATACTTTGATATCTGAGTGTGGGCTGAGTGTGAGAGCAAAGAAAAAGAAAGGGGACGCTTATAAGTTACAGAAAGGAAACACATGCTTGTGTCATGTACACTAGGTAACATGTATGTACAAATCCTACTGTGTTATTGGAAGCAATAAAACAGTGGCAGGTCCTTGGAAATGCTGCTTACCTACAATGCATGTCCTCCCTTCAATCGTTGGACAGATGTATACTTGCACACATGCTCTTACACATGCAAAAATTCTTCAGGCATGACAGACGTTAACAGAGACATACCTACATACCTAGCCTCTTTTCATTCATACATGTGTCTCTGGTATTCTCTCACGCGAGCTCAAGTCCTCCCAGAAGAATTTAGATCTCTTAGCCCACCTGTGTCTGAAGTGTGTACAGACTGCCTGACAGCCGGCGTGCCTGGTCTTCTCTACCGCTCGCTCTGCCCTACTCTCTGCCCTCTCCAGCTGGCTGTTCTAGCCTTCTGCTCCCCTTGTTGCCGTCTCCGTAGCAAGCAGCTGGTGTGCCAGCCAATATCTGCCCTTCTCTTGGCCCACTCTCCCCTTGACTGGATTGGAATGAACATATCTCATCTTTTCATCATACCTTCCATCCATCCTCCAATCCCAGCCACACAGATGTGAATTTCCCACAAAGAGGTCACTTAACTAGCAAAAGCAGTTAAAGAAGCTATGGAGGAGTCAGTGAATGTGTGCATGTGTGCTCATGGATAGAGGATGCAAATAAATATAAGCATTCAAAACAAGACACACCAAACAGAATTACACTGTAAGACATTTCAAGTTAGTTTAATTTGAAAATGCAAGTTATCCTAACCTTAAAGATTGCCTTTGTGTCAACTTCCAAATTAAAGCTCACTAAGTTGATATAACTACAGTGTTGTAGTTGTCTCATCATTGTTTTTTTAGTTCAATGAACTTTTTATAACTTGTTTCAACATCATACTTTGAGTTAAAACAAATCATTATTTTACTTTATCAATTCAAGAAAACTAACTTAAATAGTGTGACCAACATACATTTCTGTATTATTCTAACTCACAGTTTTAAGTTAAAACAACTTAACCACATTTATACTACTTTCCATTTCCAGTAAAGAGGATTTAAAATCCATTTTTTTGTCAGGTACCTCTGACAAACCCCAGACTATTTTTTTCTCTTGCTCCATCCCCGCACACTCACCTTTTTGTTTTCAACTGATAACTTACATACCCAAGTTCAATCAACACATACATATCTGACAAAAGTCTCAAATAGTTAGCACAATGAATTGATGCATGTTTAAATTTTGAAAACACATACAGTTGACTTCAAAATCCTAAACTTGTCAGAGCTCTTTGAGTTAAAAAGAAGAAGTAAGTGGACATAACTAAATGGAGATATAAGGCAAGACATCATGTCTATTCTCCACATCTGCTCTTGCATCCTCCTAGACTAGGAAAGGGTCAGCCTCTTGCACAAATGAAACCCTCATCAACACTAATATGGAGAGCAGAGAGGGAACACAGCATGTTATTTATAGCGCTGTTAATGGTTGCAGTAGCAGGCTGGTCCCTCTGTGTTAACACACGCACAGTGGCAGAGAAAGATGCACAAACAGAAAAGTCCACACAGTCTTGAGAGTGTGTGTACATGTGGCAGCGACACGCACTGGCTGCTTACTTATACATATTTGCCAATCCAGGCAGACTCTCTCTTTCTCTCTCTCTCTCACACACACACACACACACACACACACACACACACACACACACACACACACACACACAGCTACAGTTAGACTGTCACAGCCTGACATTCCTTCCACTAAGCTGTGTATGTTGCGGCCAATCACCCTGTCAAAACATTTCAACACTGCTGGGAAAGGATTTTCCTAGATCCAAGACCCCCCCCCCCCCCCCCCCCCCCGACACACACACAGCCATATACAAAAACTCAGTTACACATCCCTGCTGTCTGCCTCTGGAAACCTGTCTGTCTAAAGACAAAAAACTACAAGAGGGGTTGAAAACACACTAAATCTGCTGCCGCTGTACATTCATGTCTCTATGCTGAGAGAACAGAGAGCAGCAGGGCGCCACTGACTCGCATATAAGCTGTACTGAGTTCTACTCTATACTCTCTGCTCTGTCTGTGCATACTGTTCAATGTTTGCCTGGCAGCTATTGCTAAAGGCCATCCCTGTGAACCTTAAGAGAGAACTTCTGAAGAAATTTGCGGCTAACCTGAGGGGAACCTGATCAAATCAATTATTTCTCACTTTCCACCTCCTGGAACTAATTGGTGTCAACAGAGAGCAAAAAATTCATTTAAAATCCGCTTTTTAGTGCACTCTCCTGAGCAAGCAAAAATAGTTTAAGAGGAGGAGACATTTTTAAGACAGATTTACTTAGAATAGAATGCAAAGCAGTCGCTTCATGGACACAACTATTATTCCTACTGATAAACTGTCTCCAGGGACAGTTTATCAGTAGGAACATTTGGATGAAGATGTCACTCTCACTGTCTACATGAAGAAAGCAGTCAAAGATGCTGAAATGCTGTAGCAGCCTATGTCCAACAAATCCCTCAGTGTTTTGTAATGATGTGCAGAGCAACCCATTCATTTGGTTGCTGACTTCAAAACAACCAACTAACATGGTTATGGACAGATGAACACACCATTCTCCTCGGTAAACATTTGGAGTTGAGCTGAAAGCTTTTCCATTTCAGAGACTGCAAGTCTGCAGCAAGAGAGCAGCGTGAACATGTGAGCGTGTAACTGTGCATGACTATTATCCCATTTCCATATTTGCCTGTCTTTTAATTTGATGTGATTGAGGCAGAAGGCTTCTGCTTCTGTCTAGTGTATGTGTTTAAAGTGTGTGTGTGTGTGTGTGTGTGTGCATGCAGCAGCAAGTGCAAGGACGTTTGTGTGTAAGCCCGAAGCACAGAAACAGCCTTTGGCCAAATACACAAACCAGGCTAGCCTATTTGCTACATGGCTGCGGGCTGATCTAGGAGGTTTTCGGATCTGCAATTAGCATTCTTATACATACTCTTACATCCCATCTCTGAACAACGGCTCATGATGACAGGAATGATATTTCACTATGCGTCAAATTGGTTTTTACTCTGATGGCAAAAAATGCCCCCTCCCCCCCGAAAAAGACCAGGGGCTCATGGCAGAGATGGTCAAAAGCACATTATGCTCTGGAGTCAAACTCTGCGCCCTGACCTTTACAAGAGTCAAATTAGATGTTGCACTTCATTCTATTCAAAACAATAACCTCAGCCAAAACATGGCAGCTACCTCTTCTGTCAAAAGCCTACACACACCCTTTCCCCTGCTTGTATCACGATGACCATGTCTACTTGAGAGGGATTATATTGAAAGGCAAACTCCCATGTACCTGTGAACAAAACCTGCCAAAACAGGCATGAGGACACAAGCAGACTCACAAACACATCAGTGAGGGCTGTGTTGTGCTAACCACACGCTGTCTGTGTGGCTGCTCCATTGTTTAGTTCCACACAATTACACAATAACCCAGAGCCCCTCAGGTCCCTTGCAGCCAAAAGCTGTGTTCCATTAGACAACACTCAAACCCTGTTCCAAAACACCCTTAATTGGCTGAAATGTGATCAACTTACTGAGTCCATTAAAGTTTGTTTTAAATTAACTGCTAAATCAGCAAGTGGTGCAAACTTAAACTAGCTAAAACTCCCCAGCCTCAAAGCTTTAAAGTCCCGGGCCAGCTGCTGAGACACCGGAAGGGGGAAAAAAACAGCAGAAGTCTGGGAAGTGATGGCACTAGTGAGCCATACCAGACTTTTCCTTCCTCTCTCCTTACAGCCAGAGAGGGGACCTTGGACTTTCACGCTCTGACAAACACAATTAATTGGGGCAAAATGTGGTGCCCTTGGGGCTCCAATGACTCCTGGCTCATTTAATCTGTTCTGCCTTCAATCTGTATCCCCCTCCAGCATGGTTTTAGGCAATGACTGGCTTGGGGCTCCAGTGGCAAAACCCTCTTCAGCAGAGTCTTTTGTAGGGTGGGACACATAAACTAGAGATTTATTTTTCACTCCCACAGGGCTATTTAAGAAAGCAGATTTTTTTTCTGTCTTCGTGGGAGAACTGAGAGAAGCAAAAATGACTTGTGAAAGAGAAGACACTGAGGACAGGCAGCTACAGCTCCCTTTGCACGAGCATCAGAATGATTCTTTGTGATACACTAATCCAGACAAAAAGGGAACTGCAGAGGAAGGTGCAAAAAGGAGAAAGAGTACAGAACAAATACTAAAGTCTAAGCAGAAATGAATATATAGAATGAAAAAAAAAAAAGATAAAGTGAAGTCACATAGCAAGACTGAATGTAAGCAAAACTGAAAAACGCAACGCAGCAAGATAGGGAGCAGTTACGCAGCAAGAAGGCAGTAAAAGACAAAGCTGGGGAGCTAAATTCAGCATGCAGGGCGAGCTCCAGTGAGCCAGAGAGAGTGAGTGTTTAAACAAGTGTTGTGACTCCTACACAGCCCACGCTGCATATCGAACCGCATCAGTATACCACAGAACAGGTCTAACGGGTCATCAGCAGTAACAGCAGTGGCAGCTGAGAATAGCCTTGTAAGGCTTTGCCGACAGTCAGCCTGCTGCTTGGACTCCAAAGAAGCAAGCGCTGGCTGGCTGCAGAGCAACAGTGTGCCGTTTCATGTGGAGCTCAACGGGGGCTGAGGGAGGTGTGTGTAGGGTGTATGTAGGCTCGCGGCAGAGGGAACACAAACAGCCAAAGCAGCAAATTAAGGAGGAGGAAACACAATAGCATCAAAAGAAGGAGATGCAGGATGGCTCAACTGCAGCAGGAAAATGCAAACACTGAACAATGAGCGTACAGTGTTATCATGATAACGTTTGTCTCTGTTGTATAAAAAACTGCTGCTTAGAGACATCCTCATAACCAGTAAGTGCTAAGACAGTTTTGGTTTAGGGGCACATGAATGGAAGGTAGGGAATAAAGCATGATGAGTAAAGCTTCTAAAAATACAACTGAGCGTCTTCTTCCATTATTCTATTTGAGCACAGTGGCGAGGGGTGTGTGTGGGAGCAGGAGCACGTGTCTTAATGAGGATGACATCACCTGTGAGTACCACATTCAGAAGAAGGAACCCCATAGGTGAACATTTGCACATCACACATGTGCAAACACACAGATAAATAATATGCTACATGATCATTATCTGGTTGAGATACCTGTGACCACGCCTCAGTCTCATATTCTCTCATTTCCATGACAGAAAAAAAAACAGCATTTGCTTTGTATAGTGTAACAAGAAAATAAATACTGGCCAACAGAATACAGTTTAAAAATCAGTATGAAAATTGTTACCGTTTAACATGCAAATGAAAATCAGTTTAGAACTCGAACTGTATTGTAGACACAGTAACCTAGCCCATACAGAGTGCTGCAGATAGTTTCCAAATAACAAGTGAAAACCATTTTTGCTTGTGGTGACCGATCCTGTGCTGTAGCTAAGTCTTCGATTAAGTCTAGCATTGTGTCACCATTATTCCTTAATTAATAGCAAATTAATTACAATTACTCACTTCACATCATAATACATGAATCACATGTTCATACTGTATTTGTAATATTCTACACAACTCAATTAAATGGACAGTCTAAAAGGGTAATTCCTAAAAAGACTCTTTGGTAGCCCGCTATGATAATGGAACAAATAAGGAACCTCTTTGCAGTCCTCCTAACACCTCCTTTCATTTGGCTGATCTATCTCCTCTGCATGCCATCATACTGCGTCTGCTCTGATGCACTTGCCTTGGCTTAAACATTTACAGCACAATTTGTAGCACCACAGAAGTGCCACAGAAAAGATGAAGCGCAGTGAATAATTCATCCTGGTTTTTCTTCCCCCCTGGTGGGAGAGTGGTGCAGCTCCATGTCATGGCCTGAGGCCTCCTCCTCTCTCTATTGTTATAGCTAAAACTGTGTGTTATCTCACAGCAGTCATGGACAAACATAAATCATGACATGCACAGAATGAAACACAGGCGTTTGCATAGAGGCACGGTTGTGTACACATTATGTCACATGTAAACCATATGCAAACAGAAATTTAGTAATGGAGAAAAGGTAGAAGGGAGAAAGAATGAGGCTAATCAAAATGGGCAAGAGAGAAATAAAGGAAGTTTTACATTTGTAAGGCAGCAGCGGAAGGAAGGCTCATCTTATCCCACTTGAGAACAAGGACTTGGAACTGTGGCTTACAGTCAAAGGGGAGAGATCCCATAGCTCCTAAAGGCTGAGGCTCACAAAGCCTTTCATTTCTGTGGCATCCACTTATACCTTATACCCTGTATTGTAGCTGAGGTCTTATCCTTTATGCCTTAACCATAGGCAGAAATAAAATAAAAAAGTTTCAAAAAGTTTCAGCTCTGTTGTGAGACGGCTGCGTCTGACTACTTGAATGTGTAAATGTATCCGATTCGAGCCCCTTTCAGACCAATCTCTAAGTGCTGCTGTACATGTCTGAAAAGGACCCAGACCATTTTTTCAATCTGCCGGCACAAGACCAAGTAACATTTTCTGTAACACAGCTCTACCAAGAAAAACAGGTAGATTGCCAGAGAAGTCGCGCACATGATAAGAATCTTCCTACATATGATGAGGCATGTAAACCAAATACAAGATCAATTTGAATCCGCAGACCTGACTCTGAAAAAAGAGACATTTGCAAGCTACATGAATCTTTAGTTAAAATGGTTGATGGCGCAATTAGGGAACTCTCTGCGCCGATGGTGAGATAACAAAGACATCTTAGCTGCTCTTGCCATAAACAAACTGCCTCATAAATAAAACTTGTGTGTTGCCTGGTCTTATCTTAGATGCCCAATAAGCAGCATGAGGGGCTCTATCTTGTCCATTCAGGTTGGAACTTTTCTGCAACAGAGACATAAGCATGTGTGAAAGCCAAAGGGCCATACTTTATCCGACAGATGAACCCAGCTATGCTACAGATTCTATATCTACACACTGAGAAAGCATTGATAGACACAGTGACCTGAGAAGCCAGTATAAAGCTCTGGGGCCCTGCAGGGAATGAGATAACAGGTGAACTTCAGGGATTCTACCTGTGGGGACCTTTTCTTGTGTTGGGAATGACAGAATTGAAACCCCTATGGGGATGGCTCTGTTCCCAGGAGGTCTGCTGCTTGGACCTACAACCCCCACAAACACACAGTGACACTTGCTGTATCTTGCATCCCCCAGACAGGTACAAAATGCAACGTTACTGCTGTGCCGGTGTCATCTACATCTCCAGTTCTCACTTCCTCATAATTCCTTATCGCCCTCGAAACTGTGTTACTCTTTTCATAACTTATGTCACAGACCAGCCTCTATATAAGACCCTATATTCATAGCAAAGTCATGCTTTCATATTCATGTATGATATCTCAAATGAGTCCCGACTCAAAGGCACTGGATGCCTTCGAGTGGCCTTTGAAGTAGGAACAAAGAGAATTCCTGCCCTTCTCACCACTGATGCCGTTCTTTCTTTCCCTAAATAGAACACCTGTAATCACCTATTCCTTTTTAACTCGCCTTCCCTGTGAGAAAGCCCTGGCGGCGATTCATAGCTTGTCACCTTGCTCTTTCCTCAGCTCTTGGCTAAAGCATGGGGAGGGTTAAAAACTCTAAAGTTAAGGAAATCTTACTTCATCCCTCCTCTGTGACTTTCTCTGACTCTAGTTACTCTCTCATTAGAGGCTGAGAGGGAGAGATGATTCAGGGAGACGGCAAGGTCAGACATGCAGTCTGTGTTACAAATTGGATCGTACGGATGTAAGCCTGCAAACACACGCACAGGAATGCGAACAGGTGCACAGAAAACCTCGCAGACACATGATGCTCACGCCAGGACTCACAAAGTGTGTGCCCGTAGTGGGACATCTTCAGTGTTGGAACAGAATTCATCTCAGGCTACACACACAGTCATGTGTAAGCATACACTTACACATTCTAAATGTAAGTGCTGTGCTCAAACACTGCACATGTGTGAAATGTCTTAATGGATGTGCACTATTAATGACTTTCTTTCTGTATATCTGTACTGTACAGACAGAGTGAACAAGTCTCTGTGTGCACCTCATTAGAAATACACTACCTGGCCAAAGGTATGTGGACACACATGAAGTTTGATGAAACCCAAACATTACACAAATATGTGACATAATGACATCTCATTCCAAAACCACGGGCATAAATAAGCTGCCATAACAGCCTGTAGTCTTCTGGGAAGGCTTCCCATGAGGTTTTGAAACCTGACTGCAGGGATTTGCTCCCATTTAGCCACAAGAGCATTAGTGTAGACTGGCACTGCCGTTAAGAGATAAGACCTGGCTCACAGTTGGCGTTCCAGTTCATCCCACGGATCTTTGATGTGTTTGAGGTCAGCTTTCTGTGCAGGCCAGTGAACTTTTTCCTCACTAAAACCACGGAAAACCATCTCTTTATGAAACCTGCTTTGTGTGCTGGGGCAATGTTATATTGGAAAAGGATCAGGTCTTTCCGAAACCATTTTCACAAAGTAGGAAGTACACTATTGCCTAAAATCTCAGTATATGCTGTAGCATAAAGATTTCGCTAAATTGGAACTAAAAGGCCTTATGTGAGAGGTTGTAAGTCAGAGCAAGGGCTGCAAAGGAATGAGATTTTCATGGTATGATAACAGTCTCAGAAAATATCACGATTGGTGTTTGGGATTTACACAATTATTATTATTATTATTATTATTATTACTATTATTATTATTAGTTACAATTCCTTAAAGGAATGAAAAAGTTTTTTTGGTCAAATGTGCAAATGTACATGCTATGATAACCCTTATTTTCATACCATGGTATACCAGGAAACCAGTCAGAGCCCATACTCCCATACTGTTGTCAAAATGTCGTTAAATAATGCATTCATCTCTCCTCCCGAGACCGCTGCAACCTTGCCTTTATGCTCCACTCATCCTGCCCAGTGTGGGGCAGGAGCCTGGGGCCACACACTTCTCTCTCTGCTCGGCATCCCACATGGCTGACCAGCTCTCTTTGTCTGTGTTTCTCTGAGCTACTGTCAGTCCTTCCCTCACTCCTTGCATCATTCTCTATTTATTTTTCAAACTAGACTGACAAGATGGGAGAGAGCAGCGCTGTTTGACCTTGGTTTTAATGTAAAGGAGTGTATAGAGGTGTGCATGTACAGTGTTGTGTGCGGGGTGTGAGAAAACTGACACATTATCTTGTGGGAATCAGCATATGCTGTCAAAAAACATTCTCTCCAAGTCTGTCTGTTTTTTTTTTTCCCTCAAGGGCACCTCTTTTTCATGATGATGAGGGAGACTGCAAAACGACAATGTGAAAGAAAAAAAAATTCTTAGAACTATTAAAGCAGGGATAGGCAATTTATTTCAGAATATTTTTTTCTTACATTTGCTGAAATTATCTTTAAGTATCTTATCTTTAATTATCAACAAATCAAATGCTCTAACACAAAAAGGAAAAAAATCCGGTATCTGTGGCTGTCGTGGGACTGTAATAAGCACTTGCCTACCTGCCTGCCTACCTACGTACACTTATTTTGCATGAATTTTTTTTTTGGGGGGGGGAGTGGCTTTGGAAGGAGACCTGAAGCAAAGGGTGGGATGTTTTTGGTAGAATATTTTCAAACTCTAGCCTCTAGTCTAGGGCTGACCCCAAATAGTCGAAGATTTGATGATTCGATAGGCGGAGCCTGATTCGACTCCCAATCTCACAGTAGAATCTTCATAGAGGCTTTATGAAACGAGGATCCTGCCATTTTGGCTATATGGGCGTGCTCAACATCTGATTTTACATAGAACTACCGGTTTTCTCCCAATAAGTTAATATACAGCTTATTATGATCTAAATATCAACATACAATGCTGTAAATAATAACCGACCCCCTGACACACACACACACACAGATTCAGCTATCAGTGGACTATAGGCAATCCCTTACGATTCTGATTATGTAAATCCTTAGTCGGGGACACCCCTGCTGTAGTCTCTTACTAGTTTTGCCAAAGTTGCCTAACCCAGCTTTATCCCAGCTTGGTATATCCAAAAAAAAAAAAAAAAAGCTTTCAATCTCTTGAGACCATGAGGATTATTTGGATATAGTTTGGAAGCTGAAATGCTTTTGTTTTCCATCTGGGCCAAAGTTTCTTGCTGTGGGTGTCATAATAATTTTCATTTCTTCATTGTTCATATCACTGTGGGCCTGGATGTCTTAAGGTTCGTGGCACTTAGCCAATCCGAGCTCCCGATTTCAATACGAAAGGGTTTGTTTTGAATGTTCAACAGCAACATGAAAAGATTTTATAGATACAGATACTGTTATGACAAGTTTTATTATCAAGATCAACGCTACAATAGAGGCATAGAGAATATCAGCCCTTGTGTTGTGCTGGTAAAAGTGTAGACATGAATTATGTAACAGATGAGTATGAAGAGAGAGAGAGCGAGAGAGAGACATGATAAGTTGTTACACACACATGCACAAGTTGTCACCCCCTCCCCCCAACACACACACAAACACACACACACACACACAAATCTTTCAAACCCAATTAGGCTCTGTCTGTCTGTTTGATCTGTGGCACTGCATGGATGTAAAATCAACATAAACAAAAGCACTTCTCTGGAGATTACATAATCCACTATAATGTGGATCCACTCTCTTCTCTCACCTCTATTTTTCTCTTTCTCTCGCTTCTTCTCTCTCCTCTCTTGCTCATTCTCTGCTATTAGCCAGGGCCAATGCCAAGTACAGGCGTGATATTTTTTCACAGAAGGAGATTGGGGAGGGAAAATAAAATCATAACTCCATTGTAGAGACGAAGCAATAAAACTAAAACTGTGTGAGAGCCTCAGAAAAAAATTGTAAAATAAAAAACACAAACTTCCAAGGTAACAGTATTTTGAGCTACCAAAGCCAAAATTAATTTCCCTGAGGTCATGATAAATGAAATGAAGTTCAATAAATCAATATGGTGTTGAGCCAACAAAACACCTATACTAGTGAGAAGAAGAAAGAAAGAATAAGCAAGACTAGGAGAGGGTAAAATTATCGAAAACACTTGTAGAATAGATTATGCAGCTCCTGCCTCCATCTAATCCAGTTCAAAGAACAGGAGTTCAGGGTGTGTTTGACGTCACACTTATCTATTTTTTGACTCGTGTGTTTAACTCTGATTTAAGTTCTTCCACACCAAAGTTTCTCAACGTATTACCACCCGCACTGACAGCATGATAATGCTATACCTTCAATTCAGATGATTACTATCCCACAAGAGGAAATTCTTTTTCCTGTAAGGCGGCATAAAAGCCTACCCAGGGATGGAGACATCAGATTAAATCCAGCTAGGAGCCCTATAACATTGATTGAATATTGGCTTATAGATGTGTTGAGGGTGAGACTCTTGTGGGCATGTACATTTAAGTTATAACCACTTCCTGTTTTCACAACTTTTCATCATCAATGCATTTAGATTGCACAGCGAAAATTTGAAGTTGATCGGATAAATTCTCTAGGAGGAGTTCCTTAAAGTACAAAAACTGTAAATCGGCAAAAATGACCATTACATCCAAAGTGGCCGACTTCCTGTTAGGTTTAGAGCATTGCTCCAAGAGGCTTTTTTGCTCTTTAGGGGGCGCTAGCGAGCCATTTTTCCACACCCATGCACAAAAACTTATTACACATAAACTTTCGCTGGACTTGAATTTTGTAAAAAGTTTCATGAGTTTTCGAGCATATTTAGGCCACCAAAAATGTGCATCAATAGACAGGTTTCTTGTATACAAACACTACTGGTTGCGTGTGCAGTCAGGTGGGAAAAACGCTTTGGTAGCCGGTCATAAGACTGTAGTCAACCACTGCAATCAACGTAGATTTTGCATAGTTTGTAAATTCTTGTTGACTCAATAATGAACTGTCATTTCAGAGTTGGATCTGTTTGTTTGCGTTTCATTTGCATATTCATATAACATATGTGACTGTGCTGCAGATCAGCGGCACCAGACCATATCTTGTTCAAGTCAGTTGCTAGCCAAACAGCTAAAGGAAGAATGGAGAATGAGGGAGAGAGATGTTCCTTCCACAGCTGTAAGTATTGCCATTGTAAACTTTCAACCACAAACAGTTCTGCTTCTCATTCATTGAAGCACAGCAACGTGAAACTTAGCCTGTGGAAAGAAACTCTGGCTGCTACTACCAGTGAAGCATCCACTCGGCAGGAGAGAGTGGCGTTAAGCGACGTTTTGTGTTTTGTAAAATCACTGAATACTTCTCTTAGAAAATGTGCGAAACAGTAATGTTAATTCGAAAGGTAGGAGAGACTTGCTTTGTATTTATTATTTCTAAATATATCCGCTGCTGTGTTTTCAGTTCGACTGGTTGTTGACTCCTCAGGGTCAATTATGGTTCCAGGAAAGTGAATTAAAATTAAAATTAAAATTTCTAAAGTGCGCTGCTGAACAGGTTTTCCATCACTTTTAAGGATGGGGTGGCGTGGTGAGGGGGTTTGAGAGTAATTCTGTAACGAGTAACACAGCCTAACTAACGTTAGCCTACTTTTAAGACCCAGTAATAAGTAATGTCATTACTTTTTAAAGGAGTACTAAGTAAAAAGTAACTCTTTGCAATTTCTGAGTAATTTGCCCAATACTGCTGCTAGCATGCAGCATAAACTGATATGTCATAAAGAGAGAGTGCTTGGTCCACATCAACCTATGGACACTTCATTTCATGTCCCCAGTATCTCCAGGAAGAGGAAATTCCTGCTTTTCTTATTCAGGGGAATCCGCAATCTCACGTTTTCTGACGGCTTTTTCAGAGGTGTGTCCTGCAAGCCAGAGACTCAATTAAATACGACATAAAGTAGCCTACTGCTGCAAAAACCTTCTTGCACTTTTATTTTTTAGGCACAATCACTTAAGAGGAAGTGATTATGTGAGTAACTTTTGCTGTCACGACTGAGATCTGTTTCAGCACCAGCCACTATAATTTCTTCTTTTTTTTTTCCCACTATCAAAGTAATCTGGCAACAGGCCAGATATTATTATTATTATCAGCTCTGGCCTGCAGGCCGCCTATTGCTGACCACTGATATATGGCAGTAAAATTACTTGTATTTGTATGTTTATGAATCTATTCTCTGTATCTAACTCATCCAAACCTCCTAGAAATCAAGTCTAATTTGATTTTCTCTGGAAACAGGGGTACCGTTGTTTTCTACTCTAACTCGGCTATATAAAAGTACTTCAAACAAGCTGATCGTTGCAGTCAATGGCTTCCCAATGCTCTATACAGTAATACATCTTAAATGAGTTACTGGTAATTGAGTGAGGAAAACAATGCACGGAAACATATAGCTCAGGAAATGCACTAACTCATTACGCACCAGTATAGTGGTAAAAGGAGAAAGTAACTGCTCAGTCGGAGCTTTTGTTGGGCAGTTATTACCCACAAGGCCCTCTGATGAATATACAAACTCCACAAAGAAAGGCCTCAGTTGGCCCCAGGTGGGTTTGCACTTAAATATTTCACGTCTAACGCTGCAAGAAAGCTGTTATACATACTACATTGAACTCAAATAACATATTGTATACTTTGAAAGGTAAAGCGATGGTAAGTCACCATAAAGAAGATGTAACTGTCATTAAAGTGTCATCTGGCGCCCCGCCATACTGTATTCAAAGCCACGTAGGGATTATTAGTGTCACACATGAGTCAACAGCCCATCTCCTCTGGCGACCTTTCCCATTCTAAAAACGAACAGTGCCGTTGAATGTCCATGAATCTCATTGTATTTATCAGGACGAATTGATGCCAATTCACTGTCTCAGTTTGTCTCTCCGGAGGCTCCTCGCCGCATCCCCGCTACCTTTCTCCTTTCAATGTCCCAGCTGATGAATCAAGTACTGAGACCCACTATATCAGTCTCCTGCATTTCATTACGTGCCCTCTTCACACATAAGCCAGTCATGTGTCATTATTCGTCAACATGCACATCCTAAAAAACAAAGTCATCTCTTCAACAGAGGCAGACTGAGAGGGCAGTAAATACTGTGGTGTCTTCAGTGTTTCATAGATGATCTTTGAGTTGAAAGTGAGAAAACAAAGTAAAGCTAAAAGCAAGCCAAAAACCTTAAGGGCTTAACTATAGTACTTTCTAACAGCATAAATTGATGCTGTATGTCTGTTCATAGTGCCTACATGGAACAGGAAACATGTTGTATTCAATGTTAATGTTGAAAAAATCTATTACAACAGGCAGCTACAGCAGTGACATTTTTCACACTGAGCAAGCGGCTAGAAAAAGTAAGGTTAAAGGGGGTAAAAAGATTGCCACTTGCTAACATATATGACCATAATCCCACATTTCAATAGGAGACCATTTAGGATTAGTTCAGAACATTTTGCCCCTCAGCAAAAACTCATTTCACCTTCTCACTTCCATCTCCATGCATTTTCCCTCCTCTCCCATCCCCTTCTAAAAAACCACAGTTGGCACAGCCTGACACAGTGGCACTGCCAAATACTGTCCATTAAGGAAGCAGACCCACTCTGCGCAATGATGGCTAATACCTGCTAGTGGGTGTGAAAAGCATTCAGACTCATTTATAATTACTGAACCAAATTAACCGATCCTTTAATCGACTCTGACTCTGAATATAAAACAGCCTCCAGCCCCAGCAACTATCAACACCCAGAGCAGGCGCTTAGATGGCCATACTTAAGTCTGTGATGGTGTGATGCTGAAATGCATTTCTCTATGACGGAGTATGACTCTGGCTGGCTCTGCGCTCCAGTAATGAGGCCTGTGATGATGATGAGAAGCTGGTTTTGGACAGGAAGCCGGTTGTCGAAAGCATTAACACCCTGCCTTGTATGCAAAGCTAAGTGATAATAGAAATGGAGTCAGGCTATTTCCTGCCTCCACTCGGGTATTACTGGGGCTGCGTAAAGTGTCGCTGCTCCCTCTGGATTGGGCTAATTGCAGTATTTGTCAGCGGTTCCATTAGAGAACATTTCAGTTCCACACAAGTTATTGTAACATGCTTGCAAAGCAACAAAGAACCCATGTGTGGAAAGCTACTCCACAGATTTCACTGTAAATGAGGCCGATGAGAGGACAACAGGAACAAGAGTGTCTGATTTACAATTCCCCCGCCTGATGTGCAAGTGTCACTGCGACAAGGTTTTAATTGGTCTGAGGGGGCAAGATCTCACACGCTGGACACAGGAGACGCACAAAATGGCATACAGATGCTCCTACTCACTCCTTGCCTCATCACAGCACACAGAAATACATTCACGTGCAAACACAAAAGCCCACATGCTTGTATTCAACCAGTA
This sequence comes from Micropterus dolomieu, assembly GCF_021292245.1. Lineage (NCBI taxonomy): Eukaryota > Metazoa > Chordata > Actinopteri > Centrarchiformes > Centrarchidae > Micropterus > Micropterus dolomieu. The sequence goes on from NC_060157.1 coordinate 15,682,317, forward strand.
GGAGACATCCCAGTCAGCTGTTCTATTTTTACACCCACTTCCTAATTACAGCTTTTCCTGTCCACCCATGTGGAGAAGATGAACCACATACGGATAAGGAAGTATATAAACAGCGGCAGACACACACTTACATACATACACACCAAGACACCCACCCACACAAACACAGTATGAATCACATAATGTCAGTTGCCGTCAGTATGATGACAGCAATGTTACCACAGACAGCAAACACAGGCTATAGATGGCTGATAAGGTTGATAACATGGCCAACACAGCTTACCATAAGTCTGCCACTGACTCACAATAGCCTCTGTGCTTGCAGAATCGCATCAGAAAAGATGGTAAAATGTTAAGCTTGTGTTAAGCATGGCTGCATGCTTTGGATATGGCTGAGATGTAATTGACCATAGAAGTGTTTAAAATTTTACAAATCCAGACGTTTTTGGAGCAACAATTCGACAAAACAATACCATACGATACATTGTGGAGACATAGCATCAAAGGAAATAGTGGTGGGCAGAGGAGAAACAATTTACATGGGCGTCCATGCTCATGACTTACCTCACAAGCAAGCTGGTGTTTTGGTGTATAGCTTCCAGGAGAGATTAGTGAGGGCCAAAAGGTAATTGATGGCAGCAATGTGAAGGCCAAAATTTGTGACCCCATGCAGGTAATAGTTCCATGACCACCACCTCATCACCAGAGACACGCTGTTGAGCTCACAAGGCACGTTAGATGCACAGACTAGTGTGGAGTGATAAATCGTATTATCGTCATTTCAAAAGGATCATGTGCAATAAACACATGTCTGAAACGTGATGAATAAGAAAATTCTTTTTACATAGGGAACCCATTAATAGGGCTAAAGACAATAGTATTTACTATACCGCTGCAGTCTCTGTGCTGGTCTTTGTGTTGGCTCCTCAGCATACACTCAGTAGCCATCAGAGCAGAGAGGCCACGGTGGAGGAAGTGAAGTGAACCACGTGAAGACAGTGTTACTGACGACAACTGCGCTCGTTACTGGCATAAGCACGTAGAAAGCTAAATTTGAAACTGCTCTGTCTCTCATCCACTGCTGCTGTGTTTTACACAAGCACGGTGTGCTAGCTTGGCTAATAGCGAATTGTTACAAACAAGCTGAAACAAAAGCTGCATGTTTATAGTTTAGTTAAGTTTGCCACATCCCTTAATATTTTGCAAATTTATGTAAACTTAGACAAACCAGCCCCTCTGCCAGGCACTGAATCACATCAGCAGTAGGAGATCAGAGGACAGGAGGAAAGACTGATACTGTGTTCTTCAGTCTTTCTAAACTTCACTCAGTATTTTGAATTTGATTTGTTTTATTGACATTTTAGATGTTTCCAAAGAGATGTTATTGAGTTTATATAGTGATTTAGCTGTTGTAAACTACTATTGCTGCTTTAGAAACAGCATTTAGTTACTTAAAATATTCAGTTCTAATCCAGTTCGGAAGTTAAAGGCAACCGTGCTGACATAGGAAGCTGTGTAGCACACTTCAATATTTATATATTTATCGCAAGTCATATTGTTATTGCAATATTGAACAATGTTATTGTACAATGCACATTTTCCTTAAATTGTGGAGGCTTGGCACTGACGTATATGGCAATACCCATGCATATATACCTGTATAGAGTGCATGCAACTACATGAACTGCATAGCACATATGCCGTGCCATGATCCATGCTCAGAAACTTTTTGATTTCCTTCATTCTGTTCTAGGCAGAGTTTGGCCTTGAGAGACAGAAAGACGTCTAACAACCTCTATGAAGCGTTGTCTTCAAGGCAAGATGTTATGGGTGCATAATTAGGTGTTGATGCATAATCTGGGCCCCTCTTTGTGACTGCGCTGTGTTGGATCGAGGGGGTAGAGTCACAAGGGAAGAAGGCATGGAGCTGGAAATACACAGCAACAAGACCTCTCGGATGCTACATCTGGAGTCACCATGGCGACCATTTCCCAAGAGTAAGCCATCTGACAATCAAGTCTTGTTAAATTGACACGCGCGCGAGTGTGTGTTTGTGTATGCTTTGTGTGTGTTCCTGTCAACGGGCTGACGGGGCGAGACAGAGTTTAATCTCGGCAGATTAAGTGTGTCTGTGTTTATCATAAGGCTCCCATAAAAGACGGTGCGGGATCACAATCAAACAGGATTTATAGGATTTGCACGCTAATCACTGGCCTGTGGAGGATGGCGTCGTAGAAACTCAAGACAGGAAAAGCAGAGGGGCAAGGGCAAGAGAGTGTGAGAGAAAATAAGTCAAGAAAGAGAGAGAGAGAGAGAGAGAGAGAGAGAGAGAGAGGAGGAGGACCAAAGGGTGAGAAAGAGGGTCATGGGCGAATTAGCGGGAGAAACAGTAAGAGAGACAGCAGGAGAGAGGCACAGTGCATGGTTTAATTAGAGAGGCTATAAATAACCTGGGGCCTGACATTTGAACACGGAGACCTACTGAATGTCTCTCTGTGTTTTCTGCTAGATGTTCGTGATGTTTGAACACATGCCACCAACTGTGCTCTCCTTCTCCTCCCCCTGTTCTCTCTCGTCTTCTTCTTGTTGAGTCTCTCTCTCTCTCTCTGTTGTCAATTCTCTTGTCTCTCTCCCACACATCCAGGCCCACATGTACACACACACACACACACACACACACACACACACTCATCAGTCATGTCTCCACATAATCTGTGCTATATACAGTATGTACCAGAAGGGAGCGAAAGTGACATATCAAAAAACAGGTTTTTCATTAGCCGTCAGGTAGAGGAATGAACACACAGACAGACTTGGCACCCAGTATGATGTCAATACCCAGCTACTTATAGCTCACTCTGACACCCAGCACCAATCTCCTACACTGAAAAACACACCTGTCACTTTCTGTTGACACTGGAACACAAACTCTGCAAAAGATTTGGCGACAAGTCTATTACATGCTGTACCAGTAGAGTCTTTTGGGTCAATGCGAGCAAAAGAGAAACATCTCCTTCTCTCATTCAGTCTGTGTTACCCCTGTTTAGTGTTTGGTGATAGTAATGCTTTTATACTAGTTTTGCCTGTCCTCGTATCACCTTAAAAGCCTTCATCTATCTCTGGGAAAGTTGCTAAGGGAACTCTTGCTGCTGCAACATGAGGGATGGACGAGAGCTCCGAGTTGGAGAGCTGTGAAACAACATTATATAGATGACTAGGAGGTAGCTTAAAAGAAGGGAGAGCAAAGAAAAAGAAAAAAAGGAAAGTGGAATACGTCTTCTGCATCTCTCCGTCAAAAACAAAGAGGAGGTATGAGAGGTATGGATTGAACACACAGGAGAATGCTGCTGAAGTGAACGAGGGGACACAGAGGTTGTTAATCTCTGTCTCAGGAGAGCCATCCTGATTTGCCAGCAATAAGACCAGTCATTACTCACTAAAGCCCGATGGTAACATTTCTACATTCCCCCCCCCCCCGTCTCAACTTGTATGCATTCATCTCTCCCTCCCTTCAATGTGAGCAGAGGGTGCTAAAACAGAGTGGGGGACAGCTGATCAACAGAGGAGGAGGCAATGATGATGATGATGATACTTCATATTATGGCTGGAGGTTGGAGCTTGGAATGATGTCACACCCACATACTAAACACTGTAGCAACATGTGCACAGACAGTAGTTGGACAGCACTTTGTGTATGAAAATTACTATGAGAGTACACAGAAGTGGTAATAAACAGAATAAACTACAGCTTTTACAAACTGTTGATACTCAGGGCAGCCATCTTCGATCACAAAGTCGGGGGTAATGCGTTCCCCTTGAAATAACACAATAAAGGAAAGGGAAAAAGCCTAAAACCATATGACCTCTTTGATATGCTATTATGGTAGGCCGATTGATAGAGTTTGTCAAGGGGTTGGCCTACAATCTTTGAGCAGATTTTAAAGTAGTGGACAAACACTTGTAGCATGTAGTATTACAATTCTGTAGAACAACCATAATCACAGAAGTAAAAAAAAGATTGGGAGAATTTGTCCACTCGCCCCACAAGACCTTAGGCAGCGGAGAAAATCAATGATTTGTTTTGTCTTTTTGTATGTTCATTGTCGTCTTCCCAGGATAGCAGATGGTCAATCATTACACCCACGTATTTGTATGAAAATACCTACTTGATTTTGTCATTATGGATAACAATAGGAACTTTAACAGAGTCAGATGGTGAACCAAATACAATTTCCTCCGTTTTCTAAGTGACCAGATGAGATCACAGTAAGAGGGAACACAGTGAGAGAGGAGCGGAAGCATGGGCTTTCTAAGCTGAAGCAGGTCTTTGTGGAGCTATGGATGTCATTACTTTTAAATAGATTTCACATAATGCTATTACACATCATTACATTATACAAACTGGCGAGAAGAAAAAACAGCTATGGTTGCCTCCATCCATAATCAGTAGCATTTTCATAACAGTATTTGTTTACTTTCCCTAGAGGGGAAAAAAAGTTATTATTACAGCAGCGTTCAGAATGAATGAGGCGGAACCTGCTTCAAACCTTTGGCTAACTCTGCTAAGACCTTGGTTCTCACTACCATGCCGAGGTGTATTTCCGCTTGGAAATGTGTGCTTTTGTTGCATGTTGAACAAATCTTTGTGTGTCTTTGTGAAACCGAGTGTGTGACTATGTGTGCTTGTCGAAAACCTTTTTTTCTCATTCAATAGGCTGGTAATAAGGTTTTAGTCTGCCAATATGGTGCAGCCGATAAGCACAAAGGCCAATAATCCATACAAATATTAGCCCAGGTTTCAGAAATGGCTTAGTTGAATGAGATAATTTGTGTGAATCTGTGCGTGTCTGTTTGTGTGTGTGTGTGTGTGTGTGTGTGCATGTTTGCTCACACAGTTGGTGGACCATTTGGAAAACAAGATTTGTAATCAAAATGGACAAACAAAAAAAAGCTTTATTGAGTAAGCTTGGAAATTTATCAGTTTTATGCACATGAACATGCACAGCTAACAGAGTCTGAACAGATCCTAGTGTGCCTCACATGTAATGGAATGTGTATGTGTGTGTGTGTGTGTGTGTGTTTCAATTTGACACATGTGACCTCTATATTTGGGTCAGATGGAGCAGTAAAGTGTACATGGCCATGGAGGAGCGGACCTAATTTCCCAAATTCAAGTGGGAATGACTGATCTCTCCCACCCTGAGCCTAGAGTGTGTCTATTTGTATTATTGTTTGAGTATTTGAGTACACAGTCATGTCTCTTGGTATACACTGTGCATGCATGTACATAAATCTTTTCTTTATTGTTTTGCACTTCTCATGGCTGTGTATTTTGCTGAAAAAAACACGTTTTACATCCCCGGTCCACACTTTGTCTGCATCTTCTTTCTCTTTTTCGTTTTCACCTCGGAGTTTAGTCAGTTTATCCATTCTGTATACTTAAAACCAAACTGATACTACATTGCTGACCATAATGTTTCACGCTCTCTGCATTTATGCAACAGTGCATGCAGTCTTGATCCCTAAACAAACAAAGTTTTACACACGAAGGAAGGCAAATGTGTGAAAAACAGTGCATTACATTTCATCACCTTCTATACTGGGGGCTAAATAGAAGAATTCTCATTATCAGGAGAAGCCAAATAACCTTTGATTGATATGCACTCGTTATTTGTTCAGAGCCGCTCTGAGGGAGCGTGGGGCCCTCTGTAGTCAACAGCCTCTGGAACAACATCTTAATAGACGATCTTTGCTACCTTGTGGTATTGACAGTTCCAATCCAATAATTTCATTATAGATCCCCTGAAGGAAGTCAATACATTTGCACCTAGAGGTTCAATAAGTCAGTTGCACAGAAAAAGCAAAGGCCAGTATGGAAACACTCATGTTCTTTTCAGGCTACTTCTCTGTTCACAAACCCGGGAGCAGCTGGCACAGGCAAGGCTCATATTATAAAAAGCAGGTGCATCAGAAGAACATAACATTCAAAAGAAAAAGAAAAAAGAAAAGGAAAATAAAACATCTTCCAATCCAATGTGCTTCAAAGTATACTTTAGAAAATGAATATTGCGCCCAAGGCAGAAACAGTATTTCAGCAGAAAACAAGCATTGTTGAATAAACTGTGGGTGGACAATGCACCACAATACATATTTGTCACGACTGTTTGTACAGTCTTGCTCAATATGGTCTGTTGATGAAATTCCCCTACTGTACCAAACCACAGTAAAAAGTATTTATTCTCTGCCATGCTGATATTTAAGATGATACCGCTGTCATTTCTTTGACTCTTCTCAAATATTCACTCTGCCAGCCAGACCTGCATAGATTTTTCTCTCTCTCATCACGTAAACACATTCCAGACTCCCTTCTCTCTAAAAAGCCATGCCAAACCACAGGAACAGTGCTGTTGTGCTCAACTCTGGCCTCCAGGTAGCCGCTGTGCTACTGTATTAGCCAGGCCAGATCGCTCTCTGTGCCTGCTAATGGGGCACTCAGGAAGGCTGGACTCCAAAGTAAGTCAGTGGAGCATGGAGGACACACGCACACACAGACACGCAATAACCCACACACATGCATGTGTCTTGGCAATTGTAGCATTTTTGGGCTGAGAGACTTTTTGGGTCAGAGTAATGCAGTTAATTCACCAAGACAGAGTAAAGGCTGTAAGGGAGAACGTTATTTCTGGTGAGCAATACTCCCCTCTCCAAATAAATCTCTCACACACACACACAAACAAAGGCACACATATCCTGATGAATAATATCATACACATTACTGTAGTACTCAGGTTGAATGCTGTGCACTCACTGTGGCTGCTGCAATGAGCCACTGGAGCTAATGATTTGTTTCTATATAGAGCTCTTCTAAGAGCTGTTATTGATCTGTCTGTCTACGACCATAGGACATTGTGCATGGGTCAGTGTGTCTGCCCAAATATACGTGGGTGAACGACCTGTGAATGTCATTGTGCCAGCACACATGATAAACACGTTAAAAAAGCAACTCACTGACATAGAGCATCATGCCTAACAATGCCTTCTAAGGACATGTATGCACATTTAAGCCCCAAATCCTCTTTGACAAGAAATCCTCCAAAAGGAAAAGACACAAGGGCAAAAGGTGAACCAGAACAACAATCCAAAAAGTTGGATTTGCTAATTCTTTGAACGTTTTTGGTAAAACCAAGTTCGCTTATGAGTGTGTGTCTGAGTGAATGTTTGTGTGTATTATCTGATTCCGGCGTGTCAGCACGTTGTGGATGTCCCCAGTGGTTTCAGCTGCCTGTTTGTAATTAGTGTGTATACAAAGAGTGTAGGAATGGAGATCCCAAAGAGACGTATGTGACAGCTGCGCAGAGGACCCTTGTATTGACAAACACGTACCCAATGACACATAGAGGCACTTGCGTATGCACACACTCTATAGACTCACACACTCCAGAGACATATATGAGGACACTCAGCAGTGGCTGAATGTCGCATAGCACAGTTGGGCGAATGGTTGTGTACATTATAGCTTTTCTGATAGACAACAGAAACGTGGAATTTCAGATACATGCTCATGATAAATTCCCATTTCCTTCTATGACAGGAAGAGCGATGTGATGCACATTACATCAGGCAATGGCAGGGCAACCTGCACGCCGCCTACTGTTACAGTGAGTATCATAGATTGCAAAGGTGTTGCGCAGCTTTTGGCCCTCCTGCCAGTGCAACATGCCATCTTTGTCATTGTCATTTTCCTGGAAATTGAGGTGAGGGTTCAGTGGGTCCTCGTTACCCATCACACACTGCAGAAATGCAGGGCCAGCGCCTGTCACAATACATCGTCCAAAACGCCCAGGAGTTGGGTTAACACAGGTTAAATTATCAACATCACACAGAAGGAAGCACGACCAATCGCTCGGTTAATGTGATTTTGCATTCTCTTAGAAATGAATGGAGTCAAGTGGCAGCTGGTTGGTCCAGTGCCTCAGTAAACAGGCAGCGTGTGTGCGTAAAGGCCGGAAATCTGCTGGGGCACTATCTCCTGCAGGAGCCTCTTATAAAAAAACTATTCATTTTTCATTACTGACCACAAGAAAGGACATGATTCAGTATTATTGTAATAAATTGCTTCTACTCTTACATATCTCACTCAAGGGAGGAGCGGCAGAGCTTTGACAGGGCGCAGCGCCAGACAGTCTTGGCCCACACACGCAAACACACCTTGCTGTATATAATAGGTAGGTTATGTGCATGTGCACGCATTATAGAAATATTAAGGGTTGTATTTTTACAAGCTGGGTCCCATTTTCATACTTTTCTCCATTATTGACCACACTTTCACCACAGTTTGTCTTTGGAATAAATGATGATTACCAACAATCAATTAAGTTTAGACAATGTGGTCAAACTGGGGATTCATTTATAACTTGTGGAGTGTCTGACCTGTTCCTTTCCCTGTTGAACTCAGTTATAGCACTATCATCACATTCCTGGAGCTAAGCCATTGGTGAGTAAAATGTTGCCATACCTGATAGGAATAATCTACAACAAATACTACGGCGCACATGCATGTAGCGATGCGTTACTATAACATCATAAAGTTCTACACTAACGTCTCAGGCTAATGAATCCCAAAGAAACCCCAGGACTTGTAGTTCAGCCTCATTGCCTTACACTGACAGTGTTGTGAGTGCTGAAGAGCTCCCTAGTGTCTTCCCTCCCCTCACTGCAACAAGAAACAATAAAAACTCCTTTCTCCTCTCCCTCCTTACTTCATTCTGTCCATCTCAAGCTCTCTGAGTTATTGTCGGCACAGACAGGGAGCCACAGCGCATCATTAACCGCCTCTCGCAGTACGGTCTACACCCCAGATGCAGAGAACAGGGCTTTTATGTGCCGGCTGATGGACGCTCTAATTCTCTATTAATGGGGGCAACGCAGCCTCATTGCTCGTTAAAAATGAATGGAGACAAGCTCTCTGCACTGATAATTACACATAGACACACCTGTGGCCGACCCTGCGTAACACTGACAACAGTGGGCACTTACACATACAGTGAGATGCAGGCGGTGGACACACAGAATAACAAGGCGTCACCAGAATACAGTAGAAGGACAAGAATTATTTTAGAAGGATAACAATAAGGTTGGGCCTCCTGGAGTGACAGTCACACTGTAGTGGATGGCCACTTTTCACAAGGCATAATGGACTCAGTGTTTCAAAGCAATCAAAGCAGCAGGGTTTGCTTTAATAAAAAGTAAACATAAGCCTGTTGAGCAAATGAGAGGCCCCGCCAATACAAACCAAGATTCTACACAAAGTCACCCAAAAAAACACACTTTTTTAAAAGGACTGATGCCAGGAGAGAAGCGGAGACAGAGTATAGTGTTACAAGAGATCATGGATTTATTCCAGCTATGTCAAGTGGAATGTTGCTCTTTGGCACAAAACATGATGAGGAATAGATTAAATATTTAAAAAGTAAAACAAAAGCTGACAGAAGACTGCATAGCCGCAACATACTGAAGGTGGACTGAAACGCTACAGACAGAATTAGTTAAAGAGAGCCGGAGCGAATGCAATGCAAAGAGTGGAGGTTAATGACGGCTGTCTTCGCCTCCATAAAACAACTTAACGGGGGTGCTGCCATTATGCTAAAGCAGGCAGGTAATTAACTAAAATGCCTTATTAGTTCTAATGAAAGAGAGATGCAGATGAGTGAGACAGAAATATGAAATGACGAGAGTAAGAGAGGAAGTGACAGTAAGATTAGGAGTGAAAGAGAAAAGTGTGGCGATCACTGAGTCAGGCTTGGCTGGCGTACAGCACACAGAAGCATGCATCCAACCATGCAAATGTGACGGTTTGTTCAATTACAGCTAATTTATGTTTACACGGGAAAGCGGAAAGGAACCTAAACAGGACCAAACAGCCTTGAGGGCCAATGCTATTAAATAAAGCAGCCTTTTTTATTGATCGACTCGAATATTAAAAGTGCAGCCACCATCAAGCTCCCCTGTTTAACTATGCTCACATTAGAGGCAGAGACACAGTGATAAATTGCCTTGGGATGACGGGATATGCCTGTTCCTGGTGGTTGACACACTTTCACCCAAGACTGTTCCCTGGCTAAAAGTGCTGAGCTGTGACTTCTGCTAAATCGCAATTAAACAGGCAATCTGCTCAGAGCTCGTAAAAAGAAATCAGCACAACAAAAATAATGCACCGACTCATAGTCACGCACCCACACCTAGAGTCATTTATCAATGTCTGCACATGGGCAATAAACAATATTGATGCTTTTTATTTACAATTATCATATTGTTATTTGACCTGAGGTTACTGTAATTATCAAAGATTCCAGAAACAGAGTAAAATTTAGTTTAAAAACTCTGCTGAATCAGAATTACAATAGAGGTGCTAGCATGTAGTAGAGTGCTTGGAGTTAGTTAAGGTTGACATGAAATGACAATGAAAAACATTTGTTGAAGGTGCTTAAAAAACAAACACTTTACAAACAGAAACAGAGAGACAAATATACAACTGAAGTGGATGATGCAAGATGTATTGCAGCATAATGGCAAAAAAAGTGTCTTGGGGGGAAGGTAGAGTGTGGGACGGTGTGTGTTAACTGCCTCTGTATAGTAGTATTAAGTACTGTAAATTATAATGTGTATGATAGATAGAGTTAGAGACTGTCAGTAATTTGAGCGCAACTATTCCATGGTGAAGACATTTTATTTTATGTGTGGACAGAGATAGAAATGTCTGGTGATTTTCTATATGTTTCTTATTGTCAACTAATTCCATGAAAAGACCACAGCAGACAATGAATAGATTGAACTGTACTAACAGTACTGTCCAAGCCTCAATAGCTTATTCTCTCTTTCACAAACCTCAATTTTTGTTCTGAAAACTATTATAAACATGTCAGTGAGACACACTGTACTGTACTCTTCAATAGGATGGACTGTTTATTTTTAGTTTAGTTTATTTTTATTCGATCCCACAAATAGTGCCTTGAATACTCTTGAAATGTCCCCCTATTTTAGATAATAATTTAGCATAAAAAAGACAAATGTTTATGATTAATTTCATTCACATTTGCGTCTTCAGTAGGAACAAATTGGCTTGGGGTGATTATTTTGACAGACATTACATTTGCAATGTTGTTTGCAGTAATGATCATCAAAAAATTGCAGCTTCTGTCATTTGGATATTGCACTACGTTATATTGTGATTTCAATAAATTTTCGATTAATTTTGCAGCCCTATTTTTTTGTATTCAAAAAAGGGTAGCACTAATAACTACACACTATAAAGCATTAGTTAAGCATTAGTAAATAAGGAATTCATTCATTTATCATTATTCATACTTTAATACAGATTAGTAAGTCATTCATAAACACAGTTATAAATGTTTTATTCTTTATTATCTACACACTATGAAGCAGTTGTTAAGTATTAGTAAATTTTTAATTCATCATTTATAAACCATTGTTCTTACGTTAACACACATTAGTAAGTCATTTATAAACATAATTATACATGTTGTATTCTTTATTAATAAGCTCATCTATAATATGCTTAATTGTAATTTCTTACTTCATATATGATCGGTTCACTATTTATAAATGAAGTATTATTTTAATGACAAACCATTTATGTATGAGTTTTTAATGGTTCATAAGATCATTTGGAAAGTTTAAGAAAATTATTACATGACTGCCTGTTTTTTGTTACTTTCCTGAGAAAGAATATAAACAATCTCAGGATAACTCGTAAATCTACCAGTGGCAAAGCCCAAAGGATGCTACTAAGACTACCAGAAAGATGCCCCAGCTAACGTTACTGGGTAAAAGCCTCACCGTTATAGGCCTGGTACCGTTTCTCTGAACTCCTCATGAAAACTCCAACATCTGCGCTTCCAGAGATCTGCTGTGATGGGACCAGCAAAGGGTTGCTTGGACGGTCCATTGAAAGACACCAATCTTACTCCCCCCAGTGCTTTGATCAACCGCTAACTTGACATGACATGTAGTTATTTAGAAATGGTCTATTAGTGCGTGTTCATAGATGTTTTATAACACTTATTAATACTGCAATTCATGATTAATTCTGGTAGTTACTAATGGTTAATAAAGTATTGCGTGAGCCCATCTAAAGTGAGGACTATCTATGTCTCATTAACAATTTACAAATAAAATTTAAAGGCAATAGATATTCTCTAAACATTTTTTAATAAAGTATTTCATGATTAATTCAGGTAGTTACAAAGCATTTACTAGTTGTTAATAAGTACTTTGTGTGAGCTCATCTAAAGTGAGGACTATCTATGCCTTACAAAGCATTTACAAATGATATTGTAACACACAAGAGTTTCAGTTATCTCCTGAACAGAAAAAGGAAATGGACACAACACAAAGGGATCCAGAACATATTATTTATTACATAATGCCTTTCACCCATTCATTCCCAAAAAAAAACACAACAACACGAGAGACTATTGCTGCATAAACTGTACAACTGTTGATATAAAATGAACCATCTACAACCCAACCTGTTCTCACTCCCAAGTCATCACATATGGACCAATGGTCAAGACCCCTTGTTGTCACTTTATAACACACTTGGGAGCCCCTTGGCATGCCTGTGGCATAGTTTTTGAATGCTAAAGACAGGTCTAGAATATTTAACACTAGTGTAGCACTTTAGCTAACTTACCAACCTAGGTTCAGAGGAGTAGTGTTGGGGTAAGAAATTAACTGTGTGTGATTAAAGAATAGTGGGCAGGTTTATTACAGAGCCTTTAACGCTCTCATAGTGCACCAACCATGTTTGAAACAATCCCCAGAGTAAGAAGAGCTCTTTCATAAAAAAAACAATTTTAAAAAGTGTCCTATGTCTTTCAGTTATTTCTTTCTCTACCTGGGCAGGATAATGAACGTGTGGTGGAACTTTCTTATCTGCCAGTGTACTGTAATCTGATGTGTCTGTTGAATGGGATGTGAAGCAGCTGGGTGCATCATCTCTGGGCAATGAGTTGACCTCTTAGATACAATCCAGGGTCTCAAAAACCATTCTGCACGTATAGTGCAGAACAAATCAGATAAATCATCACAGTCAATGTTCTTCAAATAAGATCTCATCTCGTTTGTCAAAACTCAATATTATCACCCTGTTGTCTAGGGACTCTTCTTAAGTTTTACATTGTTATAACGTTACCAAAGATTTATAACTTTACCAGGTAGCATTTAAGCAAGACATCACTACTATGAATTAATTAAATTTCTCCATCTCTTAACATTACATTAAATTACAACCAAAAAATACTGAACAGAGTTTACACATGTATTATCATAAATACTGTAAATAAAAATACCTCTGAAGGTACTACGTGCTTACATATCCAAAAGTACCTCCAGAGATTAGTTTGAAACCACGACACAACAAAATACTGTTGAACAGTTCACAACATCGTGTTCACAACATCCTCCGACTGCTTTAACTTACAGTAATATGGTTTTAACCCGCCCATTTAAGCTAGCATCATGCTGCACTTTTAGCTCTCTCCTGAAGGTTACAAACGTTACTCACTGGAGTTTCCAGGGGGGGGAAATTCCTTCGGCAAATGACGGCATTCAAAAATCCCGAGTGATGGTGTCTTTACACTTAAGACCCACTTCTGGGACCGTGTGATCTCGTTTTTCCAACTGCGTCTTAGCCTGCTTCTCTCTGCTCTCTGGATGCGCCAAGGGTCAAAATAGCGCTGCTTTAAGGCCCGTATTTTTTATGTGGGCTACAGTCTATGGTAAGGAGGAGACATGGTTGAGAAGGGCGGCTTGACCAGAAACCATACTTTCACTTTTTTCCTGTGTTAAACACAAAGTCAATATTGAGTCTTTTGTCTTCGGTTGTGTATGAAACGCAACTAATGTTCTGTTTCAAAATTTTATTCACTAGTTTTATTTTGAAAGCGTAACCGGACGTTGCGTATTTATTGTCGCTAGCTTGACCGCCGAGACGTCCAAAAACGACACTAAAGGGGTGTTGAGGTGTTAACCCAGGCCATAATAAAGCTGAGACTTAAGAAGCCTAACTGAGACTTTTTTCAATCTCATTTGTAATGTTTTGTATGGCCTAGACAGTCCTTACTTTAGAGAAAAAATACTTATTAAATAATTTCCTTAAATGTTCTACACGATCATATGAACCATAGGCACATATATATATTTTTTCATTGGAATAACACTTTTTATCAAATACAATCATTAAGCACATCATTGATGAGCTGGTAGTGATAGATGATCTGTCTCAGAGCAACGGTACCAGGCATGTAACGGTGAGGCTTTTACCCTGTAAAGTCAGTAGCATCCTTTGGGCTTTGCCACTGGTAGATTTACGAGTTATGCTGAGATTGTTTATATTCTTTCTCGGGAAAGTATCAATAAAAAGGCAGTTAACCTATTTGATAACTTTTTTTTAAACTTTCCAAATGATCTTATGAACCATTAACAAGTCATATATAAATGATTTGTCATTAAAATAATACTTCATCCGATCATGTATAAAGTATGAAAATACAATTATTAAGCACATTATAGGTGAGCTTATTAATAAAGAATAAAACATTTATAACTGTGTTTATGAATGACTTACTAATGTGTATTAAAGTATGAACAATGCTTTATAAATGATGAATTCCTTAATTACTAATGCTTAACTAATGCTTTATAGTGTGTAGTTATTATAAAGTGCTACCCAAAAAAGCCCTATGTTAGTGATGAGCATGGTGCGCTGTAATGCCGTTTTAATCACATTCTACATTTCTAGTTGATCGATGAGATTGCATGGTCAGAACAACTTGGGATGCTAAGGGATACTAAGTGATTTTGCAAAGAGACTGTTGATATTTGAACTCAACTGCCGAACAAATACACCACTCCCTTCAGTGCTCCCTACAAAGCTCCTTCCCCCAAATTCATGGATGTGCATTGCCAAGGCGACCAGTGCTACTCTGCTGAAATATGGCAGAAGCCAGTCTGCTGGCTAAGGGCATGTTAGCTTCAATGAGGTGGCATGTTTTTTGCAGTACTGTAGAAAGTGTGACAGCAAGTCCGTCAATA
This sequence comes from Micropterus dolomieu, assembly GCF_021292245.1. NCBI lineage: Eukaryota > Metazoa > Chordata > Actinopteri > Centrarchiformes > Centrarchidae > Micropterus > Micropterus dolomieu. Next base: position 15,697,431 of record NC_060157.1, read on the forward strand.
TTTAAATATGTATAGAAGCAAAATTATTTTCCAAGCCAAAGTATAAACCATAGAGTCTTGTTTATGTATCAGTAGGGTTACCACAAGTAACCCTGGGAACTGGGATTTTAACCGGGATGCTCATTTTTGGCTAGCTAAAAACAGGCTTCAACCAAAACATACTTACCAAGAAAATGAACAGCCGACTCCTAATGAGCTGGTTAAATTTACACAGTGCAGTGGATACCAGTCACTCTAGCTTGATTGACAGGTTGCCATGGCAGCACACAAAAGGTAGTCCCGCCCTAAAGCATATGCTGCTTTATCGTCGGTTTTCCTCTAAATGGGAGCATCATGCTATACTGAAGAAGACTTGAAATTAGCGACTGAGACCATAAACCCATTTGGAAAGTGTTTACTGAGAGAATAAATCAGGTGAGAAGTAGGGTCATTTTACCATTAAGTCTAATGGAACTGGACTTCTTTTTGCAACCAGAGGAGTCGCCCCCTGCTGGCTGGTACAAAGAATGCAGGTTTAAGCTACTTCCACATGACTTCAATTTTCAGACACGAACACAACGGTTTTAAGAACTAGAGAGAATTTTTTGAAATACTTATTGCAAAAATACAGTGACTGACAAGATGATGATTTGTATCAGATGCGAAGCAAACCAGGAACGTAATGTCTCTGGTAATATAAGGTTACGTTTCATATTATGAATCAACCCAAATAATTCCATTGTCATTGCAAAACTTGTATTTTTAGGTGTTCGTCGTGGCCATTAAAGCATTCGTATACATACAAATAACCTTACTATCATATAACGTTAGAGCAGACAAACACACAGCATGTAACTACTCTTAGCAACTCTTAGCAAACTGTAGCTACTTCTGCGGCAAAGCTAATAAAGCTAACCAGTTGGGATCAGCCATCCCAAACATGACAACAAATTGACAAGACAATACTGATCTATCGTTTGTATGAAACAGCAAAGCTAACGTTACTCACCTGTTGAGCAGAAACAGAGCAACCTCCATGTCGGTTTTCATTACTTTTAAATCTCAGAGATTTCTCCAACATTGAAAGCCTCACCGATGTTAACCTGGGTGGCCAAATAAATTGTTTCAGAATTTCTACGCTTCAGGCCTTTCCTCTTTGGCTATTTCTCAGCCACCTCTTCTTCTGGACAGTGCCCAGAGTCTATAATGAGTCCAGCTAGTTCAAATGTACCAGTGTTTATAACTTTCTCTCTCCCACTGCTTCCGTTCACGAGCACACTAAAGCCACCTGTTGCTGTTGGATTGCTCCAAGCCACTTTATTTGTGTTCCATTGAGAGACCCAGGGCTGTGTAGGAAAACCGGATATTTTTTACCGCACACACAAAACGGAGAGCTTGCTAATTGTGAGGACATTTTTGTTGAATTTTGCAAAAAGTGCATTAGTTTAGGTTTAGTAATTTACATTTGGGTTACCTGTTGATCTTATGTGCACTTTTATTCATTTGCACTTGTATTTTTATTTGAGACTGTGTTGTTCTTCCTGTGGGGACTTAATCTTGATCTTTCACTCATGATACTTAATTTCTTCCTGACATGATGTCACTAATATGACAGTTATGACAGTCAACTATACTTTTGTTAATCTAGTTTTCTTGTTACTGGGCTAATTCAGTATTCCAATACCTTTCAAAACTTGGTTATGATATCATCTTTTTCTTATTTGTCATTTTGTAATCATCCTTGAATTAGTTTTTTTTTATCTAGCACACAGTTTCACAGATACTTTTAATAAAATATAGGCTAACTCTTGCCTTTATTGGAAATGTGCTTAGCTAGTTATATATCTGTGCACCTACACACAAAGAAAAGGCTGTCAAGACACAAGAGCACAGCAGTCATGGAGATTACACACCTGCTCTTGTGTATTTGGTAATTAACCAATTAAGCCCAGGCAGTGTCCTTGACAGTTGATTGAGGATAGGTTGGCTGAGGTGTGCTGAATTTTCCCCACAAGCAAAAGCTACAAGTGAGACATTCTCAAACTGATCTTGTCTTGTGTGCCGTCCCCTGGTACCAACTGTTATGTGATTCCCTTCCACTAATGCCCAGGGCCAGCAAGACCTGCCTCCTAAACCTGTCTCTCCAGTGAACGGCTCCGAGAGTTGATAAATAATACCTTTCTTTTCCAAATGTCAATCTTAACGGGAGCCTTCTGCAATTTTGAATCTATGTGATGCTTTATGGAGATCATTAAATGTTACAAAGGTCTGTGTTTCTGTAGAAATTCACATTAGACTGCCAGGAAATGTTTCTTTGAATTTTATAATGGGCAAATGATGTTGATTTAGGGGGAAAAAGACAAGTTAATGGCAACTCCACAAAGAAAACTAAGAGCAAGTTATTGCCTCATAACACACATGCTATTTTTAAATATGAAAATGGTGTTTTCAGTTGATGAAAACATACATTTCAAGGACGCATAATGTACCTCTCACTCAACAAAACACCAAGTTGTGAAAGTAGTAAATTATGCAATATCACTTTATCTGCAACCAAAGCATTGCACTTCACATACCACTGTTTCCATTCTGTCTTTGAAGAACAGTAATGACTTCTCTCTACAGGACTGAAACACTTTGTGAACAACATAATGAAAGAAAGGATGAGACATTCTCCATCACAGAATGACCCAATACAAATTGCAGCATTGTGTAAAAGAGCATGAAAGCAAAAGATGACATCCTATTTCAAATGGAAAGTATTCTGTTCAAAATGACAGTACATCACATATCTTGTTCCTTTCTGCCACTTTCGGCAGTGGAGGACGAGGACATGCAGAGCAGAATAAATGAGTTTAATGTTCATTCATTTTCCTCACTTTAACAAAACATCCCCAACTGACAAAGCACAAAACACGAGGCAGAGGGTTTATTTTCTGAATCTCAAAGTAGAGGCCATTTAATGACTGAAGCAGTGCTTGTGCACACACACACACAAACATGCACAGAGACACAAACATGCATACCCAAAAGCCCTGAATACCAATTGGACAAATGAAAAAGATAAAAAATCCCAAACACGTCAAAAGCTCTCTCTGGAAGCCCTCTGGCTGCAGGGTTAATTTGTCAGGTTTATGTGTGCGGATGTGTGTGAGTATTTCTGCATGTATGTGAGTCTGTGCATGTGAGAGAGATGGCCCTGTTGGGCCACTACTCTCTGACCCGCTACCATGGGCAACAGATTCTGGATAATTCCTCATAGTCATTATTCCACAGGCCATGAATACCAAAGAGGCAGAAGACAGAGAGAAAGATGCAGACGGCCCGCCAGCCACCACAACAAGCCCTATTTACCCTATCACACAATCTGTTAGCACTGACAGATTACCCCACATCACTGGGCCCAACATTAGTCTTTGACAGTGCGTGCTTCGCACTGCTTCCTTGTCACTGCTTCCTTCTCACTCCTTTGCACTCTCTCTTTCCATCTTTTATGGCTCCCCGGGAAACAATTTCATATTTCCATCAGACAAAGATCGGGAGGATTTAACATCAGGTTTGACAGGGAACATAAGTAAACAGTTATTGAAGATGAAAAGACATATCATGAAGCATTGTATGATGAAGGAGAAGGTCGCGACTTACACAACCTTTCCATCACTGCTTTAGGCTGTAAATAAGTAAACAGTAAACAACAGGGATCTGGAGTGATGTCAGGCAAACTTATGTACTTGTGGGCCTTTTCAAATAAAAAAAAATATGGTGATGAAGCATCACCTAGAGCACAGCGTTGTTAACATTACTCAGTCAATGCATTTGCTTGTACATGTTTCTCACATATCCACATCCATGCCCACATCCAAATGACACAGCCACAAAACAAACATTAGAAATATCAGTACAGGATGACAGGCATGTAAAAAGATGAGGCTGGAGTAGTGACATGTTTTACAGCCAAATTATGCTACAACCCAGTGTGCCATCCTCTTCCACCCTGCCATCCATGTTGATGACATGTTATTAATTTTCACTTTTACTTTCCATCTCTCCTGTCCAACCCCCTCCTGCTTTTTTCACCTTTCCATTTCCCTCACTCCATCCATCCATCCATCCATCCTCCTTACCACCCCACCCCCCCAGACCTGAAAGACAGGCACCTCCACCTGGTTGATTATGTGTCTTAGCGTGAGACTAGCCTCTCCTGTTTTGCTCTGACTCCCTCCTGGGGCAATCCAATCCTCTCCTCTCCTGAACCCCACTGCTAAAAGTCAGTGGTTCAGACCTCCCAGGACAATGTCAGGTCTGCTGTCCATCTGTCACGGAAAAGCTTGCCAGAATGATGACTCAAACGATCATTGAATCAACTGCTTGAACATGACTCTAATACATCAACAAGTTCATTGCTACTGGAGCATGAAAGAGAATTCGCTCTTCCTTACTCTAGCAGCTATTAAATATGCTGATATCAAAACTAACCTAGTGAAAAGATACTGGGATTGCAGCTTATTAAAGAAGCTTTTAAAAATATAAATGTTAAACCCATCCAAACTACAACTATTTCAAAGAACATATGAAATAAAGGTGCCAAATTGTGGCTAAAAGAAGAAAGACCATGCTTTAATAACAGCTCATTTGTATTTTGGGCATATCTTGATGTGTTTTTGTGTGAGTGTGTGGGTGTGTGCGTGTGTGTGTGTGTGTGTCACCTGGGTTTGCAAGCATGTGTGGAGTGCTGTGCTATGCTACTGCGAGAGCACAGTCATCTAATCTAGGATCAAGCAGCCTTGGACCTAGACTTGGACCTTTGGCCACCTCTTCACTGGTCTCCACTGGGAACAGGATGGAAGGTCGGACTCGTTCTTCGCTCCTTTGCTCCTTACACTCTCACGTCTACTTCTACCGTATCTATTCAGTACTAGTTAGTTCTCCTTTTCTGTAGCCATACCAGTTCTCAATATGTTATATAAACACTGGCCTCATAAGCCCCATAAGCTTAAATATCTCACATGGCTAATATCAGTATGACGTTATGACCATGCAACATGCTAATACAAAAGGAAAAAGAACCAAGTAAACCCGTAAGATCCTTGTAGAAAAGCCAAACTGCAAATGGCAGCCCTCATACAAGGCCAAGTATGGAGCATGTGTATTTGATATTATACACATACGCTTGGAGGTGTCTTAAAAATGAGTTTAGATCACGTTCTGAGTCCCATTGACGGCTCATGAATCAGATGAGTTGCCATTAATGATTCACAGCGGGTCTAGATTAGCTGGAGGTTCCTGGCAGATGAATGAGGCTATTTTCTAGTTGCTCCAAGGTTAGCGAGACCTCAGTGAGCATGCTTCCAGGGCTAACTCAGTTCTATCATTACAGGCCCCAGCTGCTAGCTAAGTTACTACTCTCAATCCAAGGCATGTCATCCATCTCAAGACAAGAGGGACAGAGAGGAAGGGACACAGAGTGATTCACCGATACTGATTGGGTAAATTTGGTATTTTTCAACCTGGACCCTATTTTCCCATGTTTTTGTGACAAATTTTTTTGAAATTTGTCTGGTATTTAGCAAGCAACCGCGCTGCAGATGGAACAGGGCTGCAAAATAACCCTTGCGGGCAATTGTGCCCTGTCAAAGTATGTCGTTTGTTTTTGACACTGAACGGTGCAGATTGTTGCACACATATTGACATCAGACTTGATTTGAGACGCGTCTTTCAAAAGACTTGACCCGGACTCGAGGTGTGGGATTCATACTACACATACTATGTATCTGCTGCGGCCACACGTGATAGAGGACAACAAACATCAGCAGCTGCTGTGCTGTGTGTCATCATAAACTTTGGCTTTAAAACTTCAAATAGCAAGGCCCAAATAAAAGAAGCGCTGAATGCAAAAGCTCAGCATTGGTCATCTAACATTAGCTTGCTTCTTGCTTTAGCTACGACCTACGACAGGTTAACTCCGACTGTTCATTATGAAAAGATGAATGAGCGTTTGTTTGCTTGCCAAACTTGTGCCAGTCGATTAATGTAATCATTTACATCCCGCTGGCTGCCATCAGGTTAATTATTACCATCAGCTGCAAACAGCTTACAGGTTTATTGTTGATCATGTAACGTAACAGTTTTATTTAGTTACACGTTACACTGGGTTTGAGAGTCTCGGGAAGGTGATGACTTACAGTAGTGAATAAGCTGTCTTTAATTGCATTGCACATTACATGGTCGTGCTAAGTGAAAAACAGGTTACAGGTTTATTGTCAATCATGTATTGTTACATTTCTATTTAGTTAATGTTACACTGTGTTTGAGAGTCTGGGGAAAAGTATGAGGGTGTACGTGAAAAGAGGATGGGAGTCATACAGAGTGGGAAGGGGTTTTAATGAAAGGAAAAATTAAGTTGAGGACCTGTAAAGTGAAAAACAGTTTTATAAGCAGCCTGGATGGAACGTAGCAGGGGATACAACATTCATTATTACCACAAGTGACTTGAGACTTGACTTGGACTGTAGCTAAAAGACTTGTCAGCATCTCTGCTTGTCAGCGACGGGGGAACGGTTATGTAACACCAATTTCAAAAAATGCTATCCCAATTAGTCACATAGACACAAAACATGTGAAAATAAGGTCCAGGTTGAAATATACCGAAGTTATCCTGTAAGGTTTTTCTTTTTGCTGCATTCTTAGCATTTAATTGATTCCCAGTATCTATCTTCACTCTATTCGATATTTTACTATTGTTTCAACGATCATCTGACAGTCATTCATTTATCAACTCAAAAGTATTGTCTCTCTTCCTAGAATTAAAATTAGTGTTGAAAAGATTAAATGATTAATTCATTTATTTGATAACCAATTACCATTTAAGTAATTTTACAAGCTTCTGAAATGTGAGGATATGCTGCTTTTCTCAGTTTTAGATCATTGTAAATTGAACACCTGTGTGTCTCTGACTGCTGTTCAGACAAAAAAAAAAGTTTAAAGGAATATTAAGTTATTATATTATCTTAATATTAATTAAGTTATTCACATTCTTGCTGAGAGTGAGAGACCAATACTGCTCTCATGTCTGTCAGTTAAATATGAAGCGACAGCTGGCTATCTAGCTCAGCATAAAGAAAGGGAAACAGCTAGCCTGACTCTGTCCAAGGGTAAAATAAAAAATTGCGTGAGTCTGTAGGGATGGGTATCACTACCTGATACCTTTATGGTATTGACCGAAACAGCTCAGTAGCGAGTACAATCGAAACGTCTCTCCACTCAAACCAGTAACCAGATTGCGGCAAATACTACTATTTGTATGGTTTTGCTTACAGCCTTGCTCAACAAGCCCGATACCAGCCACACCCCAGGCACTTAGCATTTAAGCATTTAATAGTCTTTTCATTTTCCCTCTACTGCCTGTTCCATCCACAATCTCTTCGTCTTCATTCATCCATCTCCATCCCTCCAGGGAAATCACTGATCCCTTCTTTCATGACATCTCCACACTTCTCCTCCTCCATTTGTCCATCCCCCTTATCCTTCTGAGGCAGACTGGAGAATTCACAAACAATCAAACAGTTATTCATCATCCAACATTCTTGTCGTTACTGATCAATCCCAGCCACCTGATCACTTTCCCGCTTCTGTCTCCATACCCCTTTATCTTCCTTCTTTCCATGCTTTACCATTTGTTATTTCCATTTGTTCCATTTGTTTTTTTCCTCCCTTGTTCCCTCCGCTCACTTCTTCTGAGTTACCTCCCTCCATCTGGGTTCTCTTTTAAGGGAGCACATAGTCATGAATAGGTGGGTTAGCTACAATGAATAAGGTGTGTTAGCCACAGGCATGTTGACAGCTTATACTATACACCTACCGTCCCCTATTAACATAGACACACACATACACACACAAACACCTGCAACCTCCCACTCAGTCTGACTAAGACTCATGCCCACATGTACACACAAGCAACACAAACACTAACGCACACACACAGTCGTCTATTGTCAATATAGAGCCCATATCAGATATATAGGTTAATTCTCCACTCAGATCAGATGTCTGGTGTTCACTGATGTGGGAGGGAAATAAAAGTACAGATTTTTAGAAGTGTGGTAATTCCATTTCCTTTACTCTCTGTATCTGTGCTCTCAGCAGGCTAGAACACCACAGGGGTTCAACGAATAAAGGGATGTGGAAATAATCATGAGAAATGGCAGTTACATGTAGAAGTATCAATCTACCGCTCTTATATCAAGGATATGCATAACGTGTAAGTGTGAGCCAACATCGAGAAAAACCTAATACTAGTCTTTTTGTAAACATGTGTACATCCACACAGCTGCATATAAACGCTGTATTTGTATTGTAATTTTTCAAGATTAATTCTTAAGTCAATATCAATGCTAGTAGGGCTGTCACTTCTTTGTAAAAATCAAAATGCCGTTCAAATGTGGGAAAAAATAAATATCATGCAGAACAGGCTGTGCCTTACACTCCAGCATTGGGCGTTCCTAAAAGTCACTCTTCATCAGTTTCTGGACTTCTAACGTTGACAACTTGTCACTCAAGAAAGGTAGCAGATGCACCTTGTGTCAAAAGAACGCATTGGATTTTGCCTGGTGAAATACACTGGCATGCTGAGGCAAAAAGCGGGCAGGACAGAGTAGGGCTGGACAATAAAACAATAACAATAATTATCGCAATATATATTTTTTTCAATAACAATATAACAAAT
>NC_060157.1:15706231-15708864 GCF_021292245.1 Micropterus dolomieu
ATAGACACAAAACATGTGAAAATAAGGTCCAGGTTGAAATATACCGAAGTTATCCTGTAAGGTTTTTCTTTTTGCTGCATTCTTAGCATTTAATTGATTCCCAGTATCTATCTTCACTCTATTCGATATTTTACTATTGTTTCAACGATCATCTGACAGTCATTCATTTATCAACTCAAAAGTATTGTCTCTCTTCCTAGAATTAAAATTAGTGTTGAAAAGATTAAATGATTAATTCATTTATTTGATAACCAATTACCATTTAAGTAATTTTACAAGCTTCTGAAATGTGAGGATATGCTGCTTTTCTCAGTTTTAGATCATTGTAAATTGAACACCTGTGTGTCTCTGACTGCTGTTCAGACAAAAAAAAAGTTTAAAGGAATATTAAGTTATTATATTATCTTAATATTAATTAAGTTATTCACATTCTTGCTGAGAGTGAGAGACCAATACTGCTCTCATGTCTGTCAGTTAAATATGAAGCGACAGCTGGCTATCTAGCTCAGCATAAAGAAAGGGAAACAGCTAGCCTGACTCTGTCCAAGGGTAAAATAAAAAATTGCGTGAGTCTGTAGGGATGGGTATCACTACCTGATACCTTTATGGTATTGACCGAAACAGCTCAGTAGCGAGTACAATCGAAACGTCTCTCCACTCAAACCAGTAACCAGATTGCGGCAAATACTACTATTTGTATGGTTTTGCTTACAGCCTTGCTCAACAAGCCCGATACCAGCCACACCCCAGGCACTTAGCATTTAAGCATTTAATAGTCTTTTCATTTTCCCTCTACTGCCTGTTCCATCCACAATCTCTTCGTCTTCATTCATCCATCTCCATCCCTCCAGGGAAATCACTGATCCCTTCTTTCATGACATCTCCACACTTCTCCTCCTCCATTTGTCCATCCCCCTTATCCTTCTGAGGCAGACTGGAGAATTCACAAACAATCAAACAGTTATTCATCATCCAACATTCTTGTCGTTACTGATCAATCCCAGCCACCTGATCACTTTCCCGCTTCTGTCTCCATACCCCTTTATCTTCCTTCTTTCCATGCTTTACCATTTGTTATTTCCATTTGTTCCATTTGTTTTTTTCCTCCCTTGTTCCCTCCGCTCACTTCTTCTGAGTTACCTCCCTCCATCTGGGTTCTCTTTTAAGGGAGCACATAGTCATGAATAGGTGGGTTAGCTACAATGAATAAGGTGTGTTAGCCACAGGCATGTTGACAGCTTATACTATACACCTACCGTCCCCTATTAACATAGACACACACATACACACACAAACACCTGCAACCTCCCACTCAGTCTGACTAAGACTCATGCCCACATGTACACACAAGCAACACAAACACTAACGCACACACACAGTCGTCTATTGTCAATATAGAGCCCATATCAGATATATAGGTTAATTCTCCACTCAGATCAGATGTCTGGTGTTCACTGATGTGGGAGGGAAATAAAAGTACAGATTTTTAGAAGTGTGGTAATTCCATTTCCTTTACTCTCTGTATCTGTGCTCTCAGCAGGCTAGAACACCACAGGGGTTCAACGAATAAAGGGATGTGGAAATAATCATGAGAAATGGCAGTTACATGTAGAAGTATCAATCTACCGCTCTTATATCAAGGATATGCATAACGTGTAAGTGTGAGCCAACATCGAGAAAAACCTAATACTAGTCTTTTTGTAAACATGTGTACATCCACACAGCTGCATATAAACGCTGTATTTGTATTGTAATTTTTCAAGATTAATTCTTAAGTCAATATCAATGCTAGTAGGGCTGTCACTTCTTTGTAAAAATCAAAATGCCGTTCAAATGTGGGAAAAAATAAATATCATGCAGAACAGGCTGTGCCTTACACTCCAGCATTGGGCGTTCCTAAAAGTCACTCTTCATCAGTTTCTGGACTTCTAACGTTGACAACTTGTCACTCAAGAAAGGTAGCAGATGCACCTTGTGTCAAAAGAACGCATTGGATTTTGCCTGGTGAAATACACTGGCATGCTGAGGCAAAAAGCGGGCAGGACAGAGTAGGGCTGGACAATAAAACAATAACAATAATTATCGCAATATATATTTTTTTCAATAACAATATAACAAATATTTAATAAATGTTTGATTTTATTCTCTTGAATCACACACAAATTCGGACTTAATTTTTTATTAAGATGTTTATTTGTTAAGGAAAAAGGACTGACAAAGTTTTATCATAATTTTTGATTGTTCTACCTCAGATTTGTGAAGTGATCCACTGTTTGTGTTGACCATAAAGAAGAGTTTAAATCACAATTACCTATCAGGTTTCTATAACTTTCACTAAGTTGAAATATATGATATTCAATATAATATCGAAAGATATGAAGCTTTTTATCGTGATAACATTTTTGGCCATATCGTTCAGCCCTAGGACAGAGAAAGGCAGAGGTATTGTTCTATGCATAAAATGCAGGAGCTTGCAGGAGCGAGCATGACTAGCGGGCTAAAACCAAACAGTGAAAATGATAAAACATTTTAGCAAATGCTTTATTGTCGTTACACTCTGTTAATGACCTTGCACTCACTGCACGTAGCAGTACTCAGTTCAGTCTTTATCTCTGCACAAACAGGTTGGTCAA
>NC_060157.1:15708884-15744777 GCF_021292245.1 Micropterus dolomieu
AGTTTCACCAGGTGGAGTGGGTGCTGTGCTCTTTGTGTTCTTTTTGTAGTAAGTTTCAACCCTGTTTAAAACGGTAGATAGGTGTAGGCCTCCTTTTGAGGACCTTTTTATTTTAACTTGGTTTGTTATTTTCGCAGCACCCTCGTCCACCCTCCTTTTGTTCTTTTTGTTACCTGTCTACATCTCACGTTACCAATAAACGTTACCTTGTTTAAGATCTACCAGTTGTGCCTATATGTTTATGGCCCCCACACCCCTAGACCAACAGGGGGGGTCGTAACAAAATATTTAATAAATGTTTGATTTTATTCTCTTGAATCACACACAAATTCGGACTTAATTTTTTATTAAGATGTTTATTTGTTAAGGAAAAAGGACTGACAAAGTTTTATCATAATTTTTGATTGTTCTACCTCAGATTTGTGAAGTGATCCACTGTTTGTGTTGACCATAAAGAAGAGTTTAAATCACAATTACCTATCAGGTTTCTATAACTTTCACTAAGTTGAAATATATGATATTCAATATAATATCGAAAGATATGAAGCTTTTTATCGTGATAACATTTTTGGCCATATCGTTCAGCCCTAGGACAGAGAAAGGCAGAGGTATTGTTCTATGCATAAAATGCAGGAGCGAGCATGACTAGCGGGCTAAAACCAAACAGTGAAAATGATAAAACATTTTAGCTAATGCTTTATTGTCGTTACACTCTGTTAATGACCTTGCACTCACTGCACGTAGCAGTACTCAGTTCAGTCTTTATCTCTGCACAAACAGGTTGGTCAATTTGCGACCAGCAGCGAATATGTCTCGCACCATCATAGCAATTAATGGAAAGCAAAATCCAATGTGACTGCAGACTCAATGTACTTTAGGATAGGCTATGTGGGTTGGATTTGAATTACTTCGAAGATATTACTTGTCAGTTTGAATCTCCTCAGAGTTGATTATTTATTTTTTTAAATGCGACAAACCAAATCTTTACAGTCAATGACAGATGTGTAAGCTTTTAAGAACGAAAATTACACAATGATAAAGTTTAAAAATGCTAAAGTGTTAAAAAGAACAGAAAAAAGAGTGAACCTGAGTAATGAATCTAGATGTCAGATAGAAATGAAATGAGAGAGAGTGATGTGCTGCAGTGTATCTCTGTATGTGTGTCAGACAGCTTGTCGGTATGTCCATCTTATGGTACCTGAGGGATGAACTGCTGTCAGAGCTGCTATTCAGATAGCCTGCACCTCAGGGCTCAAGCAGCCTGTCTTATTCACATAAACCCATCTAAAAGAGAAACTAAATGATGCAGCTTGTAAAGGGACAGCAGCTGTGGGAAAAAAAGTATGAGTGTGTACGTGAAAAGAGGATGGGAGTCATACAGAGTGGGAAGGGGTTTTAATGAAAGGAAAAATTAAGTTGAGGACCTAAACCCAGTTGGCTGAAGACAGAATAAAGAATGTAGATGAAATGAGGGTAATACGAATGACACGTCTGCATTACTCAATCAGGCACATTATGAGAATCCCACTCAGTGTGATCTTCCCATAATCTAATCTCTCTAAAAAGGTACAGAAGCATGTGTTTCCAACGCTCTCTGACTCTTTTTACATAATCAGGGCTACTTGACCTACCATCTCTTTCTGCGCCTCCTCACTTACACAACTCTCCCACCTACGACACTCTGCATCTTTTATGTCCAAGAATCATGAAGCAGAGAGATGGAAAAGAGAAAAACAGAGGTATAATACTCTAATGTCCAATATATATAGCTGTCTGCTACTTATGAGTAATAAGTAGCAACAGAGCTTATGAGTAATGAGTCAAAAGCGCATACCTGTTCAGAGCCTGCAACACAGTTTGTTAAAGCACTACAAATGGATCGTTAATGTATGGTTGAATATATCTGTACATATAAGGTATGACAAATAGGAAAACATATCAAATTTGTAGTGGTCACTGCTATTTTCTAGCCTTCTCGTCTTATCATCTCACTTTTTGTGTCTTTTCAACACTGGCAATGACCCCAATACCAAAAAATAGCTATTTTCACCTCCCACCAGCTTTATCGGGCTAAGGGCTCATGGTAAGGGGTTAAGGGGGTGAAAGTCAGCCCTTGTCAATTTGGAAGATTCTGTCTCTCTGTCCCTCGGCCAGCTGACTACACAGCCTGTCTCTAGGTCGTTAACCAGCCTTGTCTAACCCTCCACGATTCTCCTGCTCGTCTTTTCTTACACCCCCATTCCTGTCTGAGAGGAATTCAACCCCCATTACATTTTTGGTAAATAACACAGCAGCCCCTTTGAAAAGTGAAGGAAAAGAGAAGTTGTGAAAAGGAGGAGGAGAATAAGTTAACTGAGCTGCTCTCAATGTGAAACCACATTGAATGAACCCAGCAGGAAAAGAGGCATGGGAATGGAACAGAGGAGATTAGAGGGGACATTTGATAAAGTCAAAGAGAAAGAGGAAGAAATGGAGGATGAGCATCAGTGCATTACTGTATGAACCAAAAAAGTAATGTGGTGGCAGCAGTGTTGGTGGCAGCGTTGGGTGGGTGTAGTTTGAAAGCTCTTATCCTCAGTCTCTTTCTCTATCTAGCCACCTAAAGGCTTAGGGCTGCTTGATTATGGTAAAAATCACAATCGTGATTATTTTGGTCAATACTGAGATCACGATTATTTAACACAGTTACTCATTGAAACATCATACATTATTTATTTAACGTTTAAAATCTGATGATTAATTTTTAAATTATTATCATATATACACACATTAAATAGCCATAAATAGACCACGAAATAAGAAATAGTAATCCAACACTATTCACTTTAAATAGCATCTTCAACAGTGTTTCCTCTAGGTTGACTACTTTGGAGGACGGATGGGCCACCGAGGGGGCTCCGTGTGTGGGCTTAGCAGGTGACAGGGGAACTACTGAGTTGAAGACTGAAATTCAACCGTGGTGTTCTGTCAGGAGATGCAGTTACTTAAACCAACTGTGGGTAATAAAAGTATAAATAAGCTTGACTAATATGTAATCTGTTAAGCTACAAGTAGAGAAAAGGTCCGCTAACCGCTAGGCAAATTTACACTGTGTAAAATGTGGTAGGCTTAAGCTAATAATGGTGACTATCTATTATAGCAGTTATGACCCCCCATCATTTTGGCTCAAGCTGAACTAAACATGCCACAGAATAGTGTCAAGACCACCCAAACCGAGACCAAGTCAAGACCAAGACCGAGGGAGGGCGAGACGCAGTCAAGACCAAGACCAGTTCCCCACATTACAAGACACACAATAAACTGTGGAAGGAGATCATAGGTACTTCTCAAATTGATCTGAAAGATCCACATTTCCATTAAAACACCCACATACAAACACTAAAAGCTGAAATCAATGTAAGCATCTTTATTCAACACTGCTTTTCCATGCTAACCATCGCGGGGAAGGGTGACACTCGTTAACAGTAACAAGACATTTGTAATTAGGGTTATTGGTTCCATTTGAAGCAATACGTTTTACATCCCATTAAAGTTAGGATGTTAACAAAAAAATCAGATCTTGGTCTTGAAATAAAAGTCCTCAATGTCAGAGACCGAGACAAGACCAAGACCATCAAAAAGTGGTCTTAAGACCGGTGTTGAGACCAAGACCGGTCTTGAGTACTACAACACCACCACAGCATAGCTAAGAGTGAGTTTGGGCTTTTTGGGAGACGCGAGAGCCAACGCTGTAAAGGAGGGTGTGTGTGTTGTATTCATAACACAAGACAAAATGGGAGCATCATTGTGAAAAGGAATCTGGCACAATAATCGTTTTATTTCAGTTATCTTGCTTTCGTAATCGCTGGAAGCTAAAATAACTACTGAAATAGCACGGCCCTACTACTTCTGTTAAAACATGT
This sequence comes from Micropterus dolomieu, assembly GCF_021292245.1. Classification (NCBI taxonomy): domain Eukaryota; kingdom Metazoa; phylum Chordata; class Actinopteri; order Centrarchiformes; family Centrarchidae; genus Micropterus; species Micropterus dolomieu. The sequence continues at coordinate 15,712,787 of NC_060157.1, forward strand.
TTACCCCTGTCCTGGAACTCAATACACATACTGTGACTAACACACCATGATTACTCTAAGTTATAGTAAATGATTATTTTCTAACCATCAAGGCAAAGGGTAATTGCTTGCACAGTAGCAAACTGCTGGGATCAGTGTGGCTTTAAGTTACCTTATCCGCTGGAAAATTAGTAAATATTATTAGTCAACAGTCTTTGGTTCCATGTTGTGAAGTGAATGCTCACACTGAGCAAGTCAGCTTTGGCACATTATCCCTGTCTTCCTCAATATCACTGGTGTGAAATGAATTACTCTTGCCGGGAGAGATGGGTGACAATACAAAATGATGAAGGGGCTTATTTTTAATGGCAAAAAACCCACCATGCATCGCAGATACACAACACAAACACAACTTGCACTTTTTCTTCTCAGAGAAGTCATGAAGCGTATTGACTTCACTAAATGGTTTGAGATCAATTAGACCCATCTTTAATGGGACATAATCTTAAATGTCTTTCTTTCCCTGGTCCTGTGCTCTATTAATCACTACAATGCAGAAATCAAAAAATAAACACTGAGTGTCTTTGTGTGAGAAGGATATCATACCAATAATGTGTATATATGTCTATACATGTACCTTATACTTATACTCCAAGGGCATTTGTGTGTGTGCTCATTATACACAATTCCCTCCCTTCTTTCACTGACACTCATCATGTCTGTTTCTCCCCATCCTCCCCGATGAATGATGGTGGCAGTACAGTAAGATTTAGAGACAGAGCAATGATAGATGGATGTTTCATGCTGCCATTCATTCTTTACATGAATGTCGAATGTATCTCCATGCCTGTCTGCTGCTTTCAGCAACAATGGCCCATCCTCAACGTCTTGTGCATCTTTTATGTGAATATACCCATTCTCACGACGTAATTTTTTCCTGCCTACCCTCTGTTCTCATCTCCATCCATTACTTCACAACTTGAAAATAATCATGCATCAGATGGAAACTCATGTGTACCTCTAATAGGTGTTTCATTTAGCTGTAATGGTTAGATTTTGGATTCTATTGCCTTTACCTGATGCGGTAAAGGTCTCTGACAGCTGGATTTCTACAGGGTCCTACCACCTTTATCGCTGATAGCATTAAAGCAAGACTATGTATCTTTTGAAAGATTAATTAACATATTACCGGTATTCCTCTTAAAAATATAAGGTTCAATTCATAAGCAACAGAACTAGCCCTATCTTAATTCAGTACAGGGTTTTGTGACTCCTGTACAGCTTTACTCAGTCTGGTATGGCTAATAGCTCACGGTGGTTAATGTTAGCTAGGGGTGGACGGATCGATACCACCCAAAAAACATACACGGCGCAAGCACGAAGCACGGCGCAAGCACCGCAGTGTGTCGCAGCACTCACCCTGACTAAATCCAACACATAATTGCAGTGATGGCTGCACGAAAGAGTGGCATCTCTAGGAAGTTGTAGGAAGGGTGTTTGCTACTGTGGCAACAACAAACCACAAGAAAGAGAACTTGGAGCTGCAACAGAAAAGGGAGGGAGAAGGATTGAACTGCCTCAGCATCCAGACACTGGCAAGTCTTTTCCGAGACGCTCAAGCAAAGAATATCCAGGTATATAGTAGTGAAATTAATATTTCAGTCAAATCGGATCTCTAGTACTGGTTAATGTGAGATTATCAAATTGTAATTGGATATCATTATTTGCTACTAACAGACTGGTTATATTGACTACCTCCAGACATTCAGCCCATTGCTATCAAAATTAATTATTTTAATGGAATTGAAAAAAGAATATACATAACTTTTGTTTAACTGTGAAAGGACAAACTGCTCTCCGCTACATCTAAGTACATAAGCCGCTTTTGATAATAATAAGTATTATTATATTAGTATTAAGTATTATTTGGTATCATATCAAAACCAAATTTTGCAGTAACACCCACCCCTAACATTAGCTAATGATAGCAAACTTTGGATATATATATTTTTTTTTATACTGCCATCGGTTTGCTGACTCAATGACTCTTCTTGTGCATCTGTTGTGTTTAATTCTACCATTATTGTCATTGCGACTTGTGGATACAGTGTCTGGTGTTCAGCAAGAGTTACATAGTCTTGCTTTAAGGTTTACATGGCTGGCTGTGGGCATTGCACACACTGAAAAGAAACTGCAGCAACATCATCCCATATATGCAGAGAAAACTGAGGTGAGACTATTGATTTTGTGGAAAAGAGGAGGCTGATAACGGATGTGTGAATTTGTCATCCGGGGAGAGCCTCAAAGGGAAATGGCCAGTGCTATCATCAGCAGAGAGGAGCCTGTAGGGACGCATTCACACACATAAACTCACGCATACACTTCTTTATAAAGACGTAGAGGAAAGGAGGCACAAGACAAAGATAAGAGGAAAATAAATAGGAAGCTCAGAACTAATGGACCAAGGTGTAGACGTCCAATTTGTCTCACACATACACCAACCTAAAGCTCAACCAAAAGCTAACAAAACGGACCCTGTGAAAGCCAAGAGCTGTTTGGGGTAACAGCTGGATCCTGTCTGTGTTTCACATAGGCGGCGTCATATATAATCATGTGAATGACAATCTAATTGTGATAAACAGTCACACTGTTTAATTAGAGCCACAACAGGTGTCTGAGGGCACACAAAGTCAGTCACAGTGTATTAATCAAATGCACTGTGCAGAATGAGGAATGGTTTGATTGACTCCTCTTTGCTCCTGAAGAGAAAAGAGAGTGGGGAATAAAGAGGAACACAATCTTGTATATACAACACTATTGTATTTGGTTGGATCTTTGGAGCAGATTTGGGATTAGGATACAGTGAAAATAAAGGAGAACGATCTTAAACCTCCACCACTGATCCTCTTAGGTGGGAATCTCTGCTGCTGCAGCTCTTATTGTGTGTGTGTGTGTGTGTTTGTGTGTGTGTGTGTTTGTGTGTGTGTGTGATTTAACTATGTACTCAACACATTATTCTCATTTACAGCCCAGTGTTACCAAGGAAACACAAACAGCCGAGCACCAGATGACATGTTTAAAAATGTGATATGTAAAAAAAGAAAAGAAAGAAAAAAGAATCACACGTCATCTTCGTGTGTGCTTCTTCTTTTAGCATGTGTGTCCGCGTGTTAGAATATACACAAAGTGTATGTACTTCACGACGGCGCGTGAGAGTTCTGCTGTATGAATGTGAAGGCGGAGGGGGGGAGAAAGAAGGAGAGGGATGTGTTGTGAAAGGGGAGATAATAGGAGGGAGGGTAGGTGGTAGAGCGGGAGGGGCTGATGATGGGAGTGTGGATGGTTTCTATTTTTAGCTGGCATGTGTGATATATGCCAATAGGTGCTCAAACCACAGCGGAAGAGAGGCTTTGGAAGGCCATGATACCCCTTTTCTGTGCATTTTCAGATTTGAAAGTCTACATTAAATACTAACTTTATCTGGTGTCATTAAATTGCATTTCTGTGGAGATAAAACTACAGTAACTAATATAAGTACGGTCCATTTTTCAGATGGGTGACTGAAGATAACTGTTGCCCCCAATATTTTCTCTCCCTGCCAGGAGGCGAAGGTGCCAAAAGCCTCCATAAAACCAAGTAAATTGAATGTGCTGAAATTAAATTGAGTGCACTATGGAAGCAGCAGAGAGAAAAAAAATCATATTATAATGAAATCAAATCAGGATTATATACATAAAGCCATTCAATCGCTCGTTAATCCCTAAATGATTGGGCTTTAGAAGAAAAGACACAGAGGTACACACACACACGCACATCAGAGATGGATTAAGTGACATCAATCAATAAATCCCAATCGTGGAGCAATATCAAAACATCCCAACAGTAAGAGAGCCAGACAATTTCTCAAAGACCATGCTAAACACAATAAATCGGTCCAGAGGTAGGACACTCTTACAAGTGATAGCACAGAGAAAGTCTGAACTATTTTGGCCAAATTATGGCTTCCTTTTCTGCGATACATCTTTGTTTGTAATGCTGCAGTGCAGAGGCCACAATCACTTATTGGATTATATGGCTATCACATCAATCACCCTGTGCTGTGACTGGCCTCCACTTACTAAAGCATTTAACTGATCATCCTCTCATAAATGGGCAGATGAATTGCACCGTCCTCCGACTTTGGTCTAATCATAATTGCATCTGTCTCCAATGGAGACTGTCTCTTGTCCCTTCCTGTCTCCTTCTCTCTGAATCATTCTCTGGAGGGGGCCACGCACAAACAACAGAACTGGGCTTGGCTGGCTGGGATGGATTGATTCACACAAAATTATCAGTATGCATTGTAATGTATCACTGCAATTTTAATATTCAAAGGATAACATGAAATAACATGACTAATGATCTACAGCCATGCTTGTGGCTCTATGAGGCTGTAAAAAGGCATCAGCATATTAACATGCTCATGTTATGTTATCCATGTTAATTTAGTGTGTGAACGGTTTTCTAATAAGCATAATCATTAGGATTAATTGTCTGGGAACCATGAATGCCTGCACCAAATTTCATGGCAATCCATTCAATAGTTATCATGAGATATTTCAGTCTGGACCAGAGAGGTAGAGAGACTGACTAATATACCAATATTACCATTCATGTAGCCACGCCACAGCTAGTGTGGCTATATACAGTATATATGTAATATCTATACGTTTCATGCAACAATTATTGAAACATTATAGGTTTTTTTTAAAGATTATTTTGATTATTTAAAATTGTGCTAAAATTGAACCATTTACTTCCAAAATTTTTTTTTTTCAAAATATGGTTTTATTTTTAAATTATTTAACTGTCCACGTTTGTGGACACCATACAACAAAGGTGTAAAATGCCACACCTGACAACATGATATATTTTCATGTTATGTCAGTTTCATGTTTCATGTCATGTTATGCTATGTATTTAAGCTCTATTATTGAAAACTAACAATAAAACACATATTTTTGGAACATCAGAGAAAAAACACTCACAATGGTATTTATTACTGTAGTTACATGTATGCAGGAACCCAGTAGAATATTTTTATTCTTGACATCCAAAATGTAATAGATTGCATAATTCAAGTTGAAACTGATATCTTTGCAGTACGTGAGTATAACACTTATTCTTAATTTGTGTGAAAGCCCACCAAGCAGTCAAAAGTTGCCATTTCATGCTGTAATATGCACTTTTGCAATGTTATTTGTGTTCATATATTTGTTTAATGTCAGTTTTTTTATAATATAATACAATTCATCACATTTTTGAAAAATAGAATAGATATACTAGCAGGTTACAGAAATCAGACTTAATGCAATCTGACTCCACTGTTGCATGATGTCCACATAATTGGTTTTTGGTTTATAAAATTTATATTTTACTCTGAATTTCAGTTTATAAAACAAAACCTGTTAATCACACTTTACTGTATGTACTACTATTTCTTTTTACAGATATGTATGCCTGATGCATTTAGCATTTGGCTATCGTCCATCTTGGATTGATGACGTCATCAAGCAAGGAATATTTGGAAAACAAGAGAGAAACCACTGTTCCAATGTTGCAATCAATCAACTGAAACTGTCCCCAAGTGGCTTGGAGAACATAACTATGATATATTAACCCAAAATGTATTTTAAAAAACTGCCCACCATGTATGAAAGGGCTAGATTTTAGGTATGTGAGTACGAAAACATACAGAATTTGTCAACACTCTCAGGTCTTGTTGGCCTCAGGCCGAGTTGCAGACCTCTAATTTAATCACTGCAGCCTTGTTTTGTTCATTAATTTAGTGTCCACAACAGTGGAGGCAATCACGACCATAAAAACTAAAAATAGCAGTCACAAAGTCTTAGAACACAACAATCACAGGTGAAAGAAAGTGAGAAAGCTGGTTTACTCACAAACAAATACCATAAAATTGAGAGGAAAAAATAAACTTTTCTGTTATTTTAGGACAAACACAGACTATTTGAGAGTCTGTGACGGCAGACAAACAACTTGACTAGTTAGGCCAACAACTCTGCACACTGCAGAGTATGAAGCTCTTTTTTTTCACAATCCTGAAACAACCATAATTTCTACAGAATCGGCAGAATATATATAGCTACTTTGAATCTGCTTCTCTCACTTCATCTTTGCATGCATACACACACATACAAATGCTTGTATACACAGACAGACACAGGTACACATACAGGAACACATTTGGAACGGTAAAGCCCTCAATAGCAGCCATCTGTGAATTTCTAAAAGCATTTGGCCAGGGTCTTGGTACCAGTCTGCTTGTCCATGGGGCCTGGCTCAAACCTGTTACTGTTTCCCAGCATCCCTTCTGTATAGAACACACATCAATGACCTCACGGCTGGAGACAGAAGCACAGGCCAAGTTCACGACCAGGAGCTGCTCTATGGGAAAAGGAAAAACACACAGACACACATACAAATGCAAACACCGCTTTTCATCTCTGCTCTGTCTTCCCTAATATTTACTCCCTGACCACCTTTCTGATTCTAGTTTCCTCTCTCTCCTTGTTCACAAAGGACTGCACTTTTCAACTTCATCTAGGCAACTATCGTTTCTTAACACTCTCTTTGCATCCTGTCTTTTTTCTCTCTTAGTGAAAGTGCAGGGCACAGCGTGAAGAAACGAGACATCTAACATATAGTCTTCAAGGGAGGAATAAGAGCTCTGCTCTAGCTGTTTGCAAATGCTGTGGGAGAGAAACAGGTAACAAATAAAAGCAAAAGTTGAAATGTGCGAATCACAATCCAACCTCTGCTAATTATAGCAGCCCAGGCCTCATCTGCATCTGTTTAAAAGTCACAGCTACCCTATGGTACAGCTAGAGCACAACCAACACAGGACCACAGTCTCAGTTTTGTGATGTGTTGTTGTCTCTCTTCTGTCTATCACTCTGCCTCAAAATTGCTCATCTCTCTTGACAATTTGCTGCTGACGTTTTGGCCCATGCATACATGCAAATCATCAAATCATGTGTGAACAGATTAGAGCCCATCAAGATACAGAGGGAAGAGTGTCCAGAGGTGCATATGGCCACAATGTGCCCAGCCAAGGGGAACTATTGGAAAGCTGTTGCTCCACTTACAACCACCTGCTGCCAGCCTGGTCCACCTGGCCTGGGAACATTCATTACGGTCCAAAGCACTTGACCACAACATCCATCACCACAGTCTGATCTATCTCCATCCATTAGACTGCCGCTATCATCACCATCCAACATTGTTTAGTCACATTGGTAATGTGATTGGATAGGAACCTGGACTGCGTAGATAAATCCCCCCAAGACGGCGCGGATGTTTTAGTCATTCAGACAGCTCATTCAGCATGCAAACTTTTTGTTGTAAGAGGAAGACAGTGCTTTGCTGTGTGGATAGAGGAATATTCATTTTCTTATGTTGATGAAACAGGGGTTTGTTTATCTCTCAGAAATGCAGAAACCATCCAAACATATTTTCAAATCAAATGTCTATGGGCCACGTTGGACTGCTTGCTAAGGTTAAGGTAAATCTGGCCTATTTGTGGGACTTCAAAACACAAGCAAGTCTTTATTTGAGATTGTAGTAGCATATATGTTTCAGATGCAGTTTCTTCAAGAGCCCCACAGATTTTATACTACCAAGGGGATTCTTTAGTTATATTATTAAACTTACATAAAGTGTATCATTCGTTTGAAGATAAAAAAGCATGTAAGAAATGTGACAATCCTCTGAAATGCGGTACCAGTTGTTCCTGTGTATTTGCACTTTTATGTATTTAATAGAAGGCAAAATGAAGATCAGTGGGCTTTATATGTCCTTACACTTCCTTCACTTACTCATCGCTCACTTTTGTTGTATTAATAATGAACAGCAGACAATTTTTCTTTCACCTCAAAAACAATTTAGAGAGATGAGATTTCCCTGCTGCGTGTCTACACATGCCTGAGGCTATTGAGCGTAGAACACAAACTGATAAATTAATTGTAATATAGCCTAGTTTGAGTGGATGTTGTGCATGGGCACTGCAGCAATGTGGGTTCAAAGTCATTGTGTGTGTGTGTGTGTGTGTGTGTGTGTGTGTGTGTGTGTGTGTGTTTGAGAAAAAGGAGATAGGGAGGCTTCTTGTGAACTGTAGGGCATTGCAGTGCGCATGTTAGTAAGGAAATGTTCTAGATTTGAAAGCCTAATTAAGTCTAAAAGAATTCTAGAAAATTTATTTCTACCACATCAACATTACTTTGTAGGTGGAGAGAAAAGAGAAAAGAGCAAAGGCGCTATGTGTTATAAAGATAAAACAGAGGAAGTAAAGAGATCCAGAGAGGTGATAAAGTGAGATTGCATTAAAGATTACTCATGCAATTGAGATTTTTAGCGTTTCCCTGCAAAATTAAATCTCTTACCATTTATCTGTAAAAATGATATCTGAACTAAAATGATTTATGATACAAAATGAACGACGCTGTTTAAAAAAGATACAAAGATTAAAAAAAGGGATTGACTTTCTAAACTGATTCTTTTGTAGATTAGATTCTCAATGAAACTTTAGCTGATTTATTTCATCTATGACTTTGAGTCACCTTTAATATGCAGCCAGTAAAAACAAATTACTTTTGAGCGAAGCCTAAATGTTATAACCCTATTTGGTCACACTCAAACTGCCTGTAATATGTACATGAAACAGCATCACATTTTCCAGGATAGACCTCTGTATTACACGCTGCATCTGGACGTTGAGGTAATGTCCTAGCCACCAAGCCTCTGCAGAGAAACAAAATCAATTTGCTCATGCTGCCCATGTCTTCAATTGTCCCTCATATGTAAGATTGAAGTGAATTGTTCTTGTATACGATACCAAGGTTATAGACCGTCTCCCCATAACAGCCAAAGTTGCTTCCTAACGGTGCATTCAGAGTGATTTGTTACCCACAGCAAACTGATAGCTTCAATGATCCCCTTGCCTTGAGAAGTGCTAAATCTGTTTTGCATTACAGCTGAAAACTGGATGGACTTATAAGCTCTCAGTTTTGAGCAGGTCATTGATGTGGTGTTAATTCAATGCTAATAAGATTAAAACATAATGCAGATTGTCTCCTGTGAAATGAGCCTGGTGAAAATCCTTTGGAGGAGACTTCTTTTTTGAGCAGCAGTGGACCATGGCCCCGCTCCCCACAGAGCAGAGAGGTAGAAGACGGGTTACTCATGAGAGGGGTTTGGAAATTGAATTAATTTTGCCACCAGTCAACCTTTGACAGGGAAAAAAAGGGCTTACTGAAATCTATAAATGGTGTTAGTCCATGACTTGACTTTTATGCTCTTCCCAGTGCTTTGAGTTGTCAGATGGCACACGGTAGGGGTAATCCCTCTGCATGGGTAATCCCCAAAAGTTGATGCCTAGCTTTGTGAAGGACACGGTTATGTTCATGTACTGACATAAGAATTACAATACTCAGTAGATAACTCCAATATAATATCAGTATAGGGCACAGTGTTTAACCACTAAGTAAGGAGTACCCTTTTTTCTAATAAACTGCAGCAAATCAAATGTCATGACAAGAATAAATAAGATAATCCTAAATAGAGCCTGTCAGGATGGACAGGAGAGGAGAGGACAACACACACATGCAAGCACGCGCACATACGCAGAGAAACAGACAAACATACGCTAAAGCAGAGGGAATAGCTCCAGAGACAAGCATTAATCCACACAGATTTAGTGTAGCAGAACAATTGCTTTTGTCACCCTGGGTAATCAGCACAGAACACAGTTTATGAATTACAGTACACCAAGAAAGCCATAGACACAGACACCGAGTGTGTGTGTGTTTGTGTGACAGTGAGTGGGAGAAAATGCATGTATGTCACTGCGAGAGTGAGAGCACCAAAAAATGGAACAATGACGTCTACCTGTTCAAAAGCCTTGGCTGCGAGTCAGGGGAAGATTAATCAGAGTCATTCAGACAGCGTTTATCACATTCTCTACAGGGAAATGAGAGGCGATTTATTTCTATAACTTGGCCTACATATATGGAGAACTACTCGCTCACATTCACTTCAGCCCCCGTTATCCACTAAGTAATGAGCGTGTCTGCCCAGTGGACACAATACTGTCTAATCCATAATTGTTTATATTCTGGTGTTTGCTTACAGCGAACTAAATCAAGGGCCACTCCAATAAAAAAGACTACAACAATGCATTACTAATTGATGGTGTAATCATCCTCTTAAATCAGCCATGTGCAATATTTATGCAAAAAGGAGGTATGTGCACTTTAGGGCTCATATTTGATCATTTTTATTAAAAGGAAATAAAAATTTTCTCTCTCCACTTTAGTATCTTCAGAGCCGCACTCGCAGGCAAAGGAGCTCACTTTGTGACACAAGTTATTTATTTGGCATTTGTGCCTTCATTTGACAGGTGACAGTAGAACCAGACAAGAAACATGTGAGGAGAGCAAGGGGAATGATATGCAATGAAGGTTCCCAGGTGAGACATTCTCACAACGACAATGCTAACATGCTGGTGTTAAGCAGGTATAATGTCGAGCATGTTACCATTTGCTAATTAGCAGTAAACAGCTGGGGCTGTTGGGAATGTCATAATTTGTTCAGGTATTAAGTCATAAAAGTGTTTGGAAAATAAAATTTTGACCTTATGATAGACATGACCTTGCATGTCTGTACAAGATTCTATAGGAATCCAGCCAATGGTTGTTGAAATATTTCAATCTAGACAAAAAGTGCAGGACCGACTGACCGACCCTGTTAACCCTAGAGCTCAACTGCTTGCATGGCTAAAAATGGGCAAGAGTCAAAGCACAACCCGTAACATGAGACAAGTCTACAGAAGCATAATGCATTCACTTGAGCAAAAAGATTCTGCTCTGTTTTTCTGAATTAACGAGATACCTTAAAATCCCAAGAGAAGATCTCATTTATCTTGATGTCATGGAAGCAAACATGTCCTGCCTGTTTAATTTTTAGGTTATAGAGGGTATGCGCATGATGTCACAGAACGCAGTTACGCTCACTGAGTGGCAGAAGGACGAGCAGCAGTGTTAGCTTGAATCAGCTAAAACACAAACAACACATCTAAAATGGGAAAGAGCTGGACCACTGGTTCTTTGGTAAGCAGTTAGGATCACTGTCGAGTCCGACTGCCTTTAATTTGAGCAAATAATCACTTGTTTTACTCGCAGTTCGCTACACGCAGCCATGGTAACAGATGTTTTGCCACTCAGTCCAGCGTGTTCCGGAAGGACACAGAAGTGACATCAACGCATACCCTCTATTATGGGGTGTCTCGTTAATTCAAGAAAACAGAGCATAATCCTTTTTTTCCCCATAAAAATGTATCTCGTAATTCTGACATAATTAACTTGGTAATTCAGAAAAACAGAGCATTTTTCCCCTTCAAGTGAATGCATTACACTTCCATACAGGTCCCCCCCCCCTTACTTCACAAACAAGGAAATGATAAGAAAAGGTTCGGGGTTTGGTGTGGTGGGTTTGCTTTCACCATGCTTCTTTAGACTGAAATCACTGACTCATTTTCAGGCAACTCACTGAGAGCCTGCTGGTAATTGAATTGGAGGAGTGGGCTTGGAAGGACCAAAGCTGAAGGCAATCAGCTGTCACAGACAGTGAGAGTGAGACAGGGAGGGAGAGAGAGAGACAGTTCATATAATGAAATGTTCACACAGCTAACACACTACTTTTTTTTGCTTCAACACCTTGAGCCATCATCCAATCACTTTTGCCGAGTTAGCTGAGATGAAGTTAGTCAGGACACAGTGTCCTATGACAGGGTAGCATTTGCATGCATGGCACGTCCATGATAATAAAGGGGGTGGCAATACAAAGCACATGCTTGAAGTACCTCACTAAAGACCCTCCCTGTCAGTTACTCTTCAGTCACATTGGCCACAAACACCCCCACCCGCCCCCTCTCTAGCTGACAGGTGGCCAGGTAAATGCATTTTGCCAAAACTTGAAAGGCTTGGCGCTCGATATCTCTTTTCAGAAAATGGGCAACCATCCACATCTCTGCATGAAAAGAGGGTAAAATACATACTAACAACAAAACCTGAGCAAACATCTAGCAGAGCTGAAAAGAATCATTTTTGCGGTGCAGTATTGACTTGGTTGACCTCAAGCACAAAAACACAAGCAGCAGGTACCAGCTTTACATTCCTTCTTTTTAACATTAATCTGGTCTTATTTATTCTTCATATAGAGGTTATTGATTAATTGCAGATTTTTGTTAAGCACTGAGGACCAATTTTCAACTGCTGTAGAAGATGACAATTTTTCAGCTGCTGTTGGAGACAAGGACAGATAAAAGGTTACAGTAAGGAGCCAAATGGGTACAACATCTCTGTAAGCTGCGCTGTATCAGTTCTGTTAATACGACCAATCTATAATGCATAATTAAAAACTGGTAATCTGTAAAACCATATCAAAAGTAGCCAAGAAGAAGTCACCTTAAATCTTGCATACAGCCATCTATGGAGGACAATGTCAGCCTTTCTGTCAGTCTACCACTTCAGTTTTGTACTGCCATGTCCCCGTCAGGATGAATTGTAGTAACATTGCTGCTAGGCCCACATACAGTCTTACAGAGCCGCTAGCATAGCTGTAGACTCTTAACTCTTGTTTTACACATCTGTATTCCTAAGAGCAACAAAACAACATAGCATATATGATGATATGTTAGCCCCTCTCTACAATCAAGATTACAGGACCATCATTCCATCTTTGTCATGTTTATGTGGTTGTACCCAGTATCATCCATTTAAATAAGTGTCTGGAGCATTGAATAATAATTCATAATTCAAAAATATAGAAGAATGCTTTATAAAAATTACTTTTTGATTCAAAGAACTGATGCTGATATAATGTACAGCTTTAGTCTGCATTTGGGCTTTTGTTATTTCAAACTGTTGTTATACTTCTTGTTTTTGCTATACTAAATTAACTTTTTTATTCTTTAGAGCATTCAATAGCAAACAGGCCCAAAATTGTTATCTACCTATTTCACATTCTCAGGTGCAACATTTAAACACACAGTTTAGATTTGTGATATCTGCGTCTCTGCTCTGGTGCGTCTGACCACCAAGTAATAGATACAGTGTCCCCGTCGGTAATTGAGGCAGCTGTAAGTTACATTCACTGGTATGAGCAGAACATGAACATACTGTGAGTTATTGCTGTGTACCTAGAAACCAGAAACCACAGACCTAGAAAATTACTTTAGTGATTTTTCAGCCTTGATTACAACCTCAATATCACACAGTAGTCACAGAAATAAAACTAAATGTGGAGGCACATAATTACTTCAGCAAGGTAAACTGACTTACAGAACATATAAACCATATGCCTTCACAGTGGGACACAAACGTACCAAACACATCGTTAACATGACTTCAACATAGGCCAACATGCACACATGCAGCCTCAGGATACACATTAGTTTAGAATAAAAAAAGAAAAAGAAAGTAGAGAATATTAGGGGTAGGAAGTCAAAGAGACACTAGAATAAAAGTGTTATTGTAGCTAAAAGCAAAAAGCTATGCAGACCTTTTAGTCTGTAATGATACATTACAACATACCAGAAAACAAAAATCATTAAGATGGATGAAAGAAGTAATCTATAATATTGTCAGGCTTGGCCTAAGCTGTGTATTGAGCTAAATGCTCTGGGCATGCTATGTTAACGTATAAAATATCAATATTGTGATACAAAATTCCATATAGGTTGGGAACATCACGTTGAAATATATATTACATGTAATAATTAAATGTAGGCCTATATGAAATTTTGGTAACATATAAAATAAATAAAATAAAATAAAACACTACATACATTTATTTACATACATATATACATGGCTAGACATGTATATATGTATGTATATATATATATATATATATACATATGTGTGTAGACACACAACGTTCTACAGTGCATTTTTTGAATTTGTGACTGTAAACAGCAGCAACAAGATGATAATACGGTTTTCATCTTCACATAAAAAAGTCTAACATTTGGGAAACAGTGTCCATTTTGACTGCGTTTGAGCACCAAGCATCATCTATGTCAAACACACAGTCTGCCTCCTCTTATCATGCGGGAGTCTTGAGCTCTGACACCTAACATGATGGAAGATTAATCCGTATTGCCCATCACTATAAATTATGCATTAATGTCAAGTACAGCTAAATCTGACATACATTAATTCATAAATTTTATATGCACTGTAATGAAAGGCTTCAACAAGTGGAATTTTTAGCCCATTGGCGATCCAGTCAATAGGTTTCACCATCTGGAGACAATAAACAACTTCACTAAATTTCCTCCGACGGTCAATTTTTCAATCTTGAGCAAACAGCAGACTGGATTGCCTTCTCAAGAGCCATATCAGAGACACACAGAGAGGGGAAGAAGCTAAGGTGAGAGTGGTGAAAATGTGTTTTTTGATGATATATGAGAATATGATTTGTAGGCCTTGGTATCGCTGTAGCACCACAATGCTTGTTTTGTGGCAATTTGTGTCTTGTCTTTTCAGCTCCTGCGATTCGGATATTGCACTTGGTCATATTGCGATTTGGATAATATTTCGATTGATTGTTCTGCCTTAGTGAAAATGGTCTGGCATTTATATTTTGTGACCTCTTTTCTGCTGCTTTTTCTTTAGAAGCGGTGGAAAGAAGAAAAGGGGTCAGAGGGATGGGTGAAAGACAGTAGTATAGAGCGCATCTTCTCCTTATGTCTCTTTAATCTGGAAGGGAGACTGAAGTGGCAGAGAGGGAGGGGGAGGAAAACCAAGGCAGAATAACAGCTGGGAGGTCAAAGTTGGGATTCAATTTTTCAAAACATTCTTTTGTGAGTATGTGCCTGTGTATTGCCATCATAAAAAAAACATTTCAATATCAGTGAGTTCACGCAGAGGTCAGTGTTGTAGGGACACCATCTTGAGGCAGAAGTGATCGTAAATGTTACTTAAGCTTTTTTATACACTCCGCCTGGTGTCACTCTACCGCCAGTACAATTGGTACAAAAAACACGCACCAAAAACAGATTGAGAATGTATGCTTTGCTCCAAGTCATTTGTAAGTAAAATGACATTTACTCACCGAAAATGTTCTCTAATAACTTTTGTGCCCGCCTCTAGCATTCACACACTCCCGGCAATGCTGTGGCATACTCCTGATGATCCGTACATGTCCTGCCATTCTTCATCTAAGACATTGGTAAGCAAGGTTTTTTCTGACTCTAAATGAGGCAGAGGTGGTACCATCCTGATCACTGACTGACTGGTCTTAAAATAAAGTCCTCTATGTTTGGGGCCATGACAAGACCAAGTAGAAATGCAGTCGATTCCGAGACGAGACAGAGAACTGATCTCGGGTATTACAACACAAGTCATCACCAAACAGTGCCTGCAACAAGTGTGATAATAGGGTCCCGGATTTCATTACGGTATCTTACAGCCGTATACTACCTCTGCCGAACAGGTATAGGTCTGTACGACAGCCTAAACCATGATGGAATCTCCACCATACCGATCAACTTCAACACTGTTGCAGTCAGCATATCACTCACCCTGGCGTCTCCAAACTCTAAGACGCCTTCATTAGTCGAAAAAGTAAACCTGCTCTCGTCTGTGAAGATTACCAGCCTCCAGTGACAAAGTTGCTAGTTCTGGTGTTCACATACAAAGTTGAGTTGCATGTATGGTTTTCTGCAGTGATAACAGGGCCTGTGACTAGTCGTCTGGCTCTCATACCAGTTTCCACATAATGAGCTGTGCTCCTTCCATTGTGACGAGACAATGGTCTTGCCTAGGTGTTGTCATACACTAACGACCTTCACCTTGTCTCCTGCAGTACTGCCCAGTCTCCTGGTAACGTCCCCATAGTCTGCTGACCACACTTGGAGACACATCAAACTGTTACTACCAACCGACCCCATCACCAGACCAGTTGAACTGCTCTGGCAACCTCAGTCTGGTCCAAATGCCGTTTGACACCATCAAGGGACATCCAGCAATCACAGTCCATATCATCCTGCCCATAGACTGGATAATAAGCTAATGAAAGTAGCACAAATTCCATTCCTTATATAGGGGTATTCTTAATGATATGACAAAATACTAAATAATAGTTTTGGTTTAGAACTAACAATCACTGTTGAGCTCTCCTCGCAGGATTTATGTCTCTCCTCGTACTCAACTGGGTGCTTGAGGTGGTGAAATAAGTTTGTGGTATTGCCCTCTATTACAGTGTTTTGTTATACATATCATTTGATCTTTATGATCACTTCCACACTCCTGAACTCGCTTACCTTTTTGGAACTAACTCCTCCACTGTGAAGCCGGTAGTAATGTCACTTTCGCTTTCAGGCATGCTTGTTGTTGCACTGTGTAATGGTATGATGTCATTACATATTGGATGGATAAAGAACAATGACCTCAGCTCTAAAAAAAAAAAAAAAAAAATACAATGTATCTGGGTTGATTTGACAGAGGCCCTATTTCCACCTGTTATTAACATGTGATCTCTATCTGGGTAATGACATCTGATCCACAGGCATTTGCATACATATCGCAAGTAATCATTTGTGTTTTTGCTTATCCAGATATCCAGACACAGATCACATGTTAATGCCAGGTGCATATGGAGTGTTAGTGGTAATTACCTGCTCAATGCTTTGCTTCACATACTGTGATAAGTAGTAGTTTTTGCTGCTCTAGATTCGTTCCCTGTACAATTGTTGTCTTGCATTTTCTAAAGTAAAGAAAATAATTTAGCAGTAAAGAAGCACGACTGCCTGCTATGTGCTATTTAAACTGAAAGCTATGCTAGACAAAGAATTAAAGCTGGTTAGTTCAGCATGCATTGTTATACTCTTTAGTATCTCACGCGCTTATGGTCAGCTAATCACTGAGATGATGGGATTGCTTCTAAAAGTCTGCCTTGAACTGATGACGTTGCCTAAATTATGAATGCTAAGGAGTAACGTAAGTCGCTCAGGATAAGAGTGTCTGCAAAATGCTTTTAAATTTGATTGTAAATGTAAATGTTGCCTGGAATATCTCCATATATCAACCCCATGAGTAAATCCCTTGAAAACCCATGATAATAATTCTTACTTTTTCATGAATAATTAATCTTGATTTAATGAAGAAGTTAATGATGTTAAAGATAAAAAAAATAATCTGATTAAGTTCAGTGTGCATACATCGGAGTACTCTGGCTGCACACACACAGAGTACATCATTTACATTTCACTGTATATTTCACTGCATGGTTTCTCAATAACCAGAAAGCTGAATGTGCTCATCAAACATTCCTTACAGGTTGCATTCACAGTAGCCATGACACACTGTATACATGCATGCACACGTGATCTCCTGTCATGCAAACTCCAAATAAGTCTTAATTGATATGAATGCAGATCAGCTCACCACTAATCTTGACCTTAAAAAAAAATGGTTACGAACACACCTGGACCTAAATCTCCATGGATAAATTACTTCCTTAACATCTCTCATAAATCTAAGATAAAGGGTCAGTGACATCACATTTAGGTGCTATCTTTCATTCATACTCTCATCACCCATACTAATTAGTATAGCACTAACAATGGCTGCCACATTTCTCACTATTACCCAAATCAATATTCACTCATCTGCATTGATCATTGTTTTTCACAAGCCGTTGGCTCTGAAATAAATGCTCTATAAATCAGTGTTCGGTGACAATGAGTTGTGAAAGAGGGTGGAAATGCATGCATACTTTAAAGACACACACATGCAGACAAAGAAGGCCACCCTCGCACACACCTTCACAGGCACAAGTGAACCCGAGCGGGCACACGTACCCAAAGTGCAGACACCCCTCACATACATCTTCTACATGCACGCGCAACCCATGCACCACAGCAAACAAAAGTGTATGTGAAAGGTCTTGTGTGGTTGTCTGGGAGACGGAGAGCAGTGCATTGATCTCCGAGGGGCAGTGATCAAAAGAAGCTGGTCTTTGATAAGGATATTAGTCATACTCAAGCATGGCTATGCTAATGACTACAACACCACCAAACACTCCAGCTCTCATCAATACTTATGCATGCAATACAGCCTAATGAGTCTGCAAAGATAGATAACAAGATGCATAGAGAACAGCTGACATGTTTGGTTATGTGTAATAGAGTGCATTTTAAGAGAGCACTGTTACTAGTTGGGTTTTATGCTCAAACAAATATGCACTGTTTACTGTATCAAAGACTTTTCAGCCTTGTAAATTGACTACAAGACAACAAATAGAAATTATATAATAAAGTCTTAGAAGCATTAGTGGCAATGTTGTTCTGAAAAACAATAGCTTGGTGTGAAAACCCGCTATTTTACTATCATTATATTATGCATATCATGCAGATCATGAATGTTTAAAAAAAAGTGTTTCATATACAGAATATTGTCCTAGAAAACGCTTCCCAGATAGCAAAAGTTCTAATTCAACATTGAGTTATGGTCGGGTTGTTATATGTTTGAGGTTGAAAGATCTACTTCCAATCAATATTTTTACAGCAGTCACAGCGTGCCATTGAATCAACACTGTATACGGGTTATGCTTTCAAAATTGAAATACTAATATTTGCAGTCAGTGTACCACTTTCCCTGGCGTCTCCAAACTCTAACATGCCTATAATTAGTTGAAAAAAGTAAACCTGCTCTTGTGAAGAATACCGGCCTCCAGAAAGAGTGCCATTGAATCAACACTGTATACAGGTTATGTTTTCAAAATTGAAATACTAATATTTAATCAATTTTGTCTCAAAGTGCGTACTACCAACTTTCCCACCAAAATATTTCAAATTAAATGTGGACTGGGGAACAAACATTTTTGGGGGTTTGTGGGACACCATCCATCCATCCATCGTCAACCACTTATCCTGCGTACAGGGTCGCGGGGGGCTGGAGCCTATCCCAGCTGATATTGGGCGAAAGGCGGGGTATACCCTGGACAGGTAGCCAGTCTATCGCAGGGGTTTGTGGGACACATTTATTTTAAATGAAGAACTTCTTTACTGTGATGTATGCAACTTGTTTTGGTTTTAGTTTAATTATATATTAATTAATTTAATTGATTTAATAATAAGTCACTTTTGGAGGGAAATGGCAAAGGGGGAACAGTCAAGCCTTCCTCTAGAAGAAAATGCTTGTAATAGTGACACTGATCTGGCGGGGAGCAAGCAAGCAATTGGCTAGCTTGCTTAGGGAAAAAAACATTTGTACTGTTTACATGCATAGCAGAACAAAATTTGGAGATTTGGGCAGCTATTCAGGCTATGGTGGTTTTAAAGCTAAGAATTTAAATAACTCTCACAGCAAATATTGGTATATGTTAGCTATAATGGCTCGCTATAGTGCTAGCCTATTTTCCTCCATAAGTCACAAGAACCAAGAACTTCATTATGTACTGGACCCTTTGAGTTTCACCAGCTAGCTGATGGCAGCTGACTGGGGCTGATGTTTGGTGGTTTCTACACCACTTGGAAAAGACTTTTTTTTTTCTCTATCTGGCTAAGCTCCAGATATTCAAAACACCAGTAGGAATCTTTATAGCAGACTTTTACAAGTCCTCCATAATTAGATAAAATTAAACTTGACAATAAGCACAGATGCCTTTAAAAAAGTGAAAATATTTGCTACTGTGCATTTAGAGGTTCAACTGTGATACCATTTTAGACTTACTATGATTAAAATGTAAGCCAATAAAGAGCTTAGTTCCAGTGCTAAACAAAAAAAGATCATCATGAATAAACATACTAAACAAAGACAAAAAGTTTTGTTAAAGACTTGACTCATTTCTTTCATTATTTCCTTGTGAAACTTTCACAATGTGAATGACGGCGTGAACTGCATGAAGTCTAGATTGACTAGTAACGGAAAGCTGGGGTTTAGCAGATGTTGCGTCTCTGACAAACACACAAACAGCCTCTCTGCCTCCTACCCAGCCAGACAACAGTTTATAATACAGGTTCAACCAAATATGACAAATGCTCAAAGTTATTATCACTCAAAGGTCAAAATCAATTTGTTTAACAACCTCTGGAACAAAATCCCTCACAGGTCCTATTGCCTAAGTGTCTCTGATTTAGCTAAAGCTTCACCACTGTGTGCCTGCCTGCCTTCCTGCCCCTCATTTGCAGGATTTGAGCTAAGCTTTTTAGCTCTGCTATAGAGTGAGCACAGGGCTCTAAGGACGGCTGTGTTGGCTGGTGGCTTTCTATGGGTGGTATAAACCCCTTTTTGTCCAGTTGGTCATAAGGAGCAGCACAGCCTTTAGGATCTGTTTTTTAAAGGATTTTAGACTCTTATCTTGTTTGTACCAAAGCCAGGTTATACCAAAATATGTCCCCTGCAATTTTGTCATCCAGCAATCTGCTTCTGATATAACTAAAATGTCAGATGCAATAAATAGATGCCCTATTGTAGCTTTTTTTCTATCCCTAATTTTCTCCCTCTCCTCTGAGCCCAGACTCAATCTCCCTTCTTTTGTGACATACTGTTGTCATTAGAGCAACTTCAATTTCCAGGAAGAAAGAGGGTATCTGGACTTCAAAAAGCTATTCACCTGGTATTTCATTGCCCATTGTTGAAGGCGGATTATGGATTCTGATTGAGGCCAGATTATTGTCTGATAAACAAAACACTCAAAAAGCCACAGCAGGCCATACCAGCATGAATGTGGCACAGATAAGGTGCCCTTCGTTGCTGTGTGTCAAAGTGCTAATGAACACAGGTATGTGCATGTGAACACACAATAAGATATGCCACAATCTGACATGCACACATGTGGACACAAAAAAAGTCAAAACACACACAAACACCCCATTTCCTCAAAAGTAAACAGATGATATGAGCATCTCCACGAGGAGAACAAAGCATAACACACTCTCGACAGCGCAACACTAAGCCCTGAGGCACTTAGACAGGAACACATGAAGTCAAGGAAAACACTGCCTGTGGGAACTGGCTTTCATCTTATTTAGTTACATGAGTATAAATTGCTGCACAGCAGACAGCCAAGATACATTTCCACAGATTTCCATGCAAGCAAGTGGAGGAGAGAGTGGTAAAACTTTAAACAAAGATGGTACTTGTGAATCTGAAGACCCTGTTAAATGGACTTACGCAATCTCAAGGAAAACCCACATTCAAGGTCTTATAACATGTACACAAATGTGTGTATGGTTAGTTTGAGTCTGTTTATGACGTAAACCAAGAGCAGAGACCAGAATGTCAGGCAGGTTTACATTAGTCAGCAGATGCAGTGGGCCACATCGTTAGTCACTCTGACACCCACTTCTAGCCTCTGCTTTATTGATGAGGCCAAACTCAACAACTACCCCCCTCTTAATCCACACACACGCACACACACACACTCCTCTTCCACAATTCTTCTTTAAATGCAACAAGAGACCAGTTTAACATCTTAGGTCTCACCCAAGTGGGAAGACACGGGTACTGTGTGAGAGACTGCGGGCTGGAATGGACAGCAAAGCAAGCTGTTGTCATGTTCAAGAAAACGAAAAGACAACAGAGCAGAGAACGCCATGCTTTTTTTTCAACAATTCAGTGGCTACTCATCTGTCCACAGAAATCGATCCAGACTCAAACATCTGCTCAACACCAGATCTTCTGGGCAGGTTGTGAATGGTAGGGTAGTGAGGGCACGATAACAGGGTGTGCCAAGTGTGTCACAGCAATGAGCTCATTGCCATTTATGGCCTCCGTGACTCTGACATTTAGCAGGATGCTGCAATTTGTCAGCCTCTCAGTCTGACTCACACATCCACAACAGGGGACGCTCATGAAACACGTTAGCATTAGGCCTAATAGTGCAGCATCACAGAACTGCGTGTGTGTGCATACAGTGTAAAATTAATGATGTATAAGTGGTTCCTCTCACTACCATAAAAATGACTAGGGGAAATATATGATGACATAAAAATGTAGAAAAATAGGTTGGGAGACATAACAAATAATTGCATCAAAATGTAATGTTTATCTTGTAAAACTCAATCAAACCAAGTCATGACCTTGTAAAAGGAAATGATAACAACAGCCCTGGGCAACAGGTTAATAAGGCATTCAGTGAATAATAACAACATGTATGCCTTTAAAATGTGCCTGTTAATAGCAAAAATTATCTCTGCCTGTTACCCAAATGCAAATAACTGAACCACTCACTTGCCTCTCAAAATGGAGAGCATTTTGATATTCCGCATCAGAGGCTTTGTACCAAGAGGCACTTCATTTTCAAGGCCAGCAACTAGTGAATCTTACAAAGAGTGAGTAAAGGAGGAGGAGGGCTCTCAAACTATTAAGTCACTGTTTCAGTTGACTCTGAACTGAAAGAGCATTGCTGCTAACCACAGGGCAAGTTGGAAAGGGACGTAATGGTATAATCTGTTTATTTCCTATCCAGTATTTTTCTATCCCTAAGATGCTTTCTACTTTCCCCTTTTCTTGGCGATGTCCTAAGTCTCACTCTTGTTGGTGATGTGTAAAAGGCATGCAACAGCGATTACTGAGCGAGAACATCTTGATGGCTGCTCTTCCCCCAAAAGAATACAGTCAACTGTAAAAACACAGCGTGCACAGTCTAGTGAAATGTGTGATTTCTCTTGTCTCTTCTCTCATGCATAAAGTTTGTAAAGTATGTCTTGGAAAAGGTTGGCACTGACTTCTGAAGCAGTTGTAGGTTTTTGGGCCACGGAGTCAGACACACATGTCAAGTCAAATCATAATCAAATATTAACTCACACATAACAGACCCATTTGCAAATACACATTCACTTGAATATACACACACACATACACACACACAAACACTCAAAGCTCTCACAACCAGATAAAAGAGGTGTCTGCTCTGCTCTTACCCGAGCGTTGTCATAGTAACGATGGTGTACCAGAAGGAGGCTGGGATGCTGGTGAATTTGCTGGAGCTTGAACCCTTCTCTGCGTAGAACATGACAGTAGCAAAGATAATTATGGCCATAGTGAGGGAGAAGAGTAGGAAGCCCAGCTCTGAGGCACAGCTCTTCAGCGTGTAGCCCAGGATGCGCAGGCCCTGCGAGTGACGGGAGAACTTAAAGATACGGAACACCCGGAAAACACGGAGTGTCACAAAAGCGCCACTCACGTCCTCGTTGTCAGTCATCACCAGGCCAATGTAGTAGGGCAAGATGGCCACCACATCGATGATGCTCATGACAGACCTCATGAAGCGGTAGCGGCTGGGTGCAGCAAACAAGCGCATCAGGTACTCCACGGTGAAGATCATGACACAGGCCGTGTCCATGCAGAAAAAGGCCACGGTGTAGCGCTCACCACATGGCACTTCCTTCTGGTTGGGCACCGTGCCGCAGGGCACCGTCTCCACCACATTGGTGATGACGGAGATAGCAATGAAGAAGCCAGTGACGTAGTAGAAGACAAGGGCCATGGTGGAAGTGTGGGGGTTCTCAAAAGCCCGCCACATGGTCTCCCTGAAGGTCATGTTGGGCAGTTTAGCGTCCTTGTTGTCCTCCTGGTCATCCATCAGACGCTCTGCATTCTCCCTCTTCCTATCCTTGTACTCTTCATAGCAGCAGTCACCAATGATTTCTGGGATGATGCCAAAGAAAGCCAGTTCCTCATCATAGGAGGAGATGCACTCGTAGCGCGGGTAGTGGAGCTTGCCTGTGCGGTAGAAGTTAAGCACGCTGCGGAAAACGTCAGGGTCCCGGTCAAAGAAGTACTCTTTGGTCTCCTCATTGTAGAAGAACTCCTTCTCTGAGCTCCCCAGAAGGGTGTCTGGATAGCGGTCCAACGTGTTCCTCCAGGTTTGGAAGCGCCGTCCACTGACATTAAGAATGATTTGCTCATCCTGTCGCTTGTTCTTCTCAGTGGGCGCCACTGGCATGGGCAAATTGGCAACAGGCATCCACCCTATTGCTGCCGCCCGGGCAAAGGGAAGCCATGCCGCAACTCCCGCCATGCTGTGTCCGGCTTGGGGTGTAGGGGGGAACAAGTCCAGCACCTTCACAACCAGCTTGACTTCAGCTCATTCACCATCTAAAGGGAAGACAGCGTGGGAGATTGTAAGGATAGGAAGGACTGGAGTGCTGTTTTGATCATGACAGGGGACGAGAGTGAAGACAAACAATAAGAAATTTAAGAAAAGGAAGAATTTCAAATAAATGAATGTTACAGATGTGGGAGAGAGGAAAGTGATGTTAAAGACACAGATGTAGTGAAAAAAGTGAGCCAGTAAAAAAAGGGAATGGATGGAATGATGAAGACAAAAAAGAACAACATAACTCAAGAGGTCTAGCTGACACTGCAAAAAAGTATCTTTAATGGAAACACAATTTAACTTTACACTTAAGTTGAAAAACCTTGACAGTGCTCAATAACAAAATTTATTTGATATTGTAAACTTTAATGTGATTACAGGGACATAACGCAATTTCCACTAAGCATCAACTTCCTCATAATTACTTTATGGCTATATTTCTCAGATCACCTCTATTGATACAGTTAAGACGCAGCCTTCTCGGGACCACAGTTCACAGCATCTTATAGTTGAAAAACTGAAGGCAGGGAAGCAAAGCATACAGCATCATAAAATAGACTATATCGTGACTATTTTGTTTAACTATAAACGGCACATTTAAGGGCTTTAGTCGTCTTAAGAGCTAGATAACATTCAAGAGATCCAAAACCTGTTGAGTTCCAACTACAAAATAGATGCATCTTTATTTTACTCAATATAATTTATGGTCATTCAGATCAAATTTAGTGACCCGATTCTAAAAAGCATCTTTGATTATTCTAGATGACACATTGGCTACTGACACTCTGCACGGAAAAAGCAAAAGCGATCCAATTTGCCGAAAAGAATCCTAACTACATACAGCTTGTTTTAACAGCTTGGTCTTGGCCATAATGTTCGAACTCACCGATTCAAAATTCTCCATCCAAAGAAACACGACCCTTTCCAGAGCAGTTTAGTTACAAGTCGTGGGCTCGGTTATTTCTGAGAGCGTGTCTGGGAGAGAGAAAAAAATATAGCCTATACCAGGAAAGAAGAAGTTATTTTACGAAGAGTAGAGCCACATTAGACAGACGCTACTGCTGAGGTGAGAGCGGAAAAGTACCGGAGACGAACGTACCCCAGCTGTTTTAATTCACTTTCCATTATGCGAGGGGGAAAATGATGAGAGGACTCCGCCGTGGAGACCGTCAAAGGTTGGCTTTTCAGGATGAGTGGTGGGAAGAGACGGAGAAAGACGAGGAGGAGGAGCGCTCTCTCTCTCTCTCTCTCTCTCTCTCTCTCTCTCTCTCTCTCTCTCTCTGTCTCTGCGCAGGGAGAATTGTGGACCAATTATGGGAAACCTCGATTAGGACAGAACGATGCGCAGAAACTGGGTTACTCACTGATGATAAAAAAATAAAATAAAAATAAAAACTGATCAGAATCAGAATCAGAATCAGTTTTATTGCCAGGTATGTGTACACATATGAGGAATTTGACTCAGGATTGTACATTGCTCATGATGTGCTTACTTATACAATAATAAAATAATAATATAATAATAATAAAATAAAATCAGACACAAACTACAGAATAGACAACACTAATATACACACTATGAACAAAAACAATTTAGACATATTGACAAATAGTGCAGTAATCAGAGGGCAAAGGATGCAAGAGTAAACTATTCTCATAATGTACATGTTGAAGGTGGATATGATATACAGGTACACATACACATACATGCATACATGTACACATGTACACAGTGTGATGGAGCATAGTGCAAAGGAAAAATAAATAAGACCTATGACTTTATGACCTGAGGTAGGTGTATTGGTATACAGTATACAATATGACATAGTATGAACAGCACTGAAATAGAGAATGGTGAATAAATAGATAATAAGTGGAAACCAATAAACAGGTGCTGATTAGAGACAGAGTTACTGGGTTATTGCACAGGAATTGTTCCTGACACTCTGAGTCAGAAATCAGCTGTTCATCAGAGTGATGGCTTGTGGGAAGAAACTGTTCCTGAGTTTGTTGGTTTTGGCGTACAGTGCTCTGTAGCGCCTACCAGAGGGGAGAAGTTGGAACAGGTTGTGTCCGGGGTGAGATGGATCTGCATTGATGTTTCCTACCCGTTTCCTGACTCTGGAAATGTATAAGTCCTGAATGGAGGGCAGGTTGGCACCAATATTTTTTTCTGCAGTCCTGACTGTCCGTTGTAGTCTTTCTCTGTCCTTTTTGGTGGCAGATCCAAACCAGACAGTGATGGAGGTGCAGAGAACAGACTGGATGATGGCTGTGTAGAACTGAAACAGCAGCTCCTTAGGCAGGTTGAGCTTCCTGTCCTGGGATATAGTGGATCCCAGAAACCTGAAGGATTGGTAGGCTGCACCCCTCTGTCATCACTCAAAAATCATTGAGAAAAGGGTTTCATCTCCTCAGGGATAAAATCGATAAGCTAATGCAACCATTAACACAGTATAGGCCAATGTGTGCTTTTCTATATATCAAAGGCAAGTGCTGCCATATGAGTTATCCACAGGATACATCTCAGCAGGAGTGTAGTTAAGACTTGAAGAGCCCTTGAAACAAGATCACCGTGGGCACCTTTGTCTTTGTCTTTTGGCCACTTGGGGGCAGCGAAAAAAACAACCTCCTTTACACCTTACCTTAAAATATGTCTCATATCCTCATTGTATCTAGATCTAGGTTTTAACTCAATTACATTTACACCTGGGATCAATATGTGTCTCCAGTGTGAGTTCACGTTCACAAACGGATACGTTCATTACATGTTCAATGAACGCAGGAGACTTTGACTGGTATTTCCGCTCACATAGTTGTTATGTGTAGATTGACAACACAATTGTATTTAAACGTGTTCACTGTGGTCACAATGCATAACCACCTCCAGAAGTGGTTTGGTGGATCGGATCACAATCTGTCCTCATCTGTCTTCCTCTTATTGATAGGCTATAGCCTACATAAAAGTCTGAAGTCTGGACCTCGCTGACCTCATAGCTGGTTAAAGGCCATGCTGGCCACCCCATGTGAAAAATGTCTGGTTACACAACAATATTGTTCATTTGACTCCTTAGCGGCTAAATGCTACACTCTGTTCACCAGCTTGTCACTAACCGTGTCTGTCTGCCACTCAGTGCTGAGCAGGTAGTGTGCAGTCAATGTTTAGAGCTTTTTCACTTAAAAAAGTCTCCTGCTGCAGCCGAAAACAACACTTTGGACGGTAAGAGTCAACCAATGATGATTCCCACAACAGTAAAGTTATGGGAATGACAGTTAAACAATGAGCTGAAACACTATAAAGTTTCGTACCTGCAGGTTCAGGTGATGATTCCCTGTAGGGGGTGGCATGGCTAAGGAGGTGCGGTCGTCTATAGATCGGAAAGTTCATGGTTTGATCCCACTCCAGAGAATGTGTGAATGTTGACATGTGTTGTAAAGTACTTTGAATGGTCGGTATAGACTAGAAAAACGTTACAAACAATTTTCTAACCAATTTAATATCTGTGAAGCAAATTATTATTATAAATAATTGTCATAGATCTTTTACATATGTTATATTTTCTCCCACACTGATTATGACACACTGTGACACCGTACCAGACCTGGCCTGAAATATGTGACACAGCCAACTATGCTAAAGCTCATAATCGGGAGGAGAATAATTTGTGCGAGTAGATGGTAATTTATATTCAGACTCAGACAGTGTCAGTGTCTCTGCCCCCACATTATTCAATGCTTTGCAGAACAATACACGGCCCTAATTGAGTCAACAGGGATCCTATCCCTCCGATAAGTATGGTCCACTGGAATATCAATAGGGTCAGGGAACACAGCTCACACACAGACTGCAACACATATGGTTATCTCATTATGCATCTGGATATACATGTGAACAACATCAAAAATTAATACTTTTGCATACACCGTAAAATCACACTGTGATCTTTACAGAGATGCTTGTTTGAAAATGACAAATTGCTAATGATTGTTATTTAGACATACAGCTACACATATTCACACCTGCACACAGACATACTCGTTTATGCCTCTGTGTCCTTGCACAGCTATCCTTAGAAGGACCTTTCATTGACCCACAATGACAGTAAACAGGCCCTTGATAATATTCGGAATGGCCAAAATGACCCCACCTTGTGAAAAATGTCCCCACTCCTTAAACTCAGACTGGTTGTCACAAGAATAGAAGTTCAAGAAAACACACACGATCACTCGGACACATAAACCGAGAGACACATACTGCATGGAGACTGGCCTTTCCAACCGAAGAGTCTGTGAGCGATTCCAATAATTCAAATGTCACGGAATAACAAGGTGGGTTGAATTTCATGGTCAACTGCCCTCTGTAATTATGTGAAGACACTACACTGACATTAAAATTATAAATCCTCTCTGCCTTGTGGTGCCTCGGCAAACAAACCGGCTATGTTGCAGTGACAATACTTGGAGGATAAGATGAGTAAAAAGTTTTATTTAACGGTAATCCTAAGGGAGACACGTGTCCCTATCAGCCCCAGCAGTGAGACACCACTTTATCAGTCTAGCAGTCTTCTAGTTGATCTTTCAAATTATTATAAGTTACTTAGTATTACTGTATATTATACAGTCCTATTACTGTATATTGTACTATATATATATATATATATATACATATATATATATATATATATATATATATATATATATATATATATATATATATATATATATATATATCCTTCATGACATTCTTTAAGAAGCTTTGATAGAATAGTTTGACTTTTTGGAAAATATGCTTGTTTGCTTTCTCCATCAAGAATAAGATGAGAAGATACCACTCTCACATTTGTATGCTAAATATGAAGCTATACGGTCAAAGGCTAATTAGCTTAGCTTAGCATACATGTTGTATGTTGTTTGTTATATCATTTTAGATACAATTCCCCAATATTTTGCCTGATACATTGTAATGACTGTCTGTTAATGGTTTAAAACAAGAATATCTCTGCTCATAGGGTGGGATAATTCCACTTTCCCTTCCCTTTCAAGAATTGTCAAGAGAGAAATTAAGCATCATTTTTAAACATCCTGTAAACGTGTTGATTTGTATTGAGATATTGAAAAAAAAAATGCCAACGGCAGATTTTCTGTTTACTTATTTTTGGAAAAGAAGACGTTAGGGCTGAATAAAAGACTAAATAACTGCTTTTAGATCATAATTTCATTTTGCTTTAATAACAATTCTATCTTTGTCGATAAATCATTAATAAGTTGTTTATAGAAGCATGGAAGCACCCAACTTATGCTTTAGCCAAGAGTGATTTAAGTACACACTCAACAGGTACACTATTTTATTTTAATGTTTATTTTCATTCTTACAAACTTGTTAAACATGTGTGACTGCTTGTGGCATCAACGCAGATAATGCTGTTCCAAACCTGATACAGTTTGTGTGTATTTGTGTCTTACAGCAACACTCCTTTCCTCTGTGAAGGATTTGATTTAAATCATCTCTGGTGGCCCCCAAACAGCAAACAGCCCTGATCTAATGAGCCCAGTTTACTGATAGAAATGATGAGGTAAAGGTGACAATTAATTTCCCTCTCCCTATCACACTCACTGCTATTACCTTGTTACCTTTGCTGCCTGCAGATAGCCACCTCAAGGCTGGCACACACACACACACACACACACACACACACACGCAGCATTCAGTAAAATAAACACAACTGCATATTCAAATGCACAACCCCTATTTCCCTCATATGCACTTTCTCCACATGAGTAACCGCCGAGGCTTTTGTTTTAACGTTTCCCTCGTTGTGCAGTTGTTTGTTTGCTGGCTTCGTTGAGTTCAATTATTCATAAATTCCCCACAACCTGCCTTCTTAGTTTGTCTAATCCCCATTAGGTATCTGAAATCATCCTTTGGGGATTTAGTCTCTGACTGTGGTGGAGTGTGCCAAACACTGACTTGGCAATCCCTCTGTCTACTGTACAGTCAGTGGCACAGGGGGGGTTATAGATGTGCTCTTGGCCCCCTTCCAGGACACAAAGAGACTAAGACAGCAGATCCTGCATGCATTCCAACCCTGTAAAATATCATGCTTTGTCTACTGATGCCCAAACTGAGTTGGCTCTCATCGAGGGACCAGGGGAGCAGTGTTGCCAGGGCAGACACTGTATACTACCTCAAATAAACTCTTGATTTGACTGTATATCACCGTAATCATTTCAGGAAAGTAGCAATAAGCACTGTTGAGTTTTCAGTTCTCAGTCAATAAAGGTGGCTCAGAGTTGAAAGTTTGTTGCACCTCAAAGATAAATCAGAATCAGAATCAGAATCAGAATAAGCTTTATTTGCCAGGTATGTGTACATCCGAGGAATTTGACTCAGGATTGTACATTGCTCATGATGT
Source organism: Micropterus dolomieu (assembly GCF_021292245.1). Classification (NCBI taxonomy): domain Eukaryota; kingdom Metazoa; phylum Chordata; class Actinopteri; order Centrarchiformes; family Centrarchidae; genus Micropterus; species Micropterus dolomieu. Next base: position 15,743,344 of record NC_060157.1, read on the forward strand.
GCTTACTCATATACTCAATAATTATTAGTAAAGTATTATGTGCAGGTGTTATGTACTTGAGGTAGGTGAATTTGGTATACATATATACATGACAATATAACAATATGAACAGATACAGGACATAACCAAGTCAAAAGGGGAATGATTGTGCCAACGTAAGGAATGTGTGATACTAACAATATAGTGTTAATTCCACTGGGGTCATGTCCATGTTATATAAGAGCCACAAGAGCTCATTACAAGAGTTTGCAATGAGCAAACAGGCTGGAGGATAATTTTCACCCTCAGAGGGGGATGCTGGGCAAAAAGCCCTGAAACTCACCTCTGACTCTCTCTTCTCCCAGTTCTCTCCTTCATGAGTCCGCTCCTCGGGGCAGAGCAATCAGATTGTAAAGAGGTCATTGATATTCTAGACATATACTAACACTCACAAAAAATCTAGTGCCAACACACGTAACCTCCCTGCAAACATAAACTCTACAGCAGCATGAGGTAGTCTGTATTCTTTCATCACAGACAACATTCATTAATGATGTATTATACCTTAGTATCTCCCAAAGGCACTATGAAATATGTCTAAAAACCTACACTCTTTTCCACACCTGAACCATTAATTTAAGCATCACATTTTTGCTTTTTAATCTACTTTTGTCTGACTGTTATGTTGATGAACTGGTCTTTTGGGAAGGCCACTCATATGAAACTGACTAGTTTAATAACTAAAAGAACAGGTTTGTGAATCCGCGATGCAGGAAAAATTAATAACAGCATAATCTATTGTTGATAAACAGAGCGGAGGACTGGATGGTAGCATCATTTTTCCTTACTGTCAGTGCTTTAAGACAGCAAAGTATTTTTTATTTTAAATTTGCCTTAAACTTTGTAGACTTTAACTGCTAACATTGTGAAAAGGAAGAGCATCTTTGATTGATTTTGAAGTGTTGCTCACAGAGCATTACGTGCCATCCTGAGTGTGATGAGTGCATTATAATGAAATCACAACATAATTTAAAATACATTACAGATATGGCTTTTTGCTGCTATTAAGAACATTAAGGATCATGAGTTCTTCACTACATTACTACATATATATTACATATCTAAACGGAAAACAGGAAATTAGTTAACTTATCCATCTTTTGTCTAATGAGTCAACAAGCCAAGTAGGACAGCTAAGAACGTCTCGGGTTACGTATGTAACCCTGGTTCCCCGAGAAGGGGAACGAGAGACTGCGTCGGTTACGACACTATGGGAACGCCTCTAGGCGAAGCAGGTCTGAACGTGAATGAAATCACTCCAATCCTATTGGCCTGTTGCTAGAACGGTAAGGTGTGACGGAATAACCGGAGGAGTATAAAGCACACCTGTACACACTCATCATTAGCTTAAACTATGAAGCAGGCGCTTCAGGCGGGGAGAGAGGTGCGGCGGAC
>NC_060157.1:15744877-15770136 GCF_021292245.1 Micropterus dolomieu
GCTGTACCTCAGTACCCGCACGGAAAGGGCTTCGCAACGGGCGCAGGCAGCCCCCTCGAGAGCTGCCCGTGCGTGCTCCATCCCCAAACATGAGACACACATCTCATGAGAATCTCCATCCGTGATGTACCGAGGGCAAGAAAAAACACACCTTCTGTACATCTGGTTGCCGGACATGCTGGTAGACTTCTTCTTCAGGTAAGACACACTGCTTGTAGGACTGGAGCTTTCTTCAAACAACATACAGAGCGCCTGCTGAATAAAAAAAAGCTAATGATGAGTGTGTACAGGTGTGCTTTATACTCCTCCGGTTATTCCGTCACACCTTACCGTTCTAGCAACAGGCCAATAGGATTGGAGTGATTTCATTCACGTTCAGACCTGCTTCGCCTAGAGGCGTTCCCATAGTGTCGTAACCGACGCAGTTCGAGTTCCCTCGAAGGGGAACTCCTTTTCCACAGAAGCCTTGTCAGTCTCCTGTTAGGTGCAGCTACAGCTGGGAGATGTAGTCCCTCAGCATGCACCAAGTCAATGTGGGGTTTCCTTCCACTTAGTTGTGATTGATAGACCTTAAAAGGGGGTTCACACAGATTCATTCTCCCCAGGTGTGTGAATCACCTTATGAACGTTTACAAACCATACAATGTATGCATGGCAGTGAAAAATGCCAGAAACCCCCCCTACACTCAATATAACTGTTCACCTTTAAACTGGATGAGAAAATGCACCTTTATGTGAAATAAACGTGGTCTCAGAGGAAGAGCGGATCTTTATCCCAACTGCATTAAACTTACCTGCAAATTTACCCATTCACACACCTGCTAGCTACCAAAGGCAAGTCTTCGAAATTAAAATTTTTATTGCTGAACTTCTCATGAACTCTGAATTATCCAAGAGAAGAAAATCCATGGTTCAATGACTGACAGAAGTGTCCTAAACGTTATAGTATTACTGTACTGTATTGAAAAAGAACAATAACAAAGACACATTTGTTCTATTGCAGTAATACAGATTCAGTGTTTCACAATACATTTTTAATAATTCACTTCTATATTTTCTCGAAGTAAATATTGTCAGGACTGTTTCTTCCACAGAGAATTGCCCTCACGTAAGTGGCAATCTACCTGTCAAAGCCCTACCACCACATTTACATTGAACAGACACACTTTTCCCTTAATCAGTCACAGTTAGTGTTGAACACAGAGCCAGAGGGACACACCGATGTGACCTTTTCAGAGCAACACACACATCCATACGACAGCATACTTTACTTTACAAGGTCAGGAATGAAATACAAGGGATGGTTTTTCTAACGTTAAGCTAAACACCTTTCACAGATCATTCACACAAATGCTTTGATAGGACCAATATGGCAACAGGTAGACATATGATTTAAAACAGGCACACCCTCAAGTAGTTCTGGCACTACATCTACTACGTATTACGTCTATGAACATATTTGAGAGTAAAACAATATCAGAATAAACAAGTAAACCTGCAAACTGACCACTAACTGTTCTTTATTTGTTTTACTGTCAGTCGTGCACGCTGTGTGGTTCCTGTACACTTCACTTCACTGTCTCAACAACAATTAGACTGATGACATTTAGTACAGTAATTCATATAACTAAAATAAACACCTCTAAAAGGAACACATTCCCTTTTGCCTTCGCTGTAATTAATTCATATTAATGCTAATTAATGTCTCTGTAATGTGCTGAAACTCAGCCAGGACATTTTTGCAGAGTAATTTCTCGTTACTTCAGCTGACATACACGCCAATACCAATTTGTCTGCAGTAAGCTAATGTCGGCTGATTTCACTGTAAGGTTTGCCCTAGAATCAAAGAGGTTATGAAATTATGAATGACACAACCGCCTTCAACGCAGCCACACAAGCATGCACACACGGATTTATCCCTTTCTGTGAAACAAAAGTTGGTCTCTTGTTGGACCAAGGTGAGAAGAGCATTTAGTTTTTTCACTTGTCTCCTTTCCTAGTCTATGTGGCTCATCTCTAATGCTTCTAAGTGAGATTAATAGAGCGTTCACTTCTCACTCCAGACGCTCGTAGTGAATATCAAGGATCACATGGAATCAGTTTGAGATTTTTGGCAAGGGAAATCATCATACAGAGAGAGAGAGGCAGAGTACAGCCCTTTGATTCTGTCTTTTGTCAATCCAGATAGTCACACAAAATAGCACCTCACTGTTTTTGCCTAATTAAACCAATCTCTTTTCAAGGGTGATTGTCTTTGTTTTAATTTGTATTAGGTGTTGGGAATGTTTTTGGATGATTACTTAAGTACCTGGATCTTCACTGCATCCTAATGGTGATGATGAGAAGTAATCATTGAAGGTTAATAAGGGTGCACAGCACTAATCGGGGCAGGTCTGTCTGGTAGAACAATTGCCGCCTTCTGGCCTTTTATTAGCAAAGTGAGCAAGGAGAGGAGAATATAACTGCCAGGCAAAATGCAAAACAACATAGCATGTAATACAATGCTGATAATTTATGTAGTTAATTTACACAAAAATAATATGACTTACCTTTCTTACCTGGCCCATAGCGCATTATTCATCGAGTCAGACATATTGAAGCTGTCTATTACACTTTGAAGACCCCATGCTCCTTATCTCTTCAAAACAAGGAAAGGCAAGTTTTGACAAGTGGATGACAGTGGACAGATAAAAAAAAGTAGTTTTTCCTCAGACTATGTATGCATCACTTGGAGCTTTTATTGTTTATTTTGTACTGTTTCCAGTCACCCTTTGCTAAGACCTGAGGGATGACACATGCTGTTATCACACTTAGTTAGTTATCAACTAAATTGCGAGTTTCTTCCTTCCACTTCTCATCCGTGTTTCCACTTCTTCTCACTTCGATCTCCAGTCCACTGGGCATTAACTGAAAGGGCCTCTAAGAAACAACAAAGTAATGAAAGAAACAGAAACAGGGCTGCAGCCACAACCTCTGTCACACATGCGAGTGCAAGAACACATTTAATATGGTCCACTGGGACAAAGATAGACACAGTCACATAACAGGCGCACACACAAAAGGGGGGATAAAAGTACTCCGGTGTAAGACAGCCTTCTGCCACTGAGGTTGTAGCCACTCACCGGGTTTGGCAATGTGAGGAGTGACTTTGACAAGATCAAGTGTGAGTCAGGGAGAACTGGCTGTCCTTTTGTAGTAGAGGAGAGATACTGATGACTGTTAAGGATAGCTGCAGACAGAGTAATTGTCTGGTGTGATGGTGAGAGACTTGGAGCTGATCACACTGTCACTTTTAGGTGGGGAGATGGGGAAATGCTTACACAGATGGGGAAGTGCTTACACAGTAACCATGGCAAGACTGATGTTTAAATCTCTATTTTCTGTGTGCATGCCACATGTAAATGCTATGTATAATGTTGGCATAAATACGTTTGTGTTAAATGTGTGGGAACTTCCATACATGCATGTTTGTGTGAATATGTGTTATATAGAGTGTACTTAGTGTAATTATTCAAATGTGTCCCTTTGCATATGTGTTACTCATTATTTTCTATATATAGCTAATATGGTGGAACATAACCCTGCCATGATCTGTGGACTAATGAATACATTACAGTCAATACAGTGAATTCAAATGGGAACATGATTCTATTTCAGTATAAGCATTCTGAGGAATTTTACACTTTAATGGGTAAGACAATGTCAATGTCAAAAACCATCAATCAAATTCCAGTGTGCCCTCTCTGAAGTAAGGTAAAGTAAGTACAGCACTCACTGTACCTTACTGTTGTCTCGACATCTTCTGGCAAAGTCAAAGCCTTACTCACTGTCTTACTCTAGAAAGATGGATAGATAGATAGATAGATAGATATGTGACTGTTGCATGTGACCCATTTATTCATGTGTCTGGGCATCTATGTGTGACATCTGTCCTGTCTGCTGATTGGTTGACGGATGTCTCAGGGTGTGTCCAGGTCAGTGTGGTTCAGTGGGGACCGTTCTATTTGAAGCCCCACTTTGCAGCAGCGGTAGTTAGATTCAAGCCTGAGGGAAAAGGGATATTGGTTCACTTTTAATGTGGCTGTCTGCTTCTAACATGGAAAAGCATATGGAAATTCATGTATTGCTCCACTTAGAGGAAGTTGCAGTGACCTCAAATATGGTGTTAGCAAAAGTAGTATTTAAACCCTTAGACCTGAGACTGTAATTAATAAGGTCGGAGCCATCATTCAAGGGCATGAGGGATATCAGAGGTTGGCAAGCTACAATCTATTTTAAATTAGTTTCCACTAATCTGTTATTCAGGAGTTCTGTTTATGAATTCAGTGTTCAAGGCGATAGGAACACTTCACCAATCTCATCAGAGACACCTGGTTCAATATCCTATTGATGCTGCATTACTTAACATACCATGTACGCCTCATTCTCTGTAGTAACTTCCCCATACACACAAACATTTCCTGCCGTTCCCATTGCATGTCCCCAAGGTTTAGATCTGTGCATGGAGTGCATCCTAATCCCCCTTATCCTACAGCAAATATACTTTATCACATCTGTGCATGTTAGCAATTAGAGCAGGCTGTGTCAAACTTTGCCCACAGTTGCATTGGGGATTTGGAGGGGTCTAATTAAGAGAACAGAGTAAACTACCCCTAGCCCAACAAGTATACCAGCTCAGTCCTCCTTCTCTCATCTGGCTCATTTTCATTATCAGCAATAAAGATGTGCTGTGTGAACAGAATACATCAGTCTCGGTATAGATAATTGGCAGCAAAACATGCATACTGGTTGCAAAGGATAGATAGAAAACAAAATATGTCAGAATCAGATAAAGGGGCAAGGGTGAACTGTAGAATAAACATGACTCGTGGCATTCATAATTCATTAGATGTACTTAAAAGTACACTGTTGTTTATCACGAGTTTCCTAAGTGACCACATGGCTGACATGGGCGGTTGTACATTGGTGTCACAACATGAAGCATGTGCTTGCTACATATTTTAATTCACTAGCCCTTTATTTTAACTGCTTAAAGGATAAGTTGTTTTTTTGAAGTCTGTCTTAACACAATATTCACATGTCCATAAGTACATAAAAACAGTTTTTATTCACTTTAATTGTTTCTCCTGTTCGTACTGGCCACAAAGACCTTCCCCTCTTAAAGCAACTTCAATGTAAGGTAGGGGAACAAACTCCAAAAGCCTTGCTCTGTCAGGCTTTGGAATGCATTTTTCCACAGAAAGAGAGCAGATTTGTTACTTAAAGTCACTTCAGGACAGATCTCTTCCTGGCCAGTATGAAAAGGAGGAATGATTGCAGTAACCAGTAATTCTTTAAATGTAAATGGCTATGTGAGTAGTGTTTCTTTCTTCTTTCACTCTTCCAAAACTTAGATTCCTCCTCCTCATCATCCTCATCTCTGTCCTGTCTTGTTGTTATCCCCAACCTCTTTTGATGTTTCAGTCCTACTCTACTTTTAAGCAGTAATTTTCTCTCTTCTTTCTCTTCTTTGTGTCTGGCTTCACTCCAATTGCACAAACAAAAAGCCTTGGTCACAGTCTAACACAGAGGAAAACCTCATTTGAGGATGTCTAGTAAGGTGGCTTTGGGTCAAAGAGAAGAAGAAGGAATCAAGCCAAAAAGTGTATTAATATCAATGGACTTGATTCTCTTGGATGGATGGGGAGAGGGGGAAAGTGCAGTACTATTTTCTTTTACCTCGGTCAGGTAAAAGGTCTTCACCCCACTGTCCCACACAGATGCTAACTTTATCACTCTGTGGCACCTGTTAACCCCTGCTACTTGCAAAATTACAGCTTTTTTATTTACCGGAATATGAACAATTGGCTATGACCTTATTAGAGATTCAGTTCATTAATTTTGTTCTTTCAAACTGACAGGCAGCCTCAGCTAATCTAACATCTGTTCTATAATTGATTATATCCTTTGTATAATTCAAAACTTTCTATAAACTTATAAACATCCAATTTGAAATGTGAAATGAACATTACATTTCCCCTTTTCCAGTCTTCTATGAAATGAATTTGAAATGGTCTGCGGTTTAAAGGGTGATTTACAGACACATTATTCTTTTTTGATTAAGTTTTGTCCTCTGCACACAAAAAGGGTGTAAATTAAAGAAAAAGGACAAAAAGGCAACATGTAATTCAGAATTTAAAAAGCTCCTTAAAAGTGGTGGTACTGTCCACCCAGTGGCCCCAAGTGATTTAGTAATGGAAAGTCCTAAGGCGGGGAGAACTGGACTGTATTCAGAGCAGATGAATCCATTTATAATGAGATGTAATCTCATTTACTCTGTGGCATATGGTTTGGTTTGCAGGGCTGTCGTTCTTGCTGAAAACGCACTTCTGGTCCAGAACCCGAAAAGAGAGGAGTGTAGTGCATTCAGGCTCTTCTGAAGCCTTATTACCATAAATCAGACAGGCATAAAAAAAAATTCAACATTGCTACTGAGCATCCTTGGATTTCAGCTGTTTGCTGATTCAGTGTTTTGCCACATTAGTTGTGTGATGGAGGGACACAAGAGATATTGCTGTCAAATGGTAGTCCACTTGAGGAACCTTTTTTTTTTTGGTAAAGATGCAGCAACATAACCTCAGTACCTCACAAAGAACAAGTCTAGATGAGTTGTAAGAAGTGTAGAAATATTAAAATGTTATTATGTTTGTGTTATTTTGCACTATTGCTTGTTACTCTCTGCAACGTCTACGCCTGAGCATATTGTAGCTGTCACAAAGGTTACACAGCCAAAATGACAAAAACAATCACGTTCGGATCACTCTTTTGACAGGTTTCCTGCAGTCATTTCATTTCTGTTCCTTCAAAAGTCAGATAAGAGCGTTCTTTATGAAGGTTATTGTTGAGAAAGACAATCGCGAGAATGATAGCAAACCCAAGAGTGCTACCTGCATCAGACACTTGTGTGGGAAGACGCCTCCTCTTCGGCAGGCCAAGCGGAGCCTAATGAGATGGTGTGAAATGGAGTTATTGATCACATCTGTCAGACTAAGGCTGGAATTCACAGGGGCTTATCCTCCATTCATTACGCCAATGATTAAGACGTGTCACCCTGCCTTAGATCCACACCACATGGATGGAAACTGATGACGGTAATGACAGGCACTCTGAATGCTGATATGCATCCGTCTCTTTCATTCTGCACAAAAAAAAAAAACACTCAGAATAATAGACACAGACAGTGATCTATTTGTGGTACATGTATTTTCAGAACTAAAATGGGCTGCAAACCATGAAGCAGCTGTGTGTTGACCTGCTAGAGACATTTGTGTATGTGTGTGTGTGTGTGTGTGTGTGTGTGTGTGTGTGTGTGTGTCTGTGTGTGTATGTGCGCACATGTGTGGGTCTGTGTGGGTCTATGCGCCTGTGTCTATATTTGCATGTGTCTGTATGTGTTTGTTTGTGTATTATCACCCCGTCACACAGTAATTACAAAATGCACCTGATCCACTTCCCTATCTAAGAAAAAAAATAAAACATCAGCACCAACACCGTCTCCATCTGTTAGTTTAGAGGGGACTGAGAGTGAAGGAAACATTTGATCTGGTTTTCATCAGTTCCTCTTAAACCTGCTTCACTGAGTTTCTGCGGTTCTCCAGCTGCAAAGAAAAAAAATTATCAAAGTCAGCAAGGACAGTGATTAGCGTCTCGGTCCAAGTGATTAGAACATTCTAAGTTGATTAATAATCAGATTTGCCCTTTACTGTAGGACACGCACTCAAGGCCCAAAGACAGAGCATGTTTTGCAGGTTAAAAAAAACGTGATGCAGTGCCTTTTTTGTTGAAGCCTAAAATTAAAAATTTATTGTATTTTTATATATATACGCACACGCTTGCTCTTGCTGTGAGAGGTAAGAGGCTGCTCTCAAATCATACCATGGACGTAGGAAAACAGAGATACATGTACATAGGACCCTCAGAAAGAGGAAAAAGGGAGTAGCGTTACGACCAGCTGGTGCAGGAGCTTTGCCTGGATGATGGTCAATTCAAGGCTTATTAGGATGAGTCAAGGGCAGTTTGGCAGTCTGCTGTCAGTTGTCGGACCTTGCATCACAAAAATGACCACTAACTACGGGGGAGTCCGGTGGTCCTGCCGAGCGGCTGAGCATCTGTTTGTGGTAAGTTATGTTTGTTTTAACATCAAAGCTATATTTTGGGTTTAGGCCTATCCTACTGTTTGTCTGACAGCCTAAAAATCTGACAGGAGATGTGACTCCTACTTTGTAACTAGCTAAACATTACAATGGTAATGTTGATGAAAGTGGCGCTAACATTATTTTAACACAAACCATGAACTGTACACTACCAGTTAACTATTAGTACAGTTTAAATAAATGAAAACAACTTACTGAAATTTCAAGTACCGCACTCATTTGCCTCCAGGCCTGCTGTTTTCTGTATAACTCATGGTTACAACAGTTTGTAAAATTATATAGCTCCGGGTATCCAGCAATCCACCACTAGTTTGGCCTCCACTATTGTCTACCACTGTTGGACAAATGGAAAAAATAGGCCAATGACGTCGGGCGCCTCTCACTGCAAAAAACTGTGCTTTGTCTGATCCCTACTTCATTTTCAGCAACATCAAAGGCAAGGCGTTCTTAAACAATGCATCAGTGTTCTTTTACCATATTCAGGCACATATGCACACACAAACACACATAAAGCTGCAGCTCTCCTTTGAAGTAAAGGAAAATGTTCAAACTGAATGTATTCTGATGAAGTTTCAACACCTGCATGAACAACTCTCATATTGTACTATGCGACCACCTCTAGCATACCACCATGTCTTCTTAGCCTGCTGTATTTGATTTACATATCCCAGTTTCCTCCTGTTGTTGTTGTAATAGTACTGATGCACTGATACATTCTGGGACACTCAATATAGGGAATTGATTAAGCCCTCCAACAGCATATATATAAATATGCTATGAATTCCCATTGCCTTGGAAATCGATAAGCCCATCTGAGTTGAAAATGCTGTTTACTCAGAGGCTGATTTCACTGGAACTGACATATTTTGTTGATTTAGCCGAGCTTTGTGTGTCAAAACAGAAAGACATAATGGGGAGATAAAGAAAGAGAATGAGAGAGACATGGAAAAAGACAGAGAGCTCAGTCAGCTGAACACTGACTGACCAACCATGTTAGACCACAGCTGGTGGCTGCTGACAGCTTGCTATTCCATTTTAGATGAACCCATCAATTAACTACAGATTGACAGGTTAAGAAGAATATTAGAAGAGTTTTGTTTCAGAATGAGGCTTACACTTTTTGCTGTGGGAGACAAATGCATTATTTAATTCTCATTAATTCTTGTGACATCTTAAAGGCCCTGAAAACCAATTTTTGCTCAAACAGGTTCTTGAGCTATGGGTTCTACATGAAGATATCTTGTATCCGATAAAGGTGAAGTCACATGTTTCTGTGCCCCGATCAGGATTTAGCAACAGCTGAATCCAAATCTGATGACAGCTGGTGGGTCGCTTGCTTTAGATGCCAGGTCACTGACAATCAAATCTGATCAAACAAGACTGTCCTCCCAAGAAGGACAACAGCATCAGTCTTTTTTTTGAGTGTTTTTTCTCTACATTAAATATTAAATAATTAAAGGTAGAGTAGTGGTTCTGCAGAAGGATTGTTGATATTTGACCTCAACTGCCAAACAAAAACACTCCTCCCTTTACTGCTCCCTCAGAAGCTCCCCAAATTTCAAATCTCAAAGGTGTCTCCAGCTTTGAAAAACCTTCGCCCTTACCTTTCATATAACTTTCTTCTTTGTTTATACCTTTTCCTCTTTGGCTGTTTCTCGGCCATCTCTCTTTCACAGTGCCTGGAGTCCAGCATATTCGAATGTGACGGTGTATAGAACTCTCTCTCCCATCACTCCTGTGCACGAGCACTAACTAACACAGAAATATCAGTGTGGATTCAAAAGGAGATATCGCCTTCCAATACATTCCTGAGTATCTCTTTTCCCCTTTTAATTCAAAATTCCCTTTCAGTCGTCCTTCCAGATCTTGCTTTTTTATCCTTCACATCTTTTTGCTCTCTCAGCTTGATCTGCTTCCCAAACCCCTCAACAATCTTCCTCCAATTCTGCCTTCATCTGTCACCTTCCCTCTTCCGCATCGTCTCACCCTCCTCTCATCTCTCTGGTCTCTCTTCCTTCATACACCTTAAGCTGCAGTTAATGATGAATGAGATGAACCTCCCCTGGGCTCAGCCTGGGTAGCTCTGTGGGATAGCGCTCAGCCACCCCAGTGGACATTGGGGCGTAATTCCTTATTCATAGCCTGCATCAACACCAGTCCTACAAGTTATCTGTGACTCTAGAGACCCATCGGTCTCATGGTACCCATTTTCAATGTTAACCCTTTTTTTTCTCCTCACAGCACTTTTTCCCCAATTTCTTCTTTCTTCTCAAAGCAGCTTATAGCATTTCACCTTCCCTAACCACATGATACTACTCGATGAGTGAAATATATTTGTTGATTTTATCCCCACACATTTTTCCCACCAAGGCCTATTTTAAGACAGTGATACCTTCCCTCAGACATATACGGGCTCTTGTAGTGAAGGCTATTCCCACTGAATGTGTAGCGTGTGGTTCAGCAACCTATCTGGGAATATTAGCATTCCCACAAAACAGTAAAGAGGAGAAGACAAAGAAATATCAATGCCGCTATACAGAGGCTTAAACACATTGCTGCCCTGTTCAGTTGCAGGTGCATAATCCAGATTCATTCGTAGAATGTTTTGCATTATACACATAACACAGCACATAATAGTGTATTATCCTAAACCAAACTATAAAGTGTTAAAATTCACCATCTGAGGGATTATTTAGGAATATAAAACAATTTTAAACTTGAGTTGCTGTTTTTTTCATCTTTTGTGCATTTCTGAGCTTACAGATATCATTATTCCTACCACTCTTGTAGCAAATGCAGTCTTCCTCTACAGCACCATTCCCCGGAAAATTACACAACAATCACAGAGCAATCACTTCCAGCAGCTCTTTCAGTGGAGGTGCATGAGGTAATCCAAGCAGAGTGTCAGTGGTTCAACTGAAAATAGGGGGATTCACTGGAAATACTGCAAGTCCCTGCTATCAGGGACACAGTGCCCTCCTTTTAGCAAGCGAGCCAGCAAGTCTAATCTGCAGCATGAAAATGAGAAGACCAAATGTGTGAGAGAGAACAGAGAGCGCTCTTAGGAGCCTATGTGCCTACAGTTTTCCTGTTTATGCATCAGTGTCCGTCTTTGTACTTCCTGGCACATAATTAATATAGTCTTCCTTACATTCAGTTTATTGTAATTGCATGTGGGTCAAATCCCAAGCCTTTACAGTGGCGTCAATGCTCCAGTGTGAAAGAGTGGCCTGTTAAACCCAGTGACTGAACACTTGCACAGACATCCCCCTAATGCATACAAACACAACATGGAAATAAATTGCATCACGCTACGCTTGTGTGTGTGAGGGAGAATATTCATGCACTCATGTGGTCTTTACTTATAAAGGCGTGATAAATGCAGCTTGTTGGGCTCAGCAGCAGCAGCGGCAGAGGAGGAATGAAAGAGGAAACAGAGAGAGAGAGAGAGAGGAAGAGAGAGAAAAGGAGGAGGGAGGTTGCTGCTTTGCTCCCTTCAAAGCCTTGAGCCACATTGATCACTCCATTCCAGTTCTGACATGAATATTGAGCATTAGTCACGGTTCATGAACAAAAAGGCAGAATGCTCTGGAATTATGCTATAAAAGACGTGGGTGTCATCAAAGTTTAAGTACAGAACAAGTACTCTTTTGGTAGCTTGAAACACAACTTTTCAATGAAATTATTACTGTTAATATCAATAAGCCCATCTGGTGACAAAGATAATTTTTTATTATTATTATACTAAGTTTAATAGTAGTATAATATATCATTATACATGTGTTATGTTGTAAAAATCATGGTAACGTGGGTCTGTCGGTCAGCCCACCACTTTGGTCCAGACTGAAATGTCTCATTGTCATGAATTTCTGTAAAAACACTCATGGTTCCCAGATGATGTATGCTACTGCCTTTGGTGATTCCTTGACTTTTCATCTCATACTTTGTTTCATGACCAAATTCCTGCAAAACTAATTGCATCAACATTCCCATCAGCCTCAGCTGTACTTTATGTTTAATGCTAATAAGCAAATGTTAGCACGCTAACGCACTATACTAAGATGTTGAACATGGTACACCTTATACCTGCTAAACATCAGCATGTTAGCATTGTCATTGGGAGATGTTAGCATGCTGATGTTAGCATTTGGTGTCTAAGTAGAACCTCACAGTGCCGTTAGCTAGCAAGCATAGACAAGCTTTTCTTCTGAGATCAGTTGAAGCTTGATGACGTTGATTTAAATGTTACAGTATTTGCTCTCACCAGCCAGGCAGTTTGCCACAGACACACACCAGAGTAATGTTACAGATCCAGGTCTAAAACCAAGTGGCTTCACTTTACAGGCTGAGTGTGGCTGCTAAGTTTTGGAGCTGATACTTTTGAAATAAATAAACTTTTAGCCTATGCTTTTAACCACACCCCAGATCTTTTTATTTCTTTCAGGGGATCACATGACTACTTCAAAGGGTGCATGCTCAGCTACTGCTCCTGGCATCAAACTGTATCATGTTACACAATTCATAAGCACTGAAATAACTCATTCTCATAATGGCTTATAAACTTTTCTTAGTTTCAACCTCATCATCATCTTCCACCACCTGTCTATCTGTCTATCTCTTCCTTTAAGCATCTATTGCTCAAGCATTGGCTATGCTAGGCAGGTGGTATCATTTATTTAAGGCTGCCATATTCAAAGCTGAATGCATGCATAATGAATGACTCTTATCGTAAAGAATCCCACCACAGGTTGGTTCTCCCACGGAGAACTAAGGGCTGCTGTGTTTCTTCTCCCCGGCAGGCAGCTAAAGTATCTATGTCAGTCTGAGCCAGGCAGCGAAATGTCTCTCTCTTAACAATATTTACATCCTATGACACATAGCTACACCCACATTTACCGCTTGCTTGACCCCAGCATCATCCCTATATGTTTTATCCATCTCTGCTGTCACATGAACATTTTATCAAGGCGTCTAGATGTAGCTTTTTCTTTCAAACCTACACTCTTCACTGGTCTCTCAATGTAAATATACAGAAATGAGTGTTGATCACAAGCTGTTTCAGTGGGTGTGTTCTTAGATTATCAGCTCATTGCCTTTAAGTATCAAATTAATTGCAGAATCATTGTGTATATTCCCCAAGGGACAGAGAGATTTAATTAGATATTCAATCTAAATGGCTAACCAAAATGAAATATTCATGACTTAACATAGAAATTCCTTTGATGTCCTCTGGCAATGTTCTGTTTCATATCAAGTGAACACTTATTGATAAAGAAAATATCACACATTTGCCTGTGCTGTGGGAATTTTCCCAGTCATTCCAGAGATATATTGGGTTCAAGCACAATCTTAGAAGACATCGTTACAGAATACAAAATGTGAGAAATGTTCTTATTTTCATGGCATCAACCCTGTGGTGGTTTAGTGACATTAAAGTTGCATTATAAGTAATTATTATTAGCTCTCTTACCGAGAGGTACACAAGAAGACCGATACCACATACCACATCTGTCTGTTAAATATGAAGCTACTTCCAGGAGCTTAATGTAATGACTTAACGCTAGCTAGCTTTAGAGTAACTCATACCAGCTCACAAATCTACAAGTTATACCTGTTTTATTTAATCGGTACAAAAACCAAAGAGTAAAAATGATTAGGGTGTATGTTTGTTTTTGCCGCCTGGGGGCCAGAAATGGCTTAATCATGCAAATTTAACATTTCTTATTACTTGCATGCATTTTTAACAATCAACTGCTTAGACAAAGCAACATGAGCATCCCACTGAAATTATGAGCATGTAAATGTAAATCCAACTGTAATTCACATTTTAACTCAAGTTAAAGGAATTGAGTCCACAAACTTTTACTTCAGTAAAATTTGAAAAAGTAACAGAATATTTCATCAAGTCTACACTTTCCACCCCCTGGTGCTTCGTAATAAATCTTGAAATATGTTATCCATAAAATGCTCATGTACTGTATGCTTTACAGGAATAGAAATTACTGTGCAGAGCAGAGAGTCGATATACTGCAGTGGAGTTATACTGCTGCAGCATTAATGGAAAGGAAAGTTCTGTTCTGTCCCATCCTGTCAACTCTCAAGGTGAAAGACATGTTTTTCCATGTTACTGGACCTGTACCGCGTGGGTTGGTGTCAATTTCAATGGCCCATAGACTGCAGTGGTTGATCACTTGTGATTGCATTCCTCCCCTGGAGATTTCACCATTATCGTTGCTTTATACTGGGGGAGGATTGCACCCAGGCCCCCTGGGCTCTTCCAGACTCAGCTCACTCTGTTGAGACTTTTAACTTTCTGTAGCCCTCCTGAGACAGCAACACCAGCCTTGGCTGGCTTACCTGGCAGGGTCATGGTCAAAAATTTAACTATAATAAAGTTTTGTCTGAAGGTCTAAAGGGGAGTAAACTAAACACAGCCCAAGTCGGGAACAGAGGAAGGCATTTACAGTCAAAGACATCAACTTGGTACTGTATCTTCAGAGATAAAGCACTGCAAACTGTATTTAGATACACCATTGTAATGAAGAGTTCCAGGAAAGATTAAGGGCTTAAAACTTCAATGTTACCCAGAAGTGTGTCCATTCAAATGTGGTCAATGGTATTTTAAGGATTATTATAAGATGACAGTAGGTTTAGAATTGAGAATTTTAGTATACACGAGTTGATTCCCTCTTAGGGTTTGACTCACGCAATGTCATCCTTTCCCAATTTCCCAGGTGAATTTTCTGCAAATTACTTATTCAGTATCCTTACTTTGTTTTCACTGTGGTTTCGTGTGTTCATCATGGATGAGGATAGTTATGTGGTAAAGCATTTAGCGTTTGGAGTCACATGAGGACATGAGAACATGAGAAGGAATCCCAGCAGACGCAAGAGTAATCTAATAAACAAACCAGATAGGAGACTGAAACGTGTCTGGTTTCACCAGCCTCAATTGGCAGGGAAGCTTGTCAAACAATCAACTAGATTACAAAAAATCTACCAATTGAAGTTAAACCAACTGTTGGTATTTTTTTTCTTTCTTTTTTTTTTTCTCTCAAATATATCATCCATAGACAAAGCAAAAGTAAATTCATGACACTGTTGGATTTGATTAATTTCAGCAACATCAAACAGCCATATACAGTATTTTGGGAATTCTGTACATGCAGAAATAAAATGTTCAGCTTGTAGTGAACCCAAACAATGCTCTGAAAGCTGCTGAAAGCTTAACAGAGATGCAGACTGGAACTCAGTCTGTGTATAGTCACAATAATATTTATAACCATAACAGTAAAAAAAAATAACCATAGTGACACCAACAACAATAAAAGGGCTAGGCTACAAAAAAAGGTCTGAAATCTATTTCCTCATTAAGACCTGGACACACCAAAGCATCAAATTAAAAAATCCTGTAGGTTTCTCTCTAAAGTATGTTATTAAGATGATAGCCACCTCTGATAGACTGCTCCGCAAACTCAGTACCCTCCACTTTCCTTTTGCATAAAAATACTGTTACTAATAAAAAAACACATGACAGTGCAAGCAGAGTAGTGTAACTTACATGGTTTAATGTAATTATCTTTACATGGACCACAGTAAATAATGAACATAATGTAAAATAATATGCGTTGAAGGAATATGTAGTGTATTGTACTGTTCAAAGTCTTTGCCTACAGTAATATGTCACTATAAATGAAAGTTTTACATCTTATGACCTTGTTGATTGCAATGAGGACGTCTTTGCCAAAATATAGGAAAAGACCTTTGAAGACAAACAAATACACACACATGCATGACCTTTCACAATACAGTGCATTGCTTCAAGTCCTGAACAGCACTGTGCATTTACGTCACACTCTATAGCACCATGGACATCCTGGTGCTGTCCCCCACTGTGGAGCTCACCGGAGAGAAAACACACGCAAACACACACATACGCAAACCTCCTGGCCTACTGAGAGACATCTGGAGCAAGAACATCAGCAGAATGAACACCTAGGGCTGTGTCACATTCACATGTATGTGGACAACATACACACAAACACACACACAGACACACACGCACACACACCTTCAATAATGTACAATGTTTGAAATCTGTTCTGCAGGCAGTTCGTAATGGGGTCAAAACAATTATAATAATCACACAGTGAGGTCTCTCAAGACTTTTGCAGAATAGCTGAAGGTGGATGGAGTGTCCACCGGGACTCAAGAGGTCAAATTTAAGTGTCAGTTCATTCACAGTAGGTACTGTTGAGGAGTTGATATGACAATATTACAGTTTTTCTCACTGGCTTTGGTGCAATTCTGGAATCATCCACAACATTTGCAAAACAGTGAGTGCCTTTTTTCGAAACTCCTTAATTACACTAAGGGGACATTTACAAAAAAGGTCTAATAGACATGTAAAGAAATATGATTGACAGATATAGACAATCTCTCTCTCTCTCTCTCTCTCTCTCTCTCTCTCTCTCTCTCTCTCTCTCTATCTCTCTCTCTATAAATATATATATATATATATATATGTTAAAAAAATTATTAGGGCTGGGCACGTTAACGCATTATTATCGCAGTTTTTTTTTAAAGATTATTATTATTTTGAAAGTCCATTGCTCACTGGCTCTGAATAAACAAACAGTCAAACCATGGGTCACAGGATGGGTGGGATGTTGATCAGCCTGCAAATCACCCACCCAAACAAGGAGACTTCAGCAGACAATGCTGTCATCTTTTTTCCCGTCTGCACCCTGTGTTCAATGCAGCTTTAACGTTATAGTCTGGTCCGTGCTTGTAAAATATCCACCGCTACTTGTAACCGAGTGAAGTCTGTGCGAGTGAACACATGCACAGCCCCCAGTGCTCCGATTACCACTGGCACCACTGTTGCTCTTACTTTCCACATCTTTTCTAGCTCCTCTTTCAGCCCTTGGTATTTCTCAAGCTTCTCGTGTTCCTTCTTCTTGATGTTGCTGTCGCTTGGGATTGCCACATCTATCACTACTGCCTTCTTCTGCTGTTTGTCGATCAACACGATGTCAGGTTGGTTAGCCATCACCAGTTTTTCAGTCTGGATCTTGAAGTCCCACGGGATCTTGGCTCGGTCATTGTCAACTGCCTTAGGAGGTGTCTTCCATTTTGACCTTGGGACTTCCAGCCCATACTCATGGCAGATGTTCCTGTACACTATGCCAGCCACCTGGTTGTGTGTCCATGTACGCACTTCCTGCCTGCATCTTACACCCTGCTGTTATGTGCTGTACTGTCTCAGGGGCATCCTTACACAGTCTGCACCTGGGGTCCTGCCTGGTGTGGTAGACCCCAGCTTCTATTGATCTTGTACTGAGTGCCTGTTCTAGCGCCGCCATGATAAGTGCTTCTGTGCTGTCCTTTAGTCCAGCCTTTTCCAGCCACTGGTAGGATTTCTTAATATCAGCCACTTCTGATTTGTCTGTGGTACATGCCGTGCAGCGGCTTGTCTCTCCATGAAGGTTCTTCATCTTCCTTGTCTTCACCCTCTGGTTTCTGCTGCCCGAGGTATTCACTAAGCCCTTCATCTGTGGGGGACATCTTCCTGATGTACGCTTGGATCTTTGTTGTTTCATCCTGGACAGTGGTCTTGACACTCACTAGCCCTCGGCCTCCCTCGCTACGCTTGGCGTAGTCTCAGGGTACTGGATTTGGGGTGAAACCCTCCATGCATTGTGAGGCGCTTTCTTGTCTTTATTTCATATATATATATATATATATATATATATATATATATATATATATATAAATTATATACATCTACTGCTACTGTTCACTGTATTGTGTGTATTGGGTGAATGGTCTGAAGGCTGTGTTGCTACTGTAGTATGTTGTGAGTTGTTGTCTATTATTGTTGTCTTATTTTGTTTATGCACCATGGTCTGTACAAAACAAAATTTCGTTCAGCTGTATACTTGAATGCAAAGAATGACAATAAAGTTTGACTTTATTTAACTTTGATTTTGATGATGTGTTCAGCCAATTTGCATGTAGTGACTTATGCAATGAACTTATGCCTAGATGTTTTGGGGGGACTATTCAACAGAGAACCAGTATGACCAGTATGACATAAGCAATTGATAATATAGGAAACAGCGACGGTTGTGCATAATCATTTGCATCAGTGTGTCAAAGCATTTGCAATATGTTCAAAACAATGAGAAATTGCTTTTATGATGTGCACAAGTGATGAGATGATGTGGGGGATGAACATGCAGTTGTGAGAACTTCAATTCTGATCTGAGAAAAGTACTAAAGTGACTGAGAAAAACTGTAATAGAAATGATTTCAAATGCAAGCACTATTCAGGATGGTATCAGATTAGATATTCAGAAAGGCTTTTCACTTTAATGGACAGTAAATGGACCAGGGCCAGTCACTCATAAATAAGTAGATGTTTACAATTATACAGTGTAATTATACATTAAGGGTGTTGTGCATGCTCTTTAATTAACTGATCAATCAACTGATAATCTGCAGGAAATTCCTGCATAATGCTCAAATGTCAACTTCACAGCAATAAACAGCAATAAACACATTCCATAACAGGCCTACACATACAGTATATAACACAAAAAAAACAACCAAACAATATAGCTGTGTGAAATAAAAAATTAACTCTAATCATTGGAATAATTTATCTGAGTTAATTAAACTTGATTCCCCTCAGTATTCTTGTTAAAACTAATTAAATGCGGTGGTAACTGACATTTTCTAAGTCTATCGAGAGATCCGGTTAGATATAGTGGCAATTAGAGTGACAAGCTAGGACAGCTTTGAAGTTCAGCTCAGCTTTAACAATGACAGAGGCTTTAATGGCAAAATGTTACGTGCTTACTAACTAGATGCCTGTTTCAAAGTATCCTGTCTCCATTTTGAATCTCCCTGTATGCAAATACATCACTTAGGTCATTATGAAATGTATCATCAGTGTTGTATTATATGATGCAGTGCTGCTCCTTTTTTCAGGGTTTTCTGTAGACCTCCACTGTGAGGGATCCTTTGTGTCTATTTTGAATGGCCATTGTTTGTGTCTAATATCCTAACATTTCATATACCCAGGTATAGTGGAGCTTTATGACATTCTCCAGTGCATTGAAAAATTGGTTTCTTATCTTGAAATTACACAAATGTAGAGTGATGTCCTTCGCTTGTCTCTCTCCCACTCTTACTCTCAATGCCTGCACCTTTCAGCCAGATAAGACTGGAAGAATTGTCATGGCGAAATTCAAGATGTCGAGACTTTTTGTCTGACCGTAATGTTCTAGTCAAAACTTACAAAAAAAATCTGCTTTTCATGAGTAAAAAAAATCATCTAACTAATACCTTTGAATTAAGGATACCATACTGTACAAAAAACCCGGACTGGAAATTAGTGAATTAATCAAATCAAGAATCCACAGCCACCAGTCAGACACACAGATGGGGGTGATGCAAAATGCCTTACCACATAAGACTCATGAAACAGAACAGAAGTAATGAATAATTTTGTGGGGAGAGCAGGGCATCCAGTTGATTCTCTCTGTCTGGTCAGGCTTAAAAATATTTGATGGACGCTGACTGTGACTAAGGTCACTGGTTGTCCTTCCATTGTGGAGGATGAAGACAGAAAATGTTGCCACCAAAGCCTCTCTGTCATGGAAGAGGTGCACCACAGGAAGTTAGTGCTGCAAATAGTCCACTGTCCATGGGTTCTGGATGCCAACAGGAGTGTAATCAGAGTCATCATGTGGCATTTAAAACATCGGCTGATGTAGGTCTTTTGAGGTGGCCAAGCCAGGGTAGGAGAAAGCAATGTTCTTGGCTGTCGTTTGAAAACACTGATTGCTGTTCTGCCCCATTAGGGTTGCATTGCCTTATCCAAAATAGCTGAACACTGACACACAAATACTGACACATACAGACAAGTAGGGCTGCAGCTAACGATGATTTTAGTATTCAAAGCTTCTATCGATTATTTCAACAATTCATCAATGCGTTGTTTAAGTACTTTTGCTTGGCGGCAAAGTAAAATAAAATAGAATAAAATAAAAGGGATAAAATAAAGTAAAATAAAATCGTGAAAGGCTCTCCTATAAAAGTATGTTTTAAGAAGGGACTTAAAAGAGTTCACTGACTCAGCTGACCTGATTTCGTCGGGCAGAGCCTCGGGGCCCTGACAGCAAACGCTATGTCCCCTTTAGTTTTCAGTCGAGATCACAGAGCACGTTTATAGGTGATAGGCCTGGATATTTATTGGTCTTTTTGGAAATTCATAGTGTGTCATACAGCAAACATCAGACCAACAACATCAACAGACCAACAACCAGACAGCTGCTTTACAAACACAAACATCACCCGAGTGCTACAAGTTATACTAAAGTCTCGTGCACACGACTTTCAGCGCTGTTCACACTACACAACTTGCCGTCTTGTGATGGGAGTCTTGAAGTAATTGTGGCGTTCACACCAAGTGACTGATCAGTGACAGGAGGTCACATACTACGCGAGCTGACAGCGGCTATGTCACCCGACAAGAAAACACATGTGAAATGAGCAATCCTGCATACGAAAGAGCAGTTGTTTGTTATCATAAAGATAGCAATTATAAAGACAAAGAATATGGGTGAAAGGATGGATTAGAACACGCAGGTAGCAGGGATTGTCTGAGATACAGAGAGCTAGAGGTGAGTAAAAAGGTGCAGCTCCCCGACACCCAGTTAACTCATGACTGTGAGGTTACAACTCACGGTCCAAAAAGGAGAACAACAAACGCACGTGTGTACATTTTCAGCTGAGGTCTGCGGCTTACTTTGGCTAGCCTTCAACTCAACAATCAATCATGACTTCAGTAAAATGCTAAAGTTGCTGTTAATGTTACATTGTCTGTGGTCCGCTGGTGTATCACCGGGTGCTTTCTGATCAGTTGCCATTGTGCTGTTGGTAGGCAACATAAGTTTTGTTTTACGGTGGACTGCAACATTACACATTGGATGCATCGATGCATTTTAGTAATCGATGTAATCGATTAATCGTTTCAGCCCTACAGACGAATCACTATTTTGAGGCCTGTGCAAAAAAAAAATCCTCAAAATGTATTAGGCCTACTCTTACTGAGCCATGTTTAGTCAGGCAAGTGTTGTTGCAGACAATCTTATGGAGAGTGTGTCTGCCTTTAATCAACCATATGCTGAGAATCACAAACAAGAATCAACGAACAAGAATCAGCTCCAGATTAGTTCAGCGGGGATCACAATACCTGATTCACTTTGAAGAGGGAGATATTTTATTCCCTGTAAAGTAGTCTGTGTGTGTTCAATATGATTCTTCAGTTCAGAAAAGGAATGTTGAAAGCTCGATATGTGTGGGGGGTTCAGATGAGCCAATGCGGCTTTGACTGAGGACTCTTTTGAATCATGCTCTTGGGACGCAACCCTTCAAAAGCCTCTTTGAGAGAAGCCCTCAAAAAAGTAGCAACTTGCAAAAATGCGCCCATTTAAATTATGATGCTGTGAATGGGACAAATGAAATAAATTTACAGTAACTAAGCAGTTACAAAATCTGTTCAACAATACTTCACAATATTTTTTCTAATTACTATGCCATGGGGTACTCACTCGAGCATTCTGCAAACATCCATAAACTTTTACCAGCCCTGACTTCAATTATCTTATTATTATTATCTTTCGTACTACTTTAAACATGGTAATATACTTCAAATATTACATCATTTATGTTCTGTGTGGGCTAAAGATTTCATTTTGTGCACTGAGGCCTGAATGAAAATTCTATCCCCCCAGACACCAATCAGCTTTTACATTTTTCACTTTAATGTAAACACCAGGAGTGAGGAGGAAGGGTATGCTGACCATTGCCCAAGGGCCTCTTGCATCCTGACCACTGATGACATCTGGGTGTGATTTCAAAGTGCAGTGAGGAGCATTCATTCTCTTTCAGGACCATGAGGGGCAGTTTGCGGACAAAACACAGGTTTTCCATTACACTGTGCCAGAGCTGGTGTCGCCTGCGGTTAGATATTAGGGAAGTGGGAGTCCAATCTGTCATAATGCTGCCTGTCCCAGGCCTCACAACACTCAGCTGCCCCAATACTGTCAGCCATGAGAGAAGAATTGAACCAAAAAAATTATTGTGGGGAAGGGGTCTGAGAAAGGGAATATGGCATGGCAAAATTTTTTTTTTTCCTTTAAAGAAAGAATTGCAAGGAAAGGGACAGAAAACCAAACAAGGTCTCACAAGAATGAAACTCAATTCAGTCTAAGAACTGTTAGAAAATAACTAGTTCATACATTGTGTCATCCAAACACGTCAGAAGGCAAATATGTCCATAGCTGTTCAAAACGCCCTCTTTTGCAGGCGGGGTGGAAAGCCGGCTTTCATATGGAGGGGGTGGGGGGATTGTTTCTATATGGGGATAAAGGAGCTAATTTTCAGAAAGTTTCTCCTGGAAGACATTCATGCTGTATGTTCATCACTGTTATGACCTGGCTCAAAAGGCCACATCAAAAGGGAGACGCACCATGGTAAACGGTTAACATATGTTTATTTAACGAAAATAACCCTAATCAAGTTATTTCAAATTAACATAATTAAAGTATGAGGTATGTGGTTTCAGTAGTGTCTGTGCAGGATGATGGTTGCATGAATGTATGTGTGAAGGTGTTGTAATATGAAAAAACAAGATAAATCCCACAAAGCAATAGCCCAACCAAAGAAAACCAAACTAAAGGGGAAACCAGGGAGCCGGCCCGCAGGGAGGTCTGACCTGTCCTCGACAGCAGCTACCTGCAGAATGAGAGAACAAGGTTACAAATAGCCTACCCTTAAGACACAGGGCCCAGGTGCTTTCAGTTAACACAATCAGCTCTTGAGCTACAAGGGGGGGGGAGTGACAGAGAGACCACACCCACTCATGACCCCACAGGGCATCACAGGCATGACTTTTCTGTTAAGAATGGAAAAAGAAAGAGTTAGGGAAACATACAAACTCAGATTGCTTTCTCACTTCCGCACACCTGGCCAATCATTGGGCGAAGTGGGCATGCTTGTCGGTTTCTCGATTTTGGAAAATCCATCTGACAAGCACTTTTAATGGAGCATACTGACCCCTAATGGTTTATTAGTCCTATAAATCATGGCTTGTTAACAGGCTACTTTTTTTCGGGGAATACATTATTCCATCATACCCAAAATCAACTCAACAACTCAAAGATGCCTTTTTTATTTCCAAGCATGCAGTATACAGTGTGCTGAATGGTGAACTTATATTATGTTTTAGACTTACATTTCATTTGGAAGTATTTATTAAATAGTCTTACACACAGTGTTTGTATTCTTAAGAGGTGGCAGCACACCGTGACAGATGAAACTGTTCTGACCATAAATACTGGTAAAGACGAACATGCTCAAAATATATCCTATATAATCAGTTAACCAGTTTATTAGGTACACCTGGGTAAAACGGCCCTGCAATAAATCCTACCTTCATAATGGTCAGTTTTCAATGAAACTGTTTTAGAGAGGTATTGATTTAACTGGTGCTGCTGAATTGTATTGGGTCATGAGAGTTGTTTCTGTATTTCTACACTTCTCAATGTAATCTAATACAGTTCTACAGCACCACAAATGACATCCTCCAAAATGATGATACAATTGAATCAACACTCCTTTAAAACTGTTTTTTTTAAATAGTGTAGCTATCTAGGTGTAGCTAATACTTTGGTAATTGACTGTATATCTGCTCTACCAGCTTCAGTCATCTTATTTACCACTTCAACCTGAATCAGACCATTTCTATCCAGTTAAGAATAGCAAAAGCCTTTGATGTAGAAGAACCAGTTCAGGCCATTAATCAGCTTTAATTCATGTGTATTCTGGATGTATAAACAAGTAAATTGTGTTGTGTAAATTGTGCTATCAGTATAGTATACAGTGCAAAAGATGTTAAAAACACTGTGTCCTTATCAAATATAGGTAAATATAAATACAGAGATATACATTATGTCCCTGACAAAGATGTTTATGTAACCACATCGGCCTACTCGCAAGCTCAGTATGTCCCAACTTCAACATGTACTGGATTCTACAGCAGCAGCCCAACGATGGATATGAGACGATACGGTTGTGAAGAAAATGAAATGATGGCAGTGATGTGAAATGGCAGACCATGCTTACTCAGGCCCTGATATGTGAGGTCAGAAATAATGTGGAGAAACATTTGACCACTAATAATTACTATAACAGTTGAGTGTTCTCCACAGGGCCAGGCTCACGCTGCTTGTCAGCGTGTTCCTGCGTACATGTGTGAGTGTTTTGCTCAAGTGTATGTGGGTTGACAGCTACTGTTCATCTCGTAGGCGGTGCCATGCTTCAGAGGTTTAGTAGCAGTCAGTCATTTGGGTTTAAGGGGTCAGAAAAATCATAAGTGATAATTTGAAACTTTTTATCCTGTTGATAAGATCTTTTTAGAAGGTTCAGGTGACCTTTTGCATTTCAGTTTCATCTGAGTATACTAGTCAAAAATAGTGTTTTGATCCATGCCCAGCAGAAACACATAGAATAGAAGAGGGCGAGCAACAGTGATAGTGAGAAAACAGTATCTATTTGTACATTTATCCAATGCTCTCAACCAGACAATAAAAATCATGAATTAATCCAGAATGCAGAATTAGATATGCACCACAATACAATGAATTATCATAACACATAACTCTGATTATTATTAATACATGGCATACGAAGCATAATTATATACTAGCCATATTTTCATAACCTGCCTGGTCTTTCTCTACAGAGTTGATAATTAGCCTTCTCTTCAGTGTTCTCGTCTCTTTGTAAACGAACACGGCAAGGGAAAAAGCAGGGTAAAAATGACACATAATGTATGCAAATGGAAAACGGTTGGTCATTAGGAATGAATTCACAAGACATTCTGTGTGAGAAATGCACTCAGATAAAAGTAAAAAGTAGGTCAGTTTAAATGTACTTCATGCAAACGTTACTGCGTTACATTGTAAAGGGCGGGGGGGGGGGGGGGGGGGGAAA